>NW_023494799.1:37727499-38327499 GCF_904425465.1 Colossoma macropomum
ACATATATATATAATATATATATAATATATATATATATATATATATATATATATATATATATGTACCTCTTCACCATTATCAGCTTTAAAAAAACGAGGTTAAGATTTTATATACATATATATAGAAACAGTCTTGCCACGTCAGTTAAAATATAAACAAACAAACAAATAAATAAAATCATGTAGCACTTTAAAGAAAGCACTTTTTGTTGGTCATGATATTATAGGTTTTTTCCCTGTTTTTCCGAGAAAGTCAGGGCAATTTTGTCCTGAAAATGCACAAAAACAAGCAGGCATACACACAGAGCCCATAGGGAGACACAGACATGGGAAGAAAAAGGCGACATGAAGGAGCAGGGCGAGTGCGTCATATTTTGGAACGAAGGGGCAGCCGTTGGCCTTAGGCTTTAAGAGAAGAAAAAGGAAGCCCACTAAAACACTCACAGCCAATTGGAGGAAGCAAATGCTGCTCATTCTTTGTGTCCAACCAGCATATCTACTGATTAAACTGGCCACAGAGCGAAGAGAAAGACTTCATCACCCATTTTGTAACTGATTTTAAGGACCTAAAAATGATAACCAATAATATTGGTGGAATTTTGTATAAAAATAGTTGCTACAGTTGCTACTCCAATAGTAAATACTGCAGTGGTTTAAGTTGTATTTACTGACTGTCAGTCGACAAGTTTAATGAACTCATACACTGATTTCTCTGTGTTTCTTTAGGGACTATTTGGCTTTACAGCTCTCTGAATGTACCTCTTCACCATTATCACCATAAAAAAAATGTTTTAGGCAAAAAGCTCATCTCAGAACCATTATAAAACATATAAGACATCAGGCAGTTTATGCATAACCATTTCATTTAATAACGTTCTGTGAGGGAGCTTGTAGAGGCGTTAAACTTCAGACGTCTGGTTCCTATCACCACCACTGTGAACAGTTCTGACAAACCACTCTGAATGACTTTGTTTACATCTCAACCACTAAATTACGCAGAAAAATCAGTGGAATTCCCCTTTAAGTCTTCTTGAAAGTGTTTTCCTTATATAACATTTAGAAGACTGAGATTTTCGCCCCTGCTGATAAATCTATGGAATGTTAGTATCAACCAATTTTATCAGCTGAACAGTATATCGGTCAGGTCCTGGTTCACATGATCACATACAGCTCATCCTTCCTCTCATCTGAAGCCTATCCCTCCTCCCCCTTAGTATCTCCCCACAGACCAGCTCGGGACAGGACCCCAGGCCTTCCCTTCTGTGTGTGGAAGTAATACCAGATTACAGAGCAACTGTTGTCAAACGTTTCTATAATATGTTTTTCTAGTCCTTTTTTTCCCCAGCCTGTTGTTTGGACAGCTGTCCTTTAGCGGCGGGGCGTCTTAAAGATGCTGCTCTAGCATGACTTTGTGCCTAAACAGAATTAATGTCTCATTTCAGCTTAATAAACATGAAATACATTTCCAATTTGGAGACCCCCCGCTGGATCCCTGGCCTCTGCGTGTTGTTGCGTGTGTGGTATGTTTGTCAGAAGGTGTGCGAGCGCTTGTTCTTCTCCCTTTAATGTGTGGAACGTCCCGGTGATGCGAGCTGATAGGGGCAGTAGGTGCCCTCTGATTGGCTTGGAAGTTCGTATGTGTGCGTGCACATGCATGTCTACAGCGCAGGCCAGCACGGGTTAATCTCTCTCTCTGATTCAGGAGCAGCAGACGTGTCCCAACAGGCCCAAAGTACACTCGACCCGCAGAAAAAGAGAGAGGGAGAGAGAGAGAGAGAGTGTTGAGAGAGTTTAAAGAAAACAAAAGCGGACGGAAAGGCGAGGGAGGAAAAAAAAGCACACATCACAGAGAAAGCTCCTTTTGTTTGTTGAATCAAAGCAGATCAGCTTAAATGAAATACCCATCAAAACAGGCATTCATGGAGGGGTGCAGGCGCTGGGCCAGCGGAGGAGAGGTGTGAGGAGCAGGGAGTGCTGGGAGGGGGTAGAGGGGGGGTTCTGGGTTTTTCGCAGGGTGTGACCGCTGGATGGGAAGCAACCTGGGCTCGCTGTGAGAGGAGGTCACCGCCATGCTGAGGCCTGCTGAGCAGGGGTGTCCTGATCAGGGCTTTTATTGCCTCCAAATCCTATTCCTTTAATACTGAGTATTACTGTGCAGATACTAATGCTTCGTTCCAAACCACATGCCTCTATACTCTGCTAATAAAGTGAACAGGCTACCCACCTCATCAACAACCTGAATGAATATTCTGTGAGTGCTGTCCGAACTACACTTCTATACTTTACCTACTACAATAATGAGTGCACTTGTAACTGTACTGCACTATTTTTTGAAGACTATTTAGTGTGCTAGTATGTCGATCGGGACACAGCACAAGCCTATCCAATACTTTTATTGTAGATAAAAGAGCCGCACAACATACTAATACTACACGATTTAGGTAAGATACTGTAGCTGTCGGGAGCAAATCTTATATCAGTTTTGTCGTTTTTTATTTTTTAAAAATATTATGAAAACTCCAGCTGCCCTTTACTTTATGTGAACATTTCATGACGATTTGACTGATAACAACGAATCAAAATTACTTTGAAAAAACTCTTTTTACATTAACTTTTATTGTAAGTAAAGAAAGTTTTTCGCTTTTGCTTGAAAGTTTTATTTAATACAATAAATAAAATCACTTAATGTCATTTGTCCATACATGGTGTGATTTTCTGAACTGACACGTTTTGTTTTTTGGACTATCCTTTTAAAATAACCATTTTGATGTCATCAATATGCTACTTGAATTTTTTAGTTGCTTAAAATTTTAGTTATTTTAAGAACACTCTGATATCACTCTAAGCACCAAATGTGCTATAGCTGTGCACTCCAATTGGCCTGGTTAGTCTAACTGTGTTTTGACGAAAAGGTAGCTAACTTCAAAACACTGGCACAACACATATTACAAATGCATGTTTTCATTTTTATTACTTTTAAAAATATTCACACGGCTGCCTTTTTGGCTGCTTGTAAACTTCTAAAAAATCCTGTACGCTGTAGATAACGTCTGTTTACATCACATTTATTACAGATGTGTAAATAGAGTGGGTAACACAGCCTTAAGGCTTAGATTCATGCTTATTACAGTCAATACTCATCAGTTTTGATACCAATCTTTCAGACCGAATCAGGACACCCCTACCGGTCAGAGTGTGTGTGGAGAGGAGCACTGGAAGTTCTCCCAGAGGCCAGATGCTCTCTGTCAACACAGAGATTCCAGAGAGGAAGCAGGGCTTTACAGCAGCAAGCGCCACACAAAGCCCAGGCCTGGACTCGCCACCGGACGCTCCGAACTACCTCGACCTGCCTGGCTCACATAGACACATACAAACACACCCTTTCTGGAGACACCTTCAGGCCCAGCGTAGCCCTCACACACAGTCTACACAATCACTTAGCTTAGCATAAAACTGACCTGATCTGTACAGTGACTTAGTTATTAATGTCTAAAACAACAGCATCGTTTTGACTGGGATGTATATCCTAACTTGGCTTAAGAGCAGACGTATTAAAGAGAAAGACAGGGCGAGAGAGCCTACAGAGAATGAGAGAGAGAGAGAGAGAGAGAGGACTCACTGACTGGGCTTAGGCCTTCTCTTCCTCCTCTTGTCAGGAGGTAAATAGCTATTGGCTGCTCAATAAGTGGCTCCAGTGCATGGAATGAGGGGCCTTTTTCCCTGCGCTCTCCCCAGCCTTGACAAGCAGCTATTGACAGAGCAGTTACACACTCGCCCATTGGGGGAAATCCTCCACATTGTGCCCCAGGCAGCTGATAAATGGAACTCATATGCTACCTGAGAGTGCATGAGCCTGTGCACAAAACACACACACACACACACACACACACACACATATACACGCTTATACATACACACATATACAGACATCGTGGTATACAGTCGCAAGACTAGCATGAGAGGCAGACCAGCAGGGGAGCCGTATGTTAATACTACTGATGAGATGAGGCAGACAGAGAGAGAGAGAGAGAGAGACCAGGAGACCGCAAGAGGGTTTAAAAGGTCAGTAAAGAGGTTAAGGTCATAAATGTTTCAACAGAAGCGGACGTTCCTGAGACATGCCTTGACTTTCACTCTTGTCGCTCGGTACAGAAATCATTCCACGCTGCTTTTTTTTGAGTGGCACAAGATTACAGGATGGGAAATTACAGTACGCAAACCTTTCGCTCAATATTTTCAACCATGATCAAAATACTTGATTAAAAAAAATAGATGAAACCATTCAATAGCCAATTAAGGGTCTTGGAAATAGCTCTCTGAGCCCAAACACACTATTGCTATTGACACAAGAGGAGAGGGGAGCTACGCCAGTGGCCGCCTCTCTTACACTGATGTTTTCAAAGAGAACGTCAATGTTGATCGTCCAGACCTCCACCAGAGATGTATACACGTCGCAACACACGGTATCAGGGAGCCATGGTCACCCAGGGGTGGGTGGGTGGGAGGTGGGGAGATATATAGTGAGAGAGGGAGAGAGAGAGTGAGAGAAAATGTCGCACGCTCTCCTCACCCTCCCCTTTTCGATGCCTGGCTGATAAATAGCCGGGGGTAAAGCTCTGGTTTTCACTTTGTGATATGATGTCAGTAACCTTCATTGATCCACGGTCGGCCAGGCGGGCCTTATCGCCGGCTCTCTCTTGCCGTGATATACTGGGATCTGGGGCTCGACTGCTTTTTAATACACTGCACTTTGGGTGAGGGTGTCGTGCGCTAACCCCCTCCGCCTGGGCTAGCACCTGAGGCTGTATTTCAAAGCCACACTGTGAAGGCCACAGAGTCGACTTCCACACTGCTCCTCAAAGGGCCGTGTTAGCATTAAAACTAGGGCTGCACAATAAGGGCGGGTGATACGACAATATTTATCATTATTAATATGCTTTTCTAAGCCACTGTCTGAGCACATTGTGGATTCAGTCAGCACTTCAAGAACAAGACCATCTGCATGTTTCATTAAATAGAGAGCATAATTAGGCCTGTTCAAATAGATTTAGCACAGCGCAGATGAATAAAAAAACATTGTATTCAAAGTTGTTGGTATGATTTGGTGGTTTCAACTGTATATTGTGTATCGTGAACATGTCTTGCAGTATTGTGATGTTATGTTTTTGCCATGACTGGGGTATTATGAGGTAAAATATCATATTGTAATTATATCAATACATATTGCGACTGTAACATCCATCGCAATCTAACATTAGTGAGCCTGTGATGTTATATGATTAAAACCCAACCTTCTTTATTTCATCCAATCTGATTTATGTTTGTGTGCCTAGATTCATCAAGTCAGAACATTCAGTGATTGGATGTTGCAGACCTCTGATACAAATATCGGGAAGGCAGACATCACAATAACCTCAAACAAATGATATGCTGAGTAGCCCTAATTAACATCCATGCGGCTCAAGACTGGCACACACAATGTGGATTTAAATATTCTAAACTAGACACCAAAAGACATTTTTAGAAGTTGTATTTAATATTATTTTAGAATCCAGACTTTATTAAATGATTATATGCTGTAATTTTTTGTTTACAGTTTTGTCAGGTTTGATCACCACTTTTGAAAAACAAGATTTTATTTATTATAACTTTATTATAACACGGATTGTAAGCATGCTGAGAGTATTCAAAAAGAACTCAAAACTTGGTGAAACTTTAGCGAATTATCTAATATCGCCATCGTATGTGAATCTGTATAAAATTTATTTTGCATTTGAAACCTAAACATGGAGCCGGATCTTCTTCTTGAGTCTGCGCATGCGACACTGATACATGAAGATGTACGACGAATAAAACTCCTGCGAAATCCGATCCGACCCATCTGACTTTTAAATGAGTATTTCAAGAGACTCGCGGAGGCACACGCACCATATTTGAGTGTTTTTCTTCTCCTGACTCTTCTTTCGATTTTAGCGCAAGTTTACCGTTAATTCGCTAATTGATTAGTATGATTAACTTTGAGTCGGGAGTTCGAGGTGGGTGTTCAGGGGCCATGTTTCAGAGTGGAACTGCATAGTGCAATAGGCTCATCCTGGGGGGCATTACTTCGCAAACCATAAAAAGGTGAGCAAGGAAAAGAAACTATTATGCTTGGGTGTATGAACACACACACACACACACACACACACACACACACACACACACGCACACACAAAATTGGCCATGGATTCTCCTCCCGAGGAAGTTACACCCAGATCATCAGAGCCAGGCTGATCTATGCATGCTGCTCCATGCCAGGCACCCTTGTACACTGGCTCACTTCCAAAGGCCTCGAAGAGAGGGGAAAAAAAGGTGGAGAACAAAAAATACACCATTCTAACTAAAACAACACAAAGAAAATGAAATAATTACTAAAACATAATTAATAAAAAATGACCGATCAGGACTTTTTTTTTGTCTCCCACCAATTTACACCCATCCAACACACACCTATTCCTATATATGTGAGCTGAAGCAAGGCCAGATAAAGGAGACTGGACGACTAGCAGCAGCATTATCCTGCCTATTGATTTTAGCTGTTGGGTATTACAGAGGGAAACAGTGGGTTTATCAGGCCAGGATCCCCCCTGCACTTTTACTAACTAAACGAGTCTTTCCACGGCTTATCTGACAAAGAGCCTATTACGGACTCCCACTACACCCTCTCTGCACGGCTGGCAGGACGGGGGGCCGGCGTGGCCTTACCCGTTAGCTTGGAGCTAGGCTAACTTCCACTGTGCTGGGAACCGCTCGTTAGCATAAGGCTAACCCTGGCGCCCAGACGTATGATCAGCCATGCATTATGATTTGTGTGGGTCGCTAATTATGGCTGCCACCTTTTCCTCTTGAATCCGCTCTTCTGTGGAGAGTCGTCCTGCGTCTCTCACCTGCAGATTAACTCCGGGTGAGCTAGCGTCGGCTCTACAATCTCTCTCTGCCTCTCTCTCCTGAATATGTGCAATAGAATGAAGGAGAGATAATGAGAGCGGTATAATCCCACAGAGGAGCCTAATTCATCCTCTAATCACAGACTAAATGTTGGTTTTAATTACAGAGAAGGGGAAAGATCTGAGGAGCATGGTGCTACTGAAGCTAGCCAGGCTTAAAATCGCACTAAACGCCTGTTATCGTGCCCGGCTCGCGGGCGAGATACCGCCGCCAAACCGGCCCTCCTCCTCAAAGCAGGAAAGCGGGGCGCACGAGCCGGCTTCCCTTATGCAGCGAGATATTTCATTTGGATGCGTTTCCCATTTCCCGATATTAATAATGAAGACGGGTCGAGACGGAGAAAATTTCCCCACAGCAATTAAGGTGAAAATCCATAATCTAATCAATGTGCAATTCAAAGGGATTGTCTTAATGCACATAAAATATGGGGCGCCGAGCATGTGTACATGATGATAGTGTACATAAATGGACATGAAAATTTCTACAGCGAAAATGACCAGTGTGGGATTTATACTGAAGAAATGGGGCAAAAGTTTAACGATTTACATATTTCATCAGAGCCCACAGAGCGGGCTCTGAGAGTGTGTGAAAATTTAGTTGAAGGGGTGAAGATTGCAAAACAGCTTAATCTAGAGAGGAGGGGGGGGAATACAATCAATCTTTCTAAAGCCAATCTGGATTTCTCAACCGTCTGACAATGTAATCCACTATCTCAAATACTCTTAGCACACTCTAGGGTCTGAGACAGAGTCTGTTTGTGTGTGCGGGTATAAGATTGGAACCAGGCTCCACATTATCATGCATTATGGAGCAACAGTGAGGGCGACCCGTGCAGTCGCTCGCTCGCTCGCACCCGGGCCTGGCACTCTCTCAGGGGGCAGTGCTCCCTCGTCGCCACCCCGCTCCGCCTGTCTCTACGGCCACCCTGCAATTTGCTAGGGGCGGAGATAAATCTTATCTCGGAGACCTGATTAAGTTTTTAATTTACATTCCAATCAATAGCCCAGGTCTATCGGCAATGTGTCTAAAACTCTATTTACCAAAGGATTCCCTGCTATCAATTGATCAAGGACTCGGCAGCCATAAATTATACGCATGTGTGTGAGAGAGTGTGTGTGGCACTACTTTGGGTCCGCGCCTGGGGGATTTTTGAGGTGAAAGCAAGACGGCGGGGAAGTTTTGGACACAGGCGACTCACGATTACACCCAGCGGAGCAAGCCGGTTACCTTAGACCAGCACAAGGTGCTAGTACCACTGGCATGACTAGGACAAAAACAATGGGCTGTCCTACATAAAAAAGACAACATTATTTTACTGCCTCTACCAAGCCGGTGGTCAAATCTTGGCCTATAGTTAAAACATATTATAAAGTTAACATACATCCACGAGTCATTGTGTGATATAAACTATCCAACAACTTCATTAGGTCCAGTAATGATACAGACCCCAGTTTATTTGTCCTCCCTGCCCTGCTAGTAGTTATGCCATTTGGGTGCATCTGCTAACATCACCTACACAGAAACACACGGTGTGCGTCTGTTCAAATTTACCCTCTGCAGAGCTAACAGATAGCTATCAGACCTGGTGTAAAGGTAACCGGATTCAGACCCAACCTAAGGACATTCAAATGTAAGCACACACACCCCCACCCACACTCTAAACCCCTGCTCTGACCTGAGTCCTCCCACTTCCTGCCCCGTCCTGCACAAGCACCATTATCTGTTTACGTTTGCTCGCTTTCCCAACGGAACTCTCCAGGAGGGATCGACTCCGGCTACTGCACTGCCCTGCACTGAATTCCTGAACGCAGTTCCGACGCCCGTGCGTGGCGGCAAAGCCTGCTGAAAAACACAGGCAGGGATTGTTCAGCCACCGGCTAGCACCACCGTGACATCCAGGAAACGGCCCAGCAGCTATTTTAAGCTTTTCTAATGTTTGTTTGGGAGTTTGGGGCTTGCAGCTTGGTGTGTGAGCGTGTATGAATCCTAGTGTGCCTGGCTACGTGAGAGAGATAGTGGTAGTAAAGCAGAGTGTCAGAAGATATTGGCTGAATTCAGGACATTTATGTTGTAGAACAGAATGAAACGTGTTACGTTTTAACACTAGAGTTATATATAAATCTTCTATTTAAATCTTCACTGCTGTTGTAACAAAATCTTTTGTGACAAAATGTGATAAAATTTTATTCCAGGTAATTCAGGCCCCTCCCTATTGGCGTATTCCTCATGAAATGCTCACGCAATGAAATGAGATGCTGGTGTTTTTAAATGGTGTAAATACATATATCAATACATATATGCAAAAGCTCATTATTTAAAGCCATTTATCGTGGCAATAAAATTGTTTTTGCCTGTAAAAACACCACATATAATAATTTGAAGAACAAAATTTGGTTCCAGATTGCTCCTGGTTGTCCCCAGCCCCAGGTTAAATTCATCACCAGCACACCTGATGTAACATAATGAAGCACTGGTTACCCAAACCAGCTTTTGGATGATGACTGTAACTAATACCGGGCTTCCTTGAGGATAGGTTTGGAAACAGTAAAATAAACACTTAATAATATATAAATAACATACTTACTGTATTATTGTTACTTGTTATTGTTATTTTCCTAAAATGTTTGCTGACTATATAAATTGCTCTTAGGTGCCAAAACCATCTGCACAGTACTGTATAATGCACATAATATATATTACACATATAACGCATATTTGACGTACACTACACTAAGCTGTCCTGGCACTGTATAAAAACAAACCTGTATGTGTGTGTGAAAAAAGGCTTTGTTATGACAGCAATGATATGCATGAACAGGACAGTTATATCATGGTGGTAGACCTATGTATGTAACTTAGCGGTGCTACCTCTCTGTCCACCCTGTGTAGCTCATGTAGTGGCCAGTATCCTGATCAACCCCCTCCAGCACCATTTTCCCAAGCAGAGGAAAAGGAAGGAGGGCAAGTCCTTATCAGCCGGGAGAAAGTGTTGTCATGGCGTTTCTGTGGCGACCCTGCTGACTCTCCCATTCCTTAACATGAGATCATTTTGGACAGCTGACCTCAATATCACCACAGCGCTCACTGTCAGCCAGCTAGCATCCAAATGGGATTCTGCTGCTTTCCCTGCATCCACAGCCACTGTGCTAGCACCCTGGCACCCAGCTAACACACTCAAGCGCTCCTGACATTTATACCCAGCTATTTAGAGGAGTTCAAGGTATTAAACTGAGGACAAAGTAAACAGATTCTTTTTAATTCCTCTACTTTTTTTCCTTTTCACACATTTTCCATGCACCTGATATTATAAATGAAAGGAAACTTTCCCCCCAAGCTGGGCTGTATTAGGCGGTGACTGCGCAGGACGTTTATCCTCCCAGCTACGGAGTCACACGGCGAGCAGACGTGGACGGCACACACACCGTGCGATCTTTCACCAACCGTTTCTGACAGTGAGTGACCGGAAAAAAAGACGGGGGGAGAGAAAAATAATGCGCTGATAAATGTTTTGGGAGGAATTTTAAGTGCTACTTTGTCACGGAGCGAGCTCAGCTCTGCCAGAGCCCAGTATAAACATGTGTCAGAACTGCATGTAATTACAGCAGAAAAACTTCCTCTCATACTGTGTGTATGAATCACCTCTCAGCCTGGTTTGCGTGTGTGTAGAGACAGAGATTACCCCCCCCACCTCCCTTCACTGCTATACATACCTAAAGGATGAACCGACACACTGTGGCCACATTTGCCAGCTACTGCTCTAATAAGCTGTTATACAACTGTTAAGAAACCAAAGAAAACAGCTAAAAGCTAATCTATACAGTCACATGGGTGACTCTCCTGCTACTGCGGAGAATAGGCCAAATCTGGCCTTGACATTCAAATCATGTGAGCCGGGCCATCAGAGGTGTGTGTGTGTGTGTGTGCGCGCGTTCGAGAGACAGAGAGAGACCTTTCCTAGCCGCTAGCAAGTGATAATGAGCAGTTTATCTGAGTCTACCCCACTCGCACTCCCTTAACTAGCCTGTCCAGCTGAACTGCTTACTCATGCACTTTTCATAATGGTTAAAGTTGAGATCTGGGGGCAGTAAACTGCTCCTAGATCAGTAGAAAAGGACCACTTCCTCCTTCTCTGTCTCCTCACGGATGTGACTCGGCCGAGAGAGAGAGAGAGAGAGAGAGAGAGAGAAAGAGAGAGAGAGAGAGAGAGAGAGAGCTCTAATGGGGACTGCTTTCTACTGTCCTGCTCATGTTTCTCGGAGCTGCTATATTTAGCCAACCTTGTTTCTCACCGCCATACTGAAATGGTATTTACAAACACAGATCCCATTTGGCAGCCAATAGGCTGCTGTGAGGAAACCAGCTAGAAGAGCAGAGCTTAAACTTTCGTCATACTATTCAAATGCATCTACATAACTGCCTGTTATCACTGTCCAAAAAAAACAAACGAACCAAAAAACAGGCATCTCTGCTTCTTTCGGATTTGACATTTGAACATTGTGTGAAAATTTCATGATGAAAGGACCAACAGAAATGCTCCAAAATGACTTTACATTACCGCACATTAAAAATCAAAGAAGAATTCTACTGATTTTCTCAATAATCAATTGGCTAAGACAACTATTGTTAATGTTCACAGTGGTGGGACCAGATAACCGAACAGTTTAAGCTGCCACACAGACAGTTATTACATTAAACGCTGCCTGATGCCTGAAACACTGTTTTATGATTGTTTTGAGATAAAGTTTTGGCCTAAAACATAATTTTTAAAAATCAATTAATGACAGAGAGGTACATGGAAGGGGTTGTAAGGCAAAACAGTCCCCAGAGAAAACATAATTTTTTTATTTACCACTATTTTACCATTATCCATATTACATATAAAACTCAGAAGACACATCTAGGTTTTTTGGTGGTTTGGATAGTTAATATAATGGTCATATTTACACTGCTGACCTCACTGTAAAGAAATCAGAACCATTTCACATCAACGATGGATTTAAGGAGAAATTTAGAAAAAATTTGCCTTTAAATGTTTTGGATATATATGCTTTTTTTGGACAGCTACAATATGCATTTATACTCGATTTACAGTTTGTACTGACAGGCGTGACTATCGCACTCATTTCATTGCTAAAGAAATGTCAAAAACATTGCAATGCTTGTTTTTCTTTCTGTAAAACAGGACTGTACAAACAATAACATCATCCAATTCATATCATAATAAAATATCTTCTCTCCTACATACGAACACAGATTTGGTATCAATTGAAAGTTCAGAATCTTCGACAGCTTTTTTCAATGAGCTATGAGTGAGAAATAGTTCACATCTAATTACACCATGCTTTTTTTATCTCTACTGATAACGGTGACGTCTACGGCATAAATCATCACAGAACTGAAGCACAATCCTCGTCCGGTTCATATACAGTTGAATCGTGCAAGCTAAGGTAGGATCTTGTCCAAATCATATACATATCTCGACCGCTCCACACTGACTGTGTAATAAATCCACAGCAGCTATGCCCATCCAGATGTGTTAGGAGTCAGAGGGGCCTCCTTAGGCAGGTCAAGGCACGAGGCCTAAGCCCATCAGAGAGAACATTCCAGAGGCTTCGGCAGACAACACAGCAATGAGTTGAATCCTCAGACACTGCGTAAACCACCAGTTCTACTCAGCTATGGTCACCTATCTCTCCCTCACACAGTCTTCCCAGATTACTACAGCAGTCCAGCATTAAGTGATGTAATGCGACTGAGTAATAACCAAACAGATGTGCTGCGTTTCTTCAAATAAAAGATCTGAGGTTTAAAAAAAAATGTGTTCATCTAATCTAAGATATTTTCCAGGCCCAAAATAATATCAACCCACACTAAAGCGACACGAAGGCAAGTCTCTAGGGAGTTCAGGGCCACTTAACAGACATTAATTACTTTTTTTTCTGTGCTCGCACAGCTTTTATCCAGGGCCCGGTCATTAGGAGCAATCTTGATTAGCAGGGGAGGCTTTGTTGGAGGACTATTTGTCCACTACATACAGAGACAGAGAGAGAGTGCAAGAGAGTGCATTCTATTTAGGGGCGGATCCGCCGGTTTCAGTTGAAGTCTCCGCCCCCCCTCTGCCACGATTGTAAACTTTTCTGTTGATATGCAAAGCAGTGCGGATCATTTGGGTCCCCATGGCAACAGCGCCCCTGCTTTGCACAAATGTAATGATTAATCGCGCTTTTGCTAACAATGGCCAGTGACGGTGTTCCAACATAAACGGTGTAAGGAAGAGTGCGTGTGACTTCGGGGGGGGGGATCCATACGTGGACACACACACACACATGTACACACATACACACAAACACACACTCCCCTGCTGTTGCCTGTCCCTTGCATGCAAGAGGATTCATATATTACAAACATGCACACACACACAGCTATCACGTGGACAACTAATGCCTGAGTTTCAAAAGCGTGGCAGGGAGCACGGTGAGGACACACACACACACACACACACACACACACACTCAAACAGATATCAGTGCACAGCTGCATACTGCACTGAGCAAACACAGTGATAGGTGTCAGCCTCCAACGACAGTAAGCCTTATATTCACAGCCTCCAAGTGACCCTTATGAATATATCTAATATTAAAATCATTATCAACAGCAGCAGTTTTGGTTTTCTTTACTGTGACATATTCCTCTGGTGGTCACACTAATTAATTCGTACAGAATGAGAAATGTATTTTTACTTTATTTGACAGTTCTGCAGCTAAACTGTCTCTCACACAGATACATACACATACAACTACAACCCAAGGCTGTGAGAGAGAGCGAGCAGAGCTAAGCGGTGCCCTGCCATGAACTGACAGAACAATAGTGTGATGATGCAGCGTCATTTGTAAGGTGAGATCTTGTGGTAAGTACATCTTTGCTAATGCATTTCTAAGTTTTTTCTACAGTCAGATTGAATAACGAACTGATTATTAAAGCAAAGAGCTTTTTTTAAATTCTGGCGAGTGATGCTGCGGCTGTGATGTCTCGGCTTGTTTCTTGCTACAGTTTAGTCCAAATACAGTGAACTTAAATCACCCGCAGTCTGATCAGATTACACTTTAGGCCAGTAAGTCAAGGTAAAACAGAAGGTGGAAAATCATACTGCGATACAATAATCGCTCAAAGTTTGTGGGAAACCTGTATTAGACTGGTTTTGCCGTATACAGGAGTATACCTCCAAAACTGCAACAAATCTGTGTGAATTGGACAGGGTGACAACTAGACAAATTAAATTCAGCATTAGAAGCAAATCATCCTTCTTTTTTGCCCTTAGAAACATGTATATATACAAATATATACAAATACGTATATATATATATATATATATATATATATATAGATATATATTTATTTATTTATATATATATACACACACACACACACACACGTGTACGTGCACCTATGCCAGCCTACAACTGTTTAGCTCCGCCCATTCACACTGAAATTATAGGGGTGTTTCAGCCTGGAGTGTTTTGAATGAGTCACAACAGAGGGCAGCCAATCAGAACAATGCTTATTTATGTATATCAGTCTTAAAGGCAGTATATATACAGCCTGTTAAATTTTAATGCACATAAATAGGTGGGAGGTTGTCATGTTAAAATAAATCATGCCTGTTTTTGGTGTATAAAACAACCCAAATGTTACAAGTGGACCTCAGGAGGGAACAGTAAAATGTAAGAAAAAAGTAGGTTATGGGCTGTTTAAAAAAAAAAACAAAAAGCAAAACAAAACAAAAAACAAACATTCGCTTATCTTTCATCTTTGTCCCACACTGCCATGGTATTTGCAAAAACAGATGCCATTCAGCAGCCAATAGGCTCTTAAGAAAACGAGTAAAAGCTGACTTTAACCTTTTGCTAGTCTATGCAAATGTAATTATGTAATTATACATGCAATTACACAGAGCGTTAAGCAATTCTGTTTACATTCAATTCACATTCTGCACTTCAGACATTTTCCTGCTTACTTTCCTGCTCATTTTCTGAGTCAAGAAACATCAAAAACCTCACCAAACGCAAATCATAATGAAATATATTCTCTTTTACAAACACAAATGTGGTATCGATTGAATTTGCGCTTCTGATAGAACATATCCGCTCGATTCAATGAACTATGAGTGAGAAATCGGGTTAAATGATCACAGAACTGAAGGACAACATAATCGGTCTGGTTCATGTGCAGCTGTATGCAAAGGTTTGGACAGCCCTGGTCAAACTGCATGACTTGATGATTTGTGAAAATACATAGAACAGACCTCTGTACATTTTAATACATTAATTACATAATTAATTACTGTTTATTTGCTGAACTTAAAATATTAAGGTTACAGCACATTTAGTATTTTATTTTTTAGAAATTAAATAGAAATTGCAAAGTAAATTTAGCCATTTTTAAGTTTGATCCCTGTAGAGGATTGTTGACTTATTTTCACTTAGAAAATCAACAAAATATATAACACGACCAGGTATATTCAATCTTTTGCATAGGACTGTATAGTTGAATTTTATCGGCTTATGTCTCGTACAAGTTCTTGTACATATCATATATCGTTGTTGTCAGAAGAAAACACTCATATCTCCAAAATGATAACTTTACAGCAGAAGGAAAAACCTACTTTACTTTTAATGTAAGTCAATGGAACCAGACTTTTTTCCAACTCATTTTGGGTCGTTTATTTTGGTCCATTCTTCATGAAATTTACATACAATGTAAAGGACAACAGCTATTTTCAAATTATGTCAAAAAAACTGAAAAATGGCAAAAAGGGAGATATGAGGTTTTCTCCCGACAACAGCAATATGTATCTTGAATGCACTACACTGTGTAACAAATCCACAGCAGCCATGCCCATCCAGAAGTGTTAGGGGTCAGTGTAGCCCACTCAGGCTGTAGAAAAGGACACACACACACACTGAAACAGATATCAGTGCAAAGCTGCACACTGCCCTGAACAAACACACTGATACAAATGAATTTTGGCATGATAAGCTAATTGTTGTTATTTTTATTGTTCTTCGACACAAGCAGCCTTGCTTTTTCCTTCATCTCAGTCCTGTTTCTTTCAGGTTTTTCCATTTATAATGCAAAGAATACGCAGAGATCAGTATCAATAATATACTCACAATCATTTCTCTCTAATGTGGGCTCAAGCGTAGAGAGAGAATGACTCACAATGCAGAAATCTAACTGTCTCCATTAGTTCAAGGACACAGCACACAGCCACTACTTCATATTGTATACTTGACCTGTGTACCAGCTCTATAGAACACAGGCACACAGAGGAGCAGAACATGGTGGTGCTGTATGTGTGTGTGTGTGTGTGTTGTGTATGTGTGTGTGTTTGTGTGTGTGTATGTGTGTGTGTGTGTGCGCGAGTGTGTATGCAGGAATGTGGCCAGAGCGGAGGGCTTGGAAACTGTAATTCAATCAGCGCCACTGTGGCTTTGACGCAGATTCACTTTGTCAGTTGAGCTTTACATTTAATTCATCATTTGGAAAACAGAGACAAGCAAAACAATCAGTTCTTTCAACTGCCATACCTGGCATGGGGGGGCGGGTGCAAATTTAATCACCAGCTTTTATTGGCTAACACCACTTCCAACCCTCCCCTTTTCTCGGATGGCGCCGTCCACACACTGCCATATCTCAGAGCGGGACACTGAGGATATATATTGTCCAATTACGGCCTCAAATCGGAATTAGCCACATGAGAACCAACAGCAGGCCTCTGCAGCCATGCGCACACACATATACGTACACACTCACTTCTTATACAACGTCAAGAGATACAGCGTACGTACACTGTATTAATTAGTGTAACAATTAACAATTAACAGCCAGAATTCAACAGTATTATTCTGTTATGCACAAAAAAACGGATCTTTACTGTAAAACAAACTGCAGCTGTATTTTTACAGTATTATCATGTTATCCTTACAAAACAGCTATTTCCTATAAAACTAATGCATTACAGGAGTTGCGTGGCAATCCCTTGTGATTTTCATCCATTCTCATGTTTTATATTACTGTACGGCTTTTCATTTTGCTTGTGAGGTTTATTCAAAACTCGTCTAAAACATTTCCAACTGTCAGGATCATCTTCTTGTAGGAGGCTGTGTTTTTTGTCCTTTTAGCATATTCAGCAACTAGCCATTAAATGCTGGCAAGACTGGATATTATCTTAGCATTCACAGGATATTATCTTCATTTTTCCTTAAGCTTGCTTTGCAGTGCAACACTGGACAAAGTAAGTTTCTTTTACCTTAATATCTATTTATTAGTTGATATATCAATTGTAGTAGACTTACATTTGTTATATTTGTTTTGTGTGGGCTAAACCTGCTTTACAGAGAATCTGGAGAGAGAGAGGGAGCAATTAGCTAACAAAAATTGAAATTGACATTAGAAAAAGATGTCTTATGTACACAGAGTTTGGACTGAGAAACATTAAATCTTCTCTCTGCACAAAATACCACTTTAATGTACTTTAGGCAGCTGGTGCATAAAAGCATCTGCAGCACTGTGGTTGATATTAAGTTAGCCTATTCACCATAGCCAGCTCTGAAAAGGGGAAATTCAGGAATATGTTCAGTGGTGATACTGATACTTCAGTGAGGGATATATATATAAGTGTACATGGTGCATAATGCTGGTATTCTGCCTAAACAATTAAATTGACATATGTTCTAGTCGTTTGCTGCGGCTGCAGCTGATGTGGAGAGGATGGTCAGCCTGCCAGCAACTCCTTGGCTGCTACTGCTTGGTATGTTTATAAAAAACTTGCATAAGTCAACAACAATTTTGTATTTCAGCAAAATGGCACTATCCATGCTGCCAGTGGTTAACTCTTCATTTGTTTTGTTTCAGGTGAGAAAACAGCAAGCTGTACTAAACGCTGGGTGGTCAGTCTTGAGGGACACATCACCAGTGAAGGCAACTTTCTTGACCAGGCTTAACTTCTCTATTTTCCACATTCTACAGCTTCAAGCTTTAATATCAAAGACATGCAACATAATCAGCTGAACTAGAACATGTAGATAAAATGCCTCTAATAGTGGGACACCACTGCAGTGTGATGTCACATGGTTGCGCTGGACACTGCGCTTGGTTCTGGTCTATTGAAGGAGAAACAGCAAGCTAAATGTCTCACATTCAACCTTAGTTGTTTCCAGGTGTTTTTACTTTGACATTTCTCACTCAGTGAAGGAGGCCAAGTGTCCAGTGCAACCAAATAACATCACTCTCCCATCACTCCGATGGTGGTCTACCAGGAATAGGACTTTAGTCTACTTTTAATAATAAAAGACACTAGAAGAGGGAAATTTGTGATCAAATTTTGTGTTGACCTGACAAAGCCAGTAGAAGATGCTTGAAAACTAAAAGTAGTTATAGCTGTAGACTGTTGCACAAAGATTATTTTCAACGTTCATTTGTTTATGTTGACATGACATCCAAATAGACCAAGCTTTAACAATATATATTTTTATATGTGGAACATCTAAGTTAATTAAAAATGACATTTTCTGATTTGACAAAGAGTTTATTTACAACAAAGCAACACATTTTGCAAGATGTACTTGGTTTTAAGTCACATTTTTGAAAATGCCATGTCAATTATCTGTCTCTACTGTAGTTAATATACTGCTTGATAATTTTTTGGCAAGATTAAGAAGCAATCAATCTGTACAGAAAAAAAGTTTGTAGCTATACCTGTCAAAAAAGGTAATGAACTGTTAACCATTAGCGTCATTATACTGTAAATATACTAAATTACAATTATAACCTGTACTTATAAAAAACAGTATTAAACCGTATTTTTACAACAGTAAGACACCGTTACTTTAATGGTAAGCTCGTCGCAGCCCTGCTGCCAGTTCTTTACCATTTTTATTACAGTGAATTTTTAACAATGTTTCTTTTGTAATACTTTATTTAAGAGTAGTGTTAATAAGGCTGCACAACACCTACATAAACCTTTCATAACAAATGACATAAATATATAGATTTATAAAGGTTTTTTCCAACAGTTGTCATAACACTGAGGTGAAACATCATCAAAATGGACAAAAACAGCCGTTATGACATGAATGTCATATTGGAATAAGCCTTTATAAAAGTTTCAGTCATGTAGGTGTTATGTAGCCATACGAATGCTGACCTTTATAAAAAATTTTCCCTCTTTTATAAATAAACACACACACACTTTACTACTGCACTACTGTTTACAGGTTTGGAATCACTGTTTTCAATAACATAAAACCAGTTTTGGTTATAGATAGTCTTGTGCCACTTCACAAGTTTCAAATAATTTGTACACTAGGAAGCCGTAAATAAAAATTAAGAAACGTTGGATGTGTCTGTAATGAAAAAATGACATGTATAGCATTGAGAATTAATTGCTAATAAAATTAGTATCCAGAATTCATCAAATTTCAAAAGTGGAGACCAAATCTCAAAGCAAGTAAGCTGACACCATAATTAATGTAGATAATGAGTGTTTTATTTGTCATTTTATTTATACTTAAATAATACTTAATACTTCATAAAATATCTAAAAATGCATCCTGGTAAATCGTTTCTTATTTAAATTCATATTACATAAGTTACAACTGCATATAAAATGACACAGGTTGTTAAAATGGCAAGTGATTCCAAACTTTTGAACACTAGTATATATACAGTATCTGCAATAAGAATTTTCTAAGCCTAACTCTAAACCCAACCTTAACCTCAGCACCCAAAATAAATGCTTTTTCCTTTGTAAACTGACTTGTACTTTTAGTTCAAAAGCATTTCACTAACTCAGGATTGTTGCATTGGTCCTAACAGAGGTTAGCCCTATTTTTCTCTGCTTTTCCTACATCCTCAGAGCATTTCTGTCCTGAAAATGTACCAAAACAAGTGCACACACACACGCACTCTCGAGGTGTTATGTCTGTCTGCAGGCCCAGATGGACAGGCGTGGAGTAGTGGCCTGTCCTGGGAAAAACTGGCCCAGCACAGGGTTAACCATGCCACGAAGTGAAACAATGAAATCACAGCGGCCAGCGAGCGCCCGAAAAGACAGAAGGAGAGCGTATGTGTGTGTGTGGGTGTGTAGTGTGTATATTAGGGGGGCTCCTCCTGCAGATGTTGCCAGGCCCCCGCGGGTCACACAATCACACGCATTTGCATTCCTGATGGAGGGAGTCGGGATTAAGGGCGCTGAATGCCTTTCTCAACTCCACCGGAGTTTGCACACACCAAAGAGAGAGAGAGAGAGAGAGAGAGGGCGAGAGAGGTAGGGGGAGAGAAAAGGGGATAGGAAAAGCAGAAGAAAAGCACCTTGAGACAGAGTTAAAAGACAGACGTGTGAAAGGAACGGGCCAGGAGAGATGGAGTGGGAGAGTGAAAGAAAAGGAGAAAGAGACAGAGAGAGAGAGAGGTAAGAGACGAGTGTGACGGGAAAATGGAGGCAGATGGAATTAGGGAGTAAATAGAGAGCGCTGTTGTAAATAGGAAGAAGAATGAGAAATCAAGCATACCATACGTCTATTGTATCTACGGGCATCTGCGTGAGCTTGTGTGTCTGGCTTGTCCCCTTTCCCAGGACAGAGGTCTAAGGGGGGCCTCGTATTTCTCTGTGCTGTCAGCCAGGGCTGCTGGAGAGACAGTGCTGAGCAGCTGTGTTCTACGAGGTGCCTACACACACACACACACACACACACACACACACACCCCTTTTTGATCCATCTGCTTTGCCCCAGTCATGACTGCTCCTATCTTACTCCCCCACTAAACGTTAGACATGCGTAATGGGGAACGAACTCAACTTGGCAAACGGGTAACGTGTTGGCTAAAGTCTAGTCTCGGTGGCAAGATGTGCCCTTGCAACGAGAATACATGTCTGGGGGCAACTTGTTAAAACTTTTGGGGCTAGAGTGCAGTGAAATCAAGGAAACAAGGGTACACCTCGTCTAAAACCCACCCGCAAACTCCTCTAGCCTGTGTTTTTAACATCCAGAGTGCAACTGATAACACAAGCGAAACAAGCTAGCTAGGACAACGGTACTGTAATGTTGTGGTGGAAGTCTAGTATCACAGGGCCAGACGTGATCTCATAACGAGAGCATATGTCTGGGGACAACTTGTAAACTTTGCTGGATTGTGGCGAAATCCGCACACTCTAAAACCTGCGCGCCCCCAAATTCCTTTAGCCTGTGCTTTTTCACAAGCTCAAGTGATAACTGGCAAAATGAGCTACATCACACATCTACGTGCTTGTTTGGAGCTTTTCGGAGGGACATTTCAGCCATACAAACCTACGGGATGACATCAGTCCATCTGAGATTGCTGACAAGTGCACTATCGCACCTTACTTTGTTCCCACCCTAATTAGTACGCCCCACCCGCCCCTACGTTTAGCAAAATATTTCTCATGATTGTCCCTAGGCATTCACATGTGGCCCCCTGAGACCAGCAAAAGTCAAGAACTGGTCCAAAGAAAGAATAACAAGACTCTCCCTCACCCATATTTTCTCTATCTCTCTCGCTCACCCTAGCCTTTGTCTTAGTCTGACCAAATCATTAGCTTGGAATGCGGTGGAATTGTTTCGGAAACGTCTATCTCTGCGCTGATGGATGGCAAAAAGAACGCAGCAGCACAAAGTCACAGGCATTCAATCACGGCAACACACAGGAGTATAAATACACACGCACACAAACTCACATGTGCACAATGGTTGCTTATCCATGATAACTAAAGAGGCACCACAACTAATTAGTTTTACTGCAGGAGAAACAACTGCTGAGGGATGACCTGTGCAGAGAGGAAGACGGAGGGGGGGGGTGGAGGACATGGAGTAAAAGCTAGCGAGCCCCAGCCAGCTGCTTTATCTTAATAGAGGTCAAACCTAAACTCCAAACTGTGGGGATCTGGCTAGTCTCAGCCGCTGTCACAAGCCATTTCCTCCATATCAAAAGCCTCCCCACTCAAAATGGAGGTGCTGCTTTATCTCTCTCGCTCTCTCTCGCTCTCTCTCTCTCTCAGTGTTGTTTGCCTCTGTCATAATTCTATCAATGCTAATTACTTCCAGCACTGCTGTCATTTCTGCCAGAGACACTTCTCAATCAAGCAGGCCGCTTATTCCACAGAGCGCTGGGCTCGGGGCAGCTGACCAGCAAAGGCATCCAGAACGGCCAAATCCACGTTAAAAACGAGCTTCAAGCTGAAAATTGTGCCACGTTATCGATAGAATCTGTATCAAGTTGGCACTTCTGACTTTTTAAAAAAAATTCCATGTCAAAAAATGACAAAAAACATGACAAAAACGTAAAAAAGAACAAGACCGTATGTAACTTTTTCTCCTAAAAAATAAAAAACAAGACTGCACACAACAAAAATCTGAATCACAATAAAATAGCATCGATCGACAGTACAGAATTAACACTTTTGACCGAATATTTATGGTTGTTTTAATAAGCTACAAGCGAAGAATAATAATAATAAATGTAAGAAGAGACGTTTCAAGGTATTTATATCACCTTGAAGGGTAAACTACACTGGATCACACGATCAATGGATATACTTTACCCCTCTGACTTCCCAGCCAGGCTGGTTCTAAAAGACCTGGCATGACTGCACTGGAGGGACCCCGTTCACCTCTACTTTCTACCTGCCAGACCCCCAGAGGCCCAGCGAGCTGGTGGGAATCCTCTGGAATCCTCCAGAATGAAGTGTACTATCTTTGTCCCCAGCTAGTGGCAAGCAATGGCTCCACAAGTTAATATTTCCTACTTTTGTCTGCTCATAAATTTGCATGCCATTAAAAGAAGGGAAAAAAAAGCTGACCTAAATGCATTTTGAACACCCTGAGTAATTAGCAGAGCATTCTTTGGAGGAGGGCGCCGGCTAAGAGGGGCCCGTGACCTGAGCGAGAGCGGGAAGGAGAAGAAATGAGAAGAGAGATGAAACAGCAGGGACTGGAGAGGACCCTGGGACTCTCCCTCTTTAATCAAGCCCATTAAGAGGCAGCTCAACGCGGGGCGGAGAGCATCCTACAAACAAGCCCCCCCTAATTCCCACCTCTAAACAGAGGGGGAGTGTCAATGAGGGTAATAAGGAAAGACAATGAGTAAACAAGCCGGGGGAAGCCCACCCCCTCTGTGTAGGAAACTCCCCGGCTCTCTCTGGGCTTGGCACGGGCACAATGGCCCCTGCTGCAATTAGCCCCAACCGCCGGTCGTTTGGCATTTGCATATAAATGCTCTCCCTGGCAAGCGCTAAACACCCGGACACGCGCCGTGCCCCGAAAACAGACGGATACCACACTTCCAAAGGGTATGGGGGCTCTGTGGGACCCCTTGGGGCCCTCGTGTCGGGCCCCTCCCTGTGCCCACCGTGCTCAACAGGCTGCCACCCACCTGCTAGCTGCTCTGCGCAGCCCTGGCTCTCAGTTCCTGTTTCGAGGGAGATTGTGAAAGACGCCAGGGCAGGCTTCCTGTTACTCAGCTTATGTCACGAGAGTGTTTCTCTAGCCTTCTGAAACAAGGCCTGAGCTCTTACACACTCTATACACACCTACACACACAGATTTTTCTCCATACAATATCAGCACACATCATATTTTGGGCTGTATGTATTAAATATGTGTTGGTTTGTGTTGATGACTGCTTTGAAAACAGCAGCTGCACATCATGAACATTTAATGACGAATAGAACAAGAGAATAAAAGTTACCTGCTGGAAAAGAAAATACTTTTACATTAACATACATTAAAAGTAAAAACCTTCTATCAAGTTATATCATCAGAGATAAAGGTTTAGTTACAACATCAAGAACGTGTAATTACCTATAGCAAATCCTTAAGACTACGCTTAAACCAAAAAGGAACACATATGGTGCTTTCAGTTTCAAAAACACATGACATGAAGCTTTTGTTAAAAGGGCACTTCACAACAGTCAACAGCATGTAGTTGGTTCTGCTCTCTTACAAATTCAGGACAATTTTGTCCTGAAAATGTGCAGCAGGTTCCAAAAGCTTGAGACCACATTGAAAATTTGGGCTTTTTTAATTTAAACCTGTAACTAAAACACCATTTTTTTTTATTAAAACAAAGAGAGATATGACAAGTAAAATGAAAATGATTCTGCATTATTTGTGGGTCACAATTCAAATGTAAGCAAATTTGGGACACTGACCACATTAAGGCCTTTGTACAAAGATCACATTCGTTTTACCATCTTATCTCTTCCATTAAAGCACATGTTCAGACAACTCTCAGGCGGATTTGAACCACTCGTTAAGAGGGTTTTGCAAAAACTTGGACAGCTCGAGCACTGTCACTGAAGCAAAACAGAGACGTACCAAATACTAAGAAATTCTAAAATGTAAATGTAAAACGAGCACATTTAAAATACAAAGCCATTCCGAAATTAGGAATTCTACTTTTTTCTCAAATTATGTTGATAACTGTATTTTGTGATGAAAACTTTCTCATTTAATTAGAAAAGAATCTAAAATAAGATCATTTTCACTTGTGGTCTCAGACATTTGGACCCCACTATATGAAAACAGGCACACACACACACACGTGCATGCTGTCCTCAGGAAGTCAGAGTGTGAGAAATGCTTCTCTGCACTCTGATCGCAACGAGTGGGCTGCAGTGGAGGCACAGAGTGGCGATAGAGGGGCTTTAGCCTTCCATCAGGAATGATAATGAGCGCCGCCTGACACTGTCCTATCACAGCCACGGAGCTCAAAAATAAAACCACTGCACAAAGACTCCTCACTCATTATATGCAACAGGAGCGCTTCATCTGGCCTTGGGACAGCAGCTATTGTCCTGCTTACAACACGTAACAGTGCTGTTTCTTAGCATACTTGGTCTCTCTCTCTCTCCCTCTCTGGTTCCTCCATGGTCCTGGCAGTTGTTATGACAGAGGCGATTCATAAAAACTGAGGAACGGAAGGAAGCTATGAAGCAAGTGTCTGTGCCGCCCCTTCCCCCCATCCTCTTCATTGTAAACACACCAAGTGTGTGTGGTTTTTAGACATATTCAGGACAAAAATATCCTGATGTTGTCAGAAAAAAACAGAGAAAAACAGGGCAACGTGGAGGATCAACAAAACTGACCTTTTTTTACACAAGTTTTCAAATTTTCCTTCTTAAATTTAGTGATGGAGCTATGAGGCTAATGTTGCCAACATACCCTTGAAGTCAATAGTCACCCGAGTCTTTTCCAGAAGTACATCCTTAAAACCTTCTCGAGCCTTCACAGACTGCATCCAGGTCTTTATTAAAATCGAAACAGGCTTGTCTGGGTGGTTTAGGACACAGTCTAACAGTCAGGTGTGAGCAGACTGAGAGACCGTTTTGGGGATGTATTTACAGAAAAGATTTGGATGACAACTGACTTTATTAGCCTTGTAGCTCAAGCGTTAAGTAAAGAAGCAAAATTTGGACACCAAACCTGTCTCGGCTGATTGACTACATCTGGCCTACGTGGAAAATAATGTAAACATGATTTTTTGCCAAACCTCTCCTTTAAAACCGAAAGGGAGCGACCATTTCCTTCTGGTTACTGAGGTTAAAGTTAGAGTTAGGCTTTGAAAACTACATACAGGGTCAGTTTCCGAGACAGTGATTAAGCCTAGTCCTAGACCACATTCAATTCAATAGAGAATGTCTATCCAAAATGCTGTGGGACAATTGTATGAACCTCATGTCCTGAAATAAAAAAAAACCCACAGACCTATGTGTGTGTGTTACCTATAAGAGAGAGGCCCTGAGACAGGAATCAGAGTGCACACCCACACACACATCCACACACAAACAAAGGCTTACCCTGCTAAGCTCTGCTGGGGAAGTTCCAGTCTGGCAGAGACTCTAAATGGACACATACTCTTCCAGTGTGTGCTCCGTGCTGAGGCTGACATGCTTAAACTCCTCTCACTATGATGATTCGACAGGTAAACTTGGCTCCTTGCGCAACACACTTCCACCTACAAGTTTACAGACAAAAATCTGACACCCTGTCATGCAAGCTTTTAAGACTTCAGCCGACTCCTGCCAACTTAATGCCTCAGATGCAGCATTGTACAAATTAGCTTTAGATCCGCGGCGACTTCCAGCAACCGCAGGCGGTTAAGAGCTAGCACTCTTACAAGCCAGGTTCATTACAGGCCTTAGGTTAGAGAGATAGAGTGAGAGAGAAGGAGAGAGGGAGAGAGAGAATATTATCTCACCAATTTGTTCCATTCATGCAACAAAGGCCAGAGAAAAGAGGAAGAGAACAGAGAGAAACAAAAGACTGGCATCTGACAATGTAACCAAGCCATGAATGTTGCATGTGAGTGCCCAGTCCCGTCTTTCACCTCCCTCTGACCTCTCACCCACACACGTTTGCACAAACTTATGCACGCGCACACTCCACTTCTCTTTCTGCTGCTCTTTTGCATACTTGAGGTTTGTCTGTCTGGTCAGACGAAAAAAAATTATGGCTACAAAATTTAGCTCCTCTGAAATGCAGCTCGACGGGTTTGGTTTAGAATAAGCAACATAAAAGGATGGGAGAAAAGGATTAGACACAATATAAACAGGCGATTTAGCCTTCGTCAAGGTGTGTACTGTCAAAACAAGTGGGCCCGTGAAGCTTAGAGGAAGCTGTGGACACAGTAAACAAGAAGCACAGCCGTGCTGCATACTGACCTCCGGCCGGTTCAGTGTGGCCTTTATTGTTAGCTCGGGGTTAAAGGAATAGTTTAGGTCAAAAATGCTAACTTTTAATGCTAACAATGAATGAAGGTGAATTAACATTATGCAAATATGTCACGTTAGCATGTTTGCTAGGTTATGGCTGGGAGGGGGGGTGCTGGTGTGATAAGAGTGTGGGGCAGCCTGGCAGGGAAGGCTGAACAGAGCGAGTGACGTCAGAGTTTGGGGGGTCACCGATCTGTTGTGGCTGTCTGGCTTCAATTGATCCCCAGAGGCATGATCCCTCCCACCAGCCCCCTTCTCCGGCTGCTCTGAGGGGCACACATGGGTTCACCTTTTACCTAAAACCTACATTTTAGTTCCTACATAACATGTTTATTAGTTTTACAGTAATATACAGTATTTACTGAATAGTCTGTCATTTCTAACTGATTAACTGAATAAGCCTGCAGTTTAACAACAATGTGTGCACTGCAGTCCAGCCCTAGGTGTGTGTGTGTGTGTGTGTGTGTGTGTGTGTGTGTGTGTGTCTGTGAACGTGGGCGTACACATCAAACTACTCAACCCGGATGCACACAGCAGATAGCTATCTTATCATTTTAATTCAAGGATCTTAGAATCCCACTTAACAAAAGGAAACAAAAGCTTTTATTTAAGCGAGTGCACACAGACAAACAGCCAGACGCCTCACTATAGACTGAGAAGGTGTAATAACTAGACAGAGGGCCGGGTGATTTAATTGTGGTCCTATATAACACTTAATACCAAGTGTAGTGCACCTGGCAAAAACAGGTTACACCCATGAGGGGGAGGAGGGTGTCCAACAGTGCCAATTAAACACCTCGGCCAATCAGCCGGCCTCTCTCAGGACTCGCCGTGTCCGCGAGCCAATCAGCACTGTCCCTCTCGCGCCTCATTAAACGTGCTTGTGATAGGGAAGGGGCGACGGGGAGAGACGAGGGTCTTTTTAATTATAATGTCTGGGAGGAAGAGAGAACACCGTGAGGTAAACAATCATCGTTACAATCAAGAACAATGCCACCTACGCTGAGGCAGGAGACACAGGCACTGGAGCCATTAAATCTGTACCACTGCTGTTATACTCATTATATTTCCCTAATAAACACCATCCCAGCTTACGTCCTCGCACATAGGTTACTGACAGAGCCGCATCACTTAACGACTGCAACAATGCTGCCATTGGGTTTGGTGATGTCACCGAAAATAATGAAAAGAAAGCAATTCGTGAGGCAACCTTAAAGAAATTAACACACGTTTGAACAAAAAAATGGTCTGTTATTAGAAATTACTGAGGGAAACTGCATGTAATCCAGGTCCAACCATACCTCAAAATACTGGCCTTGATATTTGAAGAGAAACACATAAATACCGCACAAGGAGCAGGACAAATCAATCTTTTTAGGTAGAATTTGAAAGACTGCAATTTTCACATCCCAAGTGCTGCAATTTTGATTATAGCCTCTTTTATCGACACTGTTGTCTTAGGTTTTAAGCCAGTAAATGTAACTAATAACAGTGCAGTGCTCAAGCCTCAAGCCAGAAAAGGTGACTATACCAAAATAACGGGCCTGGACCTTAATTTACAGATTACAATTTAAATTGCAGTTGCAATACCGACCAGAAAAACTGCAAATAGATATTTTCCCTAAATGGTTCAGCCGTCTTAGGCAGCAGCGTGGCTAGACTTTACTTCAAAAGAGTGCAAAAGTATTACCTTTAATCATTTTTTGATTTATAAAAACACACACACCAGCTGAAAAAGATAAAGTAATTACCCACGTAAATGTGTGGAGGAAAAAAAATATATATGTGCACTTGCAATTAATTATATTTTTAATTATCTCACGGTAAAAACTGCAGTCTTTAATTTTGCCTTGTCTAACATTCAACTGCTCTTTGTTTCATTGTCACAGTGTTGCAGAGTGTGCGTTTGTAAAATATGTGTCATATTTGTGTTGAAATGACAGAATCTTGAACAAATAAATGAAACAATAGAGAAAATTTATATTAATATCCTCTTGGACTGTCTTTTATTACCACAGATTTCACGGCTCAGCATGCACGAGGAAAATTAAAACACAAGAACAATTGTATTTATTATAATGCTTGCATTCTCTGTAGAATAGTGCTGTTTGACCGAATGATAAAGTGCGATAAAACAGCACAGGTGAAAATACTTTACTCAGGTGTGTGTTGCGGTGTGTATGTGTGGAGAGAGAGAGAGAGAGAGAGAGAAAGCCCAGAGGAGAGGTGTTGTCAAAGGGAGAGAGAGAGAGAGAGGCTATAGCACTTAGAGGCCATTTTATTGCTTTGCTGTGGTCAAGTGAGGTGCACCGAGCTCAATTCCAGCGGAACAATGGCAAAGAGGACCGCCGAGACAAAAGGGGGCTATCCCTGCCTCTTAACCCCTTCGCTGCCGGCACGCACGCTCGGGCGCGCGACCTAGATTGGTAACGGGTACTCTCGTTCGTCCTCACGCTCACGTGAGTACGCTGCCGCGCTCAGTGGCACACTTCAGAAATCCTGTGTAACGTTTCAGACCGAAGTAATGGATCCCAGAGCCAGGTCTCAGCCAGCTCCTAGGCCTTGCCTCTAGATAGAGCACATCGAGCAGCACTGGATCTGCTGCTTCTCTCCATCTCCTCTCTTTCTCTCCTTCTGTTCCCTCTCTCCGTCCGCTGTGGGGGACCCAGCGCATTTGCAAATGAATCACTTTTTTTTTTTCTGAGGATTTCCCCCCACCCTCCTGAAAAACATGGAAAGTGGGGAAGAGGGGGGAGCAAGCGAGGGAAGGACGGGTGGGGGGGTGCTCCTGCCATCCCTCTTTTCTTTTCTTTCTGCCTTTAATCCTGAGGAGGATAAGCTGTGCTGTACACAGAGAGGAAGTGCCAGGGTCTAACCCATCCCTGCTCGGCATTCCTGCAGCCTCAACAAGCACTCCTTGTCTATTATTCTTCCATTCAGGTAGATGGAGTGCTCTGCTGCAATACAGCAGCCTTCTTTATCAGCCTAAAGGCACTTAATGTTGATATACGTTGAAGTACTAGCGTGGAATATTCAGCAATAGTGCACCTAAATGGTGCTGCTCTTTAATGGAAAAAATACAGTAAATAAACAGTGCAGGCTGCGCGATTAAAAACATAAAGCCTCTCTGTATTAGTGCTATTCTCTCCGATAATGTTTAACTAATCAGATCTAAGCTCCTGGTAAAATAATAATACTTCGCTCAGTTCTGGCTTAGCAAACGCAGTTGCAACAAGGTAAATACGAGCTGCAAAATAATTCAATATCTAAAAGTAATGCAGGCGATGATATTATATCAGTAAAAAAGGGGAAAAGAAGGAGGCCTAGTCAGCAACATACAGACCAAAACATGTACACCTACTACCTTAGCCAGCTTCATGTCCAATAAATAAGTGGCTGGGCTCTCCTATCCACACGGGGCAGTTCTCATGTCAATGCTAACATGGCGTGCTAAGCGTAAAATGTGCTGGAAAAATGACATCTGCTATAAACAAGCGCTGTATTCTGCTCTACACACAAAGCGCTACCTCCTCATGCTAAGTGCAATAGCCTATACAGCCTACATTCTTCCTGTATTAATAAGAAAATTTTAATGGTTAATATTTTTGCTCAGTGGCGCTTCAAGATTGAATTATTCATTTTTTTTAAATGTAAAATTTAGATATTCATTTTCTATATTAATGTTTCACCACATGCCAAAATATACTACAAAAACCGCTGTGGTTTCGATGGCGTTTTAAAATATTTATCCGTATTTATAACTGTAGTAACTGATGTAGGCATTAATTCAGTTTGTTTTAGCAAAGGGCTGTGACTGTAATTGAGAGCACATTCTCCTTTTCAATAACAACCTAGGAATGTGGGGCATGCCTTATGACAAAGTCTACTGTAGTATGTCTGGAGGGACTGTTGGTTTGCGTATGAAAATTGCAAGCTCTTGCATGTGCGCGCAGACACACACACACACACACACACACACACACACACACACACCCACACACGGATTCCCATTCCCTGCATGCAGAATAGCACTGGTTCAGTTACATAATGCCCATTTTCAGTGTTACCGGTAGGGCCGTAGCGTGCCGAATTCAAAAACCAAAAACACATGCTGAAAATGGCGTCCGCGGCGTACAGCGAATGGGAAAGAGAGAGAGGCAGAGAGAGGGAGAGGGAGAGAGAGAGAGGCAGGGCTCAGGTCAAAGTCACAGGCCACAGGGCCCCATGCATTGTCTAGTGTGCTGGGCGCAGGCAGGGAAAGAAGACCCGGGCCACTGGCGTCCATTCTTTATGCATTCTGTCCCTTTGTGATGATAAGCGGCATTGCCGTGGGCCGGGCGCTGGGCTGCTGCGGGCGCACAGCGCAGGCCGGAGGGGAGGAGGGACGCCAGCCGGCACAGCCGGACGTCGCCACTGCCTCCATCGGCCAGCTCGCCGAGAGGCTCGGCCATTACAAAGTACGGCGACGAGGACGCCTGCGTGCTACCGTTTCACCACAATCAGCGGGACGTGATTCATTCAGCTTCACTTTATCAATATTAGCAACAGAGCTAACAGCTACCATCCTGATAGAACTGAATATGTATGCTCAGTTACATGTATATACAACAGTTTTGCGAGTATATACATATATGTACATCAGCTTTGCTACAGGTTTTCAGGTATATATTTTTGACTAGCAACAAATTCTGCCTCTGCTTGTTTTGCCTTTCAAGAATTTTTCGCAGAAGAATCATTTTCACATGCATTAGTGTATGCATGCCTTTGTTCTCTGCATATGTATATATCGCTTACTGTACACATTTTCACTCTGGACCATTTAATAAGTGAGAGTAAATAAAAAATGTGTGCATTAAACGACGCAGCGTGCAGAAATCTCTGCAGCATCACAGCTGAGAGCAAACGCTAACGGTTTAACATTCCCTGACTGAAGGTAAAAGCGGCTTCTTCACCACAGACCTTCAACCTGAATTCACCACATCGTATTTTTTTCTCTTTCTCCTGCTCCCTCGCTCCCCTTTTTCCTTCTCACGCATTTTATGAGGCAGCCTATGCCGTTGAGTGTTTTGGAGATATGACAGATAAAACTCAGCAGCTCATATAGTGTGCGTGTGCGCGTATGCCTTGGCGGAGTTAGGAATTCCTTTTTTTATTGCAAGAATGGGAATCCTTGTGTACTCTTCTGGTTATTCTGGCAAGCGAAGCAAAAAAAGGGCCTTTAATTATAATATATGAGTGAAATTCTGCTGTAATATAGACGTACGGTACACCGAAAAACGCTCACACACGCACCTTCCCTATCGTAAATCTAACCTCCACCACAATGATTCGAAGATTGTTAACATGATAACATATTGTGGAACAGCAAACCACAGAAAGCGCTGCCAACTTCGCTTGGAGATAAAAAAAAAAAAGAGACGGAAAAAAAAGAATGACGACGACAGCAAGGCCGAAAAACAGAAAGGCAGGGAGGAAGAGAGAGGGGGAAAGAGAGAGGATGGAAGAGAAGAAAAAAAAAGGGAGCTGGAAAGTGTACCCAGCTGGATTAAAGCGCCAGTCCTTGCGGTCTGGGCTGTGCTTACACAGGTAGGGCAACACCTGAGTATCTGCGGCCTAAATCTTCCACCATCCCCCCCTTCGCTCCCCCTCCCCTCCTCCATCAACCCGGCCGTTTAATGATGCCACCAACACGTCCGCCATTGTCCTCCAGCTCAGCGCGGCGAGACTGGAAGAACTGGTCCTGACTGCACAGGCTTGCATATTCAAAACCATCATGTGTAATCGGACCCACTGCTCCTGCTAACCTAATTTACACACACACACAGCCCTTCAGCAAATGGAGGTGGCGCTACGCTTTCCTTCCCCGGCCCCTCAGCACGAGTGGATTAATGGGAAACTCATGACAGAGATTGACTTATCCACACACACACACACACACACTGCACGGACATTATTAACGCTGCATAAAACACTCATGTCCAAAATATACAGAAGCAGATCAGAAAATGTACAAAAAAAAATAAATATATGCTCAATATTACTACAACGATTATAATACTGTTATTATCACAAAATCAATTAATTATAAGATTTTATTCTCACTCACTGCATAATAAATCAGTTATAAACCCCATAACAAAACAGCACACATGTCTGCTACTACAGTGAGTAAGCTGAATGGCCTGCCACTGATATCGGCCCAAAGAGGGCTCTCTACCACTGAAGACATGACTGGAGCATTCTCCCCGAGGGTGCCAGCCTCCAGAGAGCAAGAGACATAAAGACAGACAGACAGAAAGAGAGAGAGAGAGAGAGAGGATAGGGAGGGGTGCACAGACACATGCCATCTCCCCCTTTCCTATATTCCTGTGTCCATTCACACACATACATACACTCATACATTCATACACACACACTGCTCAGCGTGCCGCCTCATCACGGCGTCGTCTTCAGTCATACACCCTGCATAACCGGGACAAGAACACTTGGCACTGAATACAAGCAGTGTGTTTTGATAAGAGGCAGAGGTGAGAAACTAAGCCGCAGAAAAGGCCTCAGGTAGATAGAGAGAAGAAAAGAAACGAGGCAGCGCGCACGTCTACCGCCGCTCAAACATAAACATCACTCAAACAGCTGTCTATCGGTGCTGACGTCCCAGAAACATGCTAATATCTGTGCTGGAACAAAACTAAATTGGGCCGTTGTTACACAGTAACTCTGTAGTATTCCTACTACTTTTATTACTATCATTATTGACAATAATAATAATACAAATAATAATAATAATAACAACAATATTCAGTGAATTGAATTTTTTTATTTAATATTTTTATTATTTATTTTTACATTTTTAATGTATTGTTATAATTAGTTAATACTATATAATAACAACAACAATAATAGCAATGATGATAATTAGTACACTGCTTTACAGATCCATTGATAAACCAAAATAAAATTTACATTATCCATTATATGACGCTGTAACTGCAGACGAAGGAGCATCATGTTTCCTTACACACAAAAAAGGCGTATTTAAGTCATGTGAATGAGAAATAAAAATCTCCCTGCATGTCCGCAAAACGCTACATCTACAGCATCCTCTATAAAAGCCATTAGACTGAAGTAGACAGTGTAAAGGAATAAAGGTGTAAAAGGTGAGGAAGGTGTCTCGAGAGCTTCACCCTCCACCTGTCAAGGATCAAGTGAAGTTAATACTTTGCAAAAAACAGCAACACGAGCCCCGCCGCTACCACCCAGGTCCGTGCAACGTGGAGCATTTAAAAGCTTCTCCCCACCATCTTTCAATGGCAGGAGAAAGAAACGAAGGAGAGACAGAAACGAAGAGGGAGGGAGAGCTAGTGACGCCCTCTCAAACCACAAATGCTAACACGGCCACATCTCAGGCTGAGATTTCTTACACCCCACTATAAGCTCACACTCAGGCAGACTGTCTGACTGAACGACAGAATAGAATTAGAAATTCGCTTCGACTGCAGCAGCACAAACTGGGGGGGGTTCTGAATATTTAAATCGTCGCTTGAATATTCATTCGATAAAAAAAATCCAAATGGGAAAACAAATGCTGAAAAAGAGAACGAACACTGGAGACGAAGGCAGTTTCTCCACATAAACGCCGCAGTCATTGTCCGCAAACAGTGTGAACGGTGTGAGATGGGTATCATATCCACAAATGTCTCAGGATGGCAAGAGAGCATGCCTGCTGTCTTTGTTTTGCATTGGTAAAGGATAGAAAAGAGAGAAAGAAAGAGAAAGAGAGCGAGAGAGAGAGAGAGAGAGAGAGAGAGAGAGAGAGAGAGAGAGAGAGAGAGAACAGCACAGCACCTGTAATATGCTATAGATCCTTTTCTGTGTGACGCGTGTAATTATTGCCACCCCTCTACCATGGAGCTCAGACACAAAAATCCTGACTTATCTGTCCTTCTCCTCCCTCCCTCCCTCTCTCTTTCTCTTCTCTTTAAAAAAAAAAAGGAGGAGGCAGTGTAGGGAGGGGGGGGTGAAGAGTGCCATTGCCCACTATGCCCCCTATGAAAACCGTCAAGGAAGAGAAAAAAAAAGACAAATAAAAGAAAAGAGTACACACACCCGGATGTTCCCGCTGTCCGATTTATCTTAACCAGATGTGGCATCTAGCTTGAAATGTTTACAGCAGCGTTCTAGATTGTTCTTTCCCTTTACGTTTAAATTAGCATTACATACTGAAATGCAAAAGAAAATGAATTAAAAAATAAATTAAAAAAAAAAACAACAACAACACTGACTTTTCCCTGCTCTGCTTGGTGTTAGCACTGTCCTCTCATGAGCTCCTCTAGCCGGGACAAGACGGAGAGGATGAAAGGTCTTGGGATTCATGTTTTTCTGACCTCTTCCCTGATTCCTTCGATATGGCCCATGGCTGTTTGACCTTTTCTATCCTCTCTCGCTCTTTCTTTCCCTCTCTGTCTCTCTCTCCCTCTCCTGCTCTGCATGCCTGCCTTCCTCCACAAGCTGTCTTACAAAAAAAACAACACAGCCAGTTTCAAAACTAAGGACTTTTCCACGTTTCATAGCATCTGTTCACCAAACTTTAGCTGCATTTTCCTATCTTCTCTCTCGCTGACCCCAAACAATCTACACCGCCAGGCTCTGAGTGACCCCCACAAGCATACACACTCTCTCTCACACACACACACACACACACACACACACCCACCCCACTGCTTTTCCCCTCTCTCTTTCCCTCGGCTGCTAACGCCAGGGCTTTCCCCTTTCCCTTTCTTTTTTATCTCTCTTACACTCGCTCGGTGACCCCTGCTCCCCTCTTTCTCGCCGTCTGACCCCCAAGCCTCTCAACCTCCCCCTCTCGTCCCCCCTGGCTCTCTGCTCGCAAAAAAAAAGGAGAAAAAAAAAGATTTCCTCGCCCCGTGTCTCTCCGCCGAGGAGAAAGAAAAAAACAACCCACGGCTCCTCTCTTCCTTCCCCTCATCCGTGCGTCCGTCCTCCCTCCCTCGGCCGCCACCGCGCTCTCTGGATCTTCCTCCGTGGCTCCTCTGCTTCGTCCACTACTTCTCCTGCCTACCTACCTGGCTCGGAGGGAACCTGAGCCACATTCTCCTTCACACCAGTGTCGCTTTCCCATCTCACCTATTTTTTTCCACCCCTTTCTCCTGCATCCATACCACACCTGCACTCTCCATTAAGTTTACACCTTCACAACTTATTTCTGCAGACTGGTCCTTTTTCATGCTCCCATCTGCCTCTTTTTTCAGTTAAACTCTACCAAACAGGAAGCAAAGTGACAAAAATTGTGAACTGACTCAAAATTCTCGTCAAATCTGTCTTTTAAACTCAAACAACAGAGGATTTTTCGCCAGCCGTTGCTTTGTGGTCATGATTGGACTGAAATGCATTGATTTGGATCTCGAACACGCTGCTTGTTTTTTTGCCCTGAAACAGCTAAAAGTGCTGCCCGGCTCGTGTTGAAGTTCTCTCCCCCCACCGCGTGCGTGTGGACCGGCTACTGCTGCTCTGCTTTCGGCTTCATGGCATGAAGGAGAGCCGGGGCTCTGGCTTTATACCCAACACCCTCACACACACATACACACACACACACTCACACACACATACACACACACGATCGATTTCTATGTGACTCCGTCTGGGAATCAGCAAAAAAAAAGAAAAAAATCTAAATCGACTTGGGGGAAAAAAGCAAACGGGAGTGAAAAATAGGAAAAAAGCAAAGCAAAGACGGTCCGAGTGACACGGGCGAAAAAGTAGAGAGGAAACTGAAATGCAAAGCAGGGCGGAGGGAGATCGCCGCTAAAAAAGCGACTGGAAAAGTAAAGATGTGGGCGAATGAAAGGACGCTCGGCACGGGAGAAGGTGGCGAAAACACGGGGAGGGGGCGAACGGACCGAGGAGCAGAGCCGGGGGGTTTCTGCGCGGAGAAACGGGACCGCGGTCGACGCTCCCCGCGCAGCGGTCGCTGCCGGAGCCCCAGGCCGGACTGGCGCGCTCCTCTCCCGGCTACCAGCGCTGGCGGCACCCGCTGGCCCTCCGAGAGCTCCACGGACCCGCTTCCTCACGACCAAGCTCCCGACCAAGCGCCTTCCACCACAACACCAAACCCTTTTTGTGCACCGTGAACGCTTCGAAAGACAGAAATGTGCTTTTAAAAGCCTTTTTTGCGGCTAACTGTTCGGAAAAAGGAATCGCTGTCTTTGCCCCCCTTTTCTTCTCTTCCATTGGCGAGAAGAGCGAGGACGAGCCCAGATGTAAACACAGGTAACGACACGAAAAAGGCACTGAATAAAACCCAACTTGCATGAAAACGAGTCGATATCGCCTGCTCTTTCTCACAGTTTGAGAAGACTAGTCAGCCCAAGCAGCGGCGGAGGGGAAAAGGAGGCGAAAAAAAGCCCTTTCGCCCGCTATTGAAACTAAAAAGCAACGTAGCCTCGCCGTAAAGCTAGAAAAAGAGAGCGGAGAGAGAGGGAGAGGGAGAGAGAAAGCAAAGTTGAAACTTACAATTTTTTTGCTGCCGCTTTGAGATCCTCGCTTTTTAATCCAGTATCGAGACGGTTTGGCTAAAGATCCCATCAAGGCAGATCCCTTTTCGGTCAGTTTGCGTTTAGGACGGTAAAAGAAAGATCATTGTTGTTGCGGAGAGTAAAAGGAGAGAGAGAGAGAGAGAGAGAGGGGGAGAAAAAAAAAAACACACACACACCCGAAGTATTAGTCGTTAAAGGCGATATAAAAAATAATTTGGATGCAAAGCGGGCGATGAGTCTCGTGTTAGAGGGAGAGAGGAAGAGGTGAAAGTGAGATCTGATGATTGAAAAGGAAAAAAAAACTCTTTGGAGCTTTATTCCTGCTAATTAGTTTCCTGCAAAAAAAAAATGGCTGTGATTAATTCAGTGCGCATGTGCTTCATTACACAGGCACGACGGGAAGGGCTAATTAGCCACCTTCTGGATCAATAAGATTCAGCAAAGGAGAGAGAGAGAGAGAGGGGGAGAGAGAGAGAGAGAGAGAGAGCGAGGGAGGGAGGGAGAGGAGAGGAGAGGAGAGGAGAGGGAGGGAGGGATGGATGGATGGACGGAGGAAGGGAGAAAGAGGAAAGTAATGATCAGGAATTGAAAATATGGAATTAAGCGCCGGCGCGAAGTGAGAGTTTGATTAGAAGGGGAAAGGCAGAGAAAGTCGGCGGGGAGAGGAGAGCGAGCGGATTTCGGAGGACGATATTTTCTCCGTTCTTCTCTTCTCTTTCTTTCTTTCTTTTAAGTATGTTTATGAGAGTGAGCGTGTTTATGAATTGAAATATCAGAGCTTCGTTCTTTCTCTCTCTCTCTCTCTCCCTCTCTCTCTGACTAACTTTATCAGCTCAGACCGAGTGTGTGAGCCCCGAGTTGGACTCGCACAAGTTTCGCCATACTTTCACACACTTTTACTCACTCTTACGCTTTAATAAAGCTTCTGCGCTCTTTCTCTTTCTCTTTCTGCGCCCTGTATTTTTTTTCTTCTTCTTCTTATCTTAGACTCATTTTGTTGGAAGCGCCTCTACTTAGACTGGAGCGACTAGTCAGATCTGCGGCTTTTATAAACCCAATAACACATTACGATGTTTAGTCTGATCTCTGACCAAGCAGCAGAAAACACAGTGCAGCCTGAACGGACACTTTAATAAAGTAAGAGCAACTTAACTGCATGGATTTGAGGAATAAATAGACCCTCTGTGTGTTAGATGTTCAACTCTTTTGCACTTTTTTTACACGCCGAAACACGAGCGGTGCAAGATTTCACTTGTACAGCCGTGCAGAGAGCATAACACGCGTGCAGCCGTTGACATGATCTCCACTACTATTTTAACCAAGCACGATTAAAATAAAAAGAGGATGCGCTCGGCTGCACTTTTTCCCCCCGAGTTTTGCGCTGTTTTGTGCGCGTTGGGTCTGAATTTGAACTCTCCTCGCTTCACAGTGTTGAAGTGCACTGCACGTATAACACCGTATTATGATATTATAGATCGTTTTATTACATGATAACAGAGCAGTGACATTTTTTTTTCTCTGCGGCACTGGTTAAATATCGCAGGCTTGCAGATGTTAGATATATGCTTACATCTGAGAGACTCTTTTATTCAAATTAAAAAACAAACAAAAAAAAAAATAAGAAAAAGTGCCGTTTGATTTTTTTACAACCTGTCAGGGAGAGAAAGAGATTTGAGGTTTTCAAATCACCAACACTTCGCTGCCCCTCACACTTCAGGAAAGTGTGGCGAGTGGATGGATTTTCACTATGCAAATGCACGAGGAACCTTACGAGGATGTAAACATTATAAATATGTATCCAAACGCGTGTTCGGCGAGAAAAGTATGTTGTACGCAAAGAAAGGGGGGGAAAAAAGAAAATAGAGGCACGCGCGCACACACACGCGCGCGCGCGGACACACCATTAGTGTGAGACAAGAGGAAGAAGAGTGCTTTTGTGAAACCTAAAGGTATAATCGTGTTCAGTGGGGCTGTTGGGTTAAAACCTGTTTCAGGATGAATTTACTGCATAGATTATATTTGAATGCACGCACGTGAGCAGGTTATACAAGAGATCATTCAAGTTTGGATCCTGATTTGCTAAATCGCGATTGGTTAAATTAGAATAAGCAAATTTCACCCTTTTTTTTGGACACTTTTATTTTATTTTATTTATTTATTTATTTATTTATTTATTTTGAATAACGGCTTATAAGTGGTGTCGTAACTTTGTGGCCCGAGCTCAATAGGAGCAGCTGTAGGAGCGACTGAAGGGAGCACCTCTTCTCCTCCACAGGTTTCGCTCCTCAACATCTCGCCTCTCCTTGATGGTCACTTAAAGCGCCTCCTTGCTGAAACCAAAGCGTGTGTTCTGGGCCCGGACCCCTGAGCCCTTTGTCATGATAATACCATTGTGGATTCTCTTTAAAAAGAAACGCACAGTTCCTCTCCCTCAATATGCACACTTTCCCTGCTAACAGCTCCAAGGGGCCCTAATCCCCCCAAACACAGCTAACCGGCTTACCTCCACTCATTACATAACGCTTATTGGAAACAACGAGCACAAATTTTCACAAATATTTTCTCTTACCACTACAGAAAAGAAATATGTGGACATCCTCACGCCGTGTAGCTGTGTGTGTGTGTGTGTGTGTGCATGATGGATTTCTGTGGTATTGTTTTTATTAGTATTGTTGTGTGCAAATGTCATGTGATTGTCTTGCGTTACGCATGCAATTTTATTAAAAACAAAAATCATTAAAAAAAAATCAGTGCATGTTTTTTTCTCAGCTTGCATGAATGATATATTAATAAGCAATTTATAACGACAGTTCAACTGCCCTTGCGTGTCCATACGGTTACAAACAAAAGCACTGAATAAAAGGTTTGTGAGAAGCACAATAATATGTATCCATTCGCAAAGCATGTCGTTAAATTCTTATTGTTATTTATGATCATTATTATTATATTAAATATTATATTATATTTATTTCTTTTGCTGTACATTTGTGCAGAACAGTGTCCGTCTTCGTTTGGGTCCTGCCATGGCATGAAGGGACAGCAGTCTCGTGTTGCAAAGAAACACAAAGAAACGCATCTCCATATGCATGATGGACTTTTTCAGCTTTTTTTTCAGGCATGCACGTGCTTGACTATGACCACAAAAAAGGGTGGTGAGGGAGGAGGAGGAGGAGGTGGTGGTGGTGGTGGTGGGGGGGTCCGGAGCCATAATACAAACAATGACAATATACCACAACAGCCTGACCCCCCAAAAGAGTAGCCCAGAGCTCGCACAGTGGCACGAGCTGATGTGTGTGTGATTACAGCGCATGCATTTTACTGCAACACCGTATTCGGTTCTGCGCACCGCGCCGCTTTGGTTCATATTTACGCGAAATAATAGACTTTACATACATTAGCATGGGCCATCTGTCATCCGCGAGCGTGCAGACCGGTAACGGTGCGCTATGAGGAGATATTAAGGGGGGAAAAAGACAGGGATAAAAAAAAAAGGAGGAAAAAACGTGAAGTGACGGACGGCAACGTGCGAGGCGCGCGGAGATGCTCGCATAGAGGCCGGGGAGAGAGAGAGGCAGACGGGGGGGAAAGTCCGGAACGAGCGCTGTGCTGCTCTCCTGGGAAAACGGAGGGGTGGGAGAGAGAGAGGGGAAGAGAAAGAGAGAGGGAGAGATTGTAAAAATGAATGAATAGAAAATAGAGTGCGAGAGGAGAGAGGAGAGAATGACCGGTGAGATAATAAAGAGAGGCCGGTGTGGTCGCTGAGGCTTTCGGGAGGGGAGAAGCGCAGCTCTGGTGGGAGATTTGTTGGATCTAACCGGGGTAAACGTGGCCGAGGTTGGCCAGACCTACCGTGGCCTGACAGGGACACACGACACTTTCTGTGAAAACAGAGGAGGTAGCAGAAAAATACTGTGCTATCGGAATGTGTAGGCTACATGCTAGGCTAGCCCAGCAGTGTGTGGGAGCTGAGGGCCTACTGTCTCAGTTCAGTTCAATTCAGCTGTGTAGTTACTGTACATATACAGAGGTACTATATAAACACATACATTGTACTATAAACACCAGCACACAGATTTTAGCAGCACTTTGGGTTAATATGTGGCACAAAAGAAGGCTATTTTATTAGCCATAGTAGTAAAGCACAGGCAAAAACACATAAACGGGTCTAGACAAACAACTAAACCGATCCTCTCATTCACTCTGAGTGACACCAAGTGTGGATCTCCTTATATTTCCCTAGATTTAGGACACAAGTCTGACACACAAGAGTCAACCAGCAACATAGATGTTAGCAACACTTCAGCTTATGGGAATGTGTGAGACTTTAGCCCTCCCAGCAAAGCACAGGCTAAACCAAAAAAACCCAATCTAGTCTCAGAAGCTTCTATGCTGAGCAAATCATCAAATCAGATTCACTCATTCACTCACTTCGAGTGATACAAAGCGACCCCTGTGTGGAGCTTTTTTACTCCTTTAGACTCAACAGACAAAATAAATAGGTACACACACAAAGCAATGAGATCAGGGGTTTGTCAGTGTTGGAAGCAATGCCGTGCGTATGTGTGCGTGTGTGTGTCTTTAACCTCGTGCACCGCGCGTGCCATCCTTGAATAATAAAGCCCCAAAAGCGACCGGTGAGGAAATGAGAACGGGTGAAAGCATTTTAAAGATAAAAAGCAGCTGTTTGCCAATAGTCTAGTAACTTTATTAAAGCACGATGAGCGTTTTAGGTGGAAGGATTTAGGGGGGCTTTATGGCGCTGCGTTGATACAGGAGGCACGCAAGTCCACGTTGGCATTGCTCAAAAAACAATTTTAGTGGCAATGTATTTTTTCTGTTTATTATTTTTTTTCCCTTCTTTTTTTTATTATTTTGAAACCAGAGGATGGTGCTGAAGTTTTATAGCATCTGATTAGCATCTCATCTACATGGGTGGACAAACGAGGCATAAGATGCAGGTTAAGAAGAGCGGGGCTGATCAGGAACAGGCCTGTCTGAGCTGGGCGACAGTGTTAATGCTGATGGGCTCTGAAGGCTCGCGTCAAGGCAGCAGGGCTGCAGTGTCCGGCCGTGGGCCCGGGGCTGGCTGGGGCAGGACGGGCTCCCAGGTGCAATGGCAGCGCCCTCTTATGTTCACTCCGGCCAAGGGCTGCTCTCTGCCCCGGGGGGGCCGCTGCCTGCATGATGAGCTGTACCTCTCACAAACCTCTCCACCACTCGCACGCATACAGACGTGCAGCTAAGCTCTCCACAACTTCGCGTCTTTCCCAAATCAGGGCTTTGTCCGCGAACAAGGCGAGTAGCAGGCGTGCAGCGTTCAGGGCGACTGCTCGCTCCTCGGAGAAGTTTTCAGACCTCTTTCAGGCCAGCGTGCAACAACTAATGAGCGTCCAAAAATAAAGATAATCAATCATTCGTTATGCGTAACAGCAGATCCAGAAGTGGAAATCTCTAGAACCGAGGCGCTTTTCAGATCTGCGCACCTGGATTTGCTCTCCAAAGGTGCATTTAGCGCAACGTGAGATTTTCCAGGCTGCAGATGGGAGGAAAAAGCCGTGCCAAATACGGGCTCCCATCGCAAACTTTCATCTGCACGGAATTTGAACACGATTCCGGCTGCTAGAACCCGGTACTGCTCAGAAACAAAGTGCGCATGTTTCGTGAAATGTTTTAAGGAAAGAAATCAGCAGCCTAATTTGATAATCAGGAGCAAATTGGCAGATTTCGTCCTAAAAAAAAGGAAATACAGTACATTTTCACACTGACAGCTTTTTTTTCCACCATCTTTTATTTGAGATGTTGCAAAAGGCTGCAAGAAAAAAGTGCTGCTGGTTTAAAACGTGCTCGAACTGAATGGTGCGTCTTTAGAAGTGCTGCGCCTTTTTTTATAAGTCACAGAGAAATATCTGCACACAAAAACACGTTTTCTGGACTGTCCTGCTTTATTAGTATTTAATCCACACATCTGAAACACCTGCATTCGCTCTTTAACGCGCTGCTCTCTGTATTTTGTGTTGATGAAGGTGCTGCTGTACCCTGAGCTTTTAGGATGTTTACAAATATTGTGCGTAATTCTAAAGACGTGCAGTGGAAACAAAAATGCTGCCTCACGTGAAAGCTGCAAATTGAACTAATTATGCAAATGTTTTGCTTAAATCATATCATAGGTGTGGTAATATATTAGGAATTGTTTTAATTAATCTCTAATAATGTCCACTGATTTTGCTGATGATGATGCTGTTTCATGTCATTGACTTATTTTCTTATTGCCACTTTGTTTTTTATTTATTTTTTACATATTAATAATGAAATGCACCTGCTGTGATGTTTGCATCTTTTCATAAATAAACTGTTGCCCACGAATTCACTTTTGTTGACTCGCTAATTAACTTTAATTAACTAATTAATTAGTTTTAAATACTGCTTTGGGAGACTCCTTCCTCTTGTGCATCTTCAAGGTGACTCAAAGTGAAACGCAGTCCACAATATTTTGTTCACGAATAATTGCTGGTTAATTAAAACCTAACGAGGAGAAGTTTGTTCCCAACTCGTTGCGCACAGTTTTACGCGCCAATTAATTATGCAAATACGCTTGTTTGCATGCAATTAAAGTCGCAATTAAAATGGAAACCGTCTTTCCTGATTCAAGCTGTTATTCTGATCTTATTAAGGGGTAAATATTTTATTCAGAGCGATTTTGATTCGAAATAAAAGACACGGAGGATCACCATAACGCACGGGCCGCAAATCTGAAAGAGGAAACAGCAGCTCTTCGAATGGACAGTCAGGGTGATCTGCGAGTTACATATTCCTGGAATTGTTTTATATTTATATATATTTCACGATTGTCCCTCCAACCAGGCTGAATATTAGGATTTTTCTTTGCCTGCTTGTAAAAGAGGATTTCAAAATTATGATGAAAACGAAGGATATTTTATGTTATATAGGCACGCGAGCCTGCCAAGCTGTCAGTTCAGTGTGTGTGTGTGTGTGTGTGTGTGTGTGTGTGACCTTCCTGCTCTGTGCACTTGAGCCTGTAGCTCTGTGTATTATTGCCATGTCATTCAGCTCTATTACATCCGCGCGCCATTCTATAACTGCTTTATGAATCCTCCTAAAAAAGAAAAATAAAAACATTCACGCTGAATATTCTGCGCGTCTCCAAAGGCGAACGCGAACAGCAGCGCGGATCAGAAGAGCAGCCTGAACTAAATAAAACGGATTTTATTCAACCTGTGCGCAGGAAAGCCTGCAGAAGAGGGGAAACCAGAGAGAGGAGAGCAGCCTGGAGCGAGCCTTAGTCCACGGCACGCTGCACTCTGAGTGTGTGTGTGTGTGTGTGTGTGTGTGTGTGTGCGCGCGCGGTCCAGCTCTCTTCAGGTAAGATAAGAACACAAAGGGACAGAATTTAAACTCCCTCGTGTAAAAGCGTGTAATAAAGGCGCGCGCGGCTGTTGTTTAAACTCTGCTGCAGATGCACACAGCGCCCCGCTCAACACCGACGCGAGCACAGAGCGCGCGCTCCAGAAAATAAAACAGCAGCAGGATAAAGTCGAAATGAAGCGTCCAGACCCGCAGCACCACACCCAGCCGCGCCAAGAGCACCTCGGAGGAGTGTGTCCGTCCAGAGGCAGCCCTGAAACACAAACACACACACACACATACACACCACAAGCGCGCGCAGGAGAGACGCTGTGGGTGTACCTGTCCCACGCGCTCGGCATCGGAGCAGGGTGCGATTAGTTTTAGGCGCTTTTGGGATTTTTTTTTTTTGTGTCCCGTCCTGGACGGAGTGCTGCAGGTGAGGGGGACACCCACACAAGCGCGCGCGCAATTTACACCTGCAGGAAAGACCACTGCTAATCTGAACTGTTTACAGATTAAAAGGACTGATATGCACACAGTGATAAACATAGGAATAATAGATATTTCAGTCTGTACGTTTTGCTAAAATCCTGGATTTTAATTCAGATCAGCAGCGGAAATTTTAACGAAATAAAACAGAGTAAAAACCGGTTTAATAGTATATATAATATATTATATATGGTATATAAAATCACCCTCGTCATGGTCTTTCAGAATCTTCTTCTACATCTCTATTCAATCACTTCATGTGATTCAACATCTCCTACAGTCCTCATTCAATCTACCTAAATGCATTCAAATAAGTGTATTAATAAAACTAATAAAAAAATAAATCAATTTATTTGTGAGCAACAGATAAAGACAAGAATTAAAACAGAAAAACAAATGCACTCTTTAGCACAGCGTTAGAGCTCTGTAAGAACACCTCACGCGCTAAAAACTCCAATTTATGCAAATTTTAAAACTCACTCGTTAATATATCGAAGTTAGTGCAAATTATTTGCTCTCAGAAATCGATAATTATGCATTAATTAAGGTCAATAATTAATTATGATAATAGTATGAATCACATTTAATTAAGATCTATAAAATATATGAAAAAGCATTTCCATAAAAATTTATTATTTCAGAGTAATATTTTGCAACATTAATTAAATTAATTAATTAATTGGATAATATCTAAACAAATTATGTAAGCATGGAAATGGCCAAAAACATTCTAATAACTATTAATATTATGATAAAGCTGCTTTAAATGCATTTTCTGCATGGAGATGTTTACATATGCAAAAATATTTAAGTATGTTTTAATTATGAACAGGAGATTATCAACACACATTGGTGTTTACTAATTTTAAATTAATAGCACCAATAAGAAAAACTGGTAAATAATGTTTTGATGTTAGAGAGCAAATTTAAATCAATTGTTTCCTAATTTTAAAAGAACAAAAGAAGAGCTTGGCTTTGATCACAGCACTAAAATATGATGTTAATGTCAGTCATCAGTAACTGACATTATCAGTAATGTGAAGTGAGCCTTACTCAGTGTTATGGTGGTCAGAAGAGTGGACACTGAGTGTAAACCTGCTGTGTCACTCACTGGCCTGCACTGTGCCCGAACACAGCACCAAGAGCAGAAACATCTGTGCGGGGGTGAGCAGCCTATTCCCACTTCTGTTCCACACCGACCGGCTCGTGCGGCCAGAGCTCAGGCCCCTGTCCTGTGGGTGACGTAGCCGTGGCGTAATTACTGAGGACTGTGGCGGCTGGAGCTGAGTTACGGGACGCTTAACCTTGACCTCTGAGGCTCCAAAGCAGGTGGGCTGAGCGTCCTAGCCCCCCGCCATGTGGCCCGTCGCCCCCGCGGAGGCCGGAAGAGGCTGGCCTGAGGCCTGGCTTGCCTATAAAAGCAGGCCGTTAGAGAGGCCGTTCTCCAGCAAAGTGTGAGCTTGTTACACCAATTAACAGGATAGGTGTTTACCCTGCTACTATATAAACCCCGCAGGGGGTGCATGTGAAGGAGCCACAAAAAAAGCCACCAAACAAGAGGGCTGTGTGTGTCCCCGACCCTGTACACACCCGTACACTCGCGCACACACAGTCCAGCATCAAACAACCGGAACGGCTTCTGCTGGAGGTAATTCAGGTTTACAGAATGACCAGGTTAAACCAGACCACAGCTTTGCATACACATTAATGCTTTATTACCAAAGAAGTGTTCCTAAAATGTAGTTAGGAAAAAAGCAGCAAGAAAAATGTCAACATTTTTGGTTTCAGTCAGCCGCTGTCTCAGCAAATTGCTCTTCGATTTGTGCATATTCAAGGCTACTAAAACATAATCAATACAAGTAACTGACCACTAATAAATAATAGCATCACATCTGAGCACAATTCCCCTATAAAAGCCAGGCCAGTGCTGAAGAGACAGCACCTGATGGGGTCGAAAGGGAGAGTGGCTTTTAACCACCAGCCCACAGCTCAACCCCGAAAAAAGGGCACGAATTAGAACGAATCCAAACAAGCAATTGGGGTGCTCAAAAGCAGACACATAATGCATATAAATATGAAAAAGGTGTGGTAATCTGTGATTTGTGCATTTTGGTGCACAGAACGCTGTCCGATATGCGCAAATGCATTTTCAGGAAAAAAAATATGTAAAGAAAAAAGGGGGCAAGACCAAGAGAGAGAGGGACAGAGAGAGAGGGAGAGAGAGAGAGATTTGCTTTCCGCCGTATCTGTTTAGAATTGTAAATGCAGCGTATAGGCGCTGCTGTCCAATTACATATATCTTTCATGTATGAAATCATGCATGGCTCTTTTTTTCCGCGAGGCCAAAGAGGGCTGGCACAAAGGGAGCGACCCCGGCTGCAGCACAAAGTGCATCCCACATGCAGAGCAGGGCCTGGTGCCGGAGCCCAGGGCTACGAGCACTATTCCATTAGCACTCCCGGACGGAGCGAGGGAGGGAGGGATGGAGGGAGAGAGAGAGAGGGAGGGAGGGCAGAAAGGGAAAGGGGAGGGGAGAGGGACGACTCGTCCTCCTGACGGGGGCGTTCACTGACCATGACTCCTGGAGCATTATCTCTGGCCTATTGTATGCCGTCCCCTGCTTCAGGCCCAGCCTTTACTGCAAAAAACTTTCAGCTCTTTGCTGACCATGCCCTTAATTAGCAGTGAAGCATACCATTTTAGGTTAATGCTTCCCAAGGCTTTATTTTCTATGCAAAGCAGCAAAAAAAATAAAAAATAAATAAATAAAAAATAACAAATTCAGCCCTTATGGATGCGCGCTTAAGCTCAGAACCCGGCCTGTAATGTTATTTATTTATTTGCTTTCTCCTTCCCTCGCAAAATGACGGCGCCCCGCTGTGTACTTATAATTTGCGGTGACCTAAATTTGGCAAAATTACTTTGAACTTTTCAAACAAAAGGCCTGCGCTCGCCTAGGAGCTCGCCTGATACCGAGCCACTCCTGCGTTCTGCCTGTTTTCTTTTTATTCGCTTAATTCCATAAACACCACTTACTTTCAGTCAGGATTACACAGGGTGCAGGGGGATAGCATTATTCTCAATAGCCAAAGAGCTAGCATGCCAGCCATGTTGCAAAAACAAAAAAATATAGTATGTCAGCTTATCGCACATTACAGGGGAATGAGCTAATGCCGCTTAAAGAGTACTGGAAGTGTGTTGTAACTTTGCCATTACTACACTCTATCATGGAAGAAGCTGCTGTTTGAAGTCCACAGCACAGTAGAAGAGCATTAAAAGCATGTGGCTTGATTGAGATATACGCATTGTGCATCAGCACCTGCGCACATCCCATGCTCAGCCTTGAAAGTCCGGCAACCTCAGCACTTGCCCTCCCTTCCTATCCTTGCAGCCAAGGGGTCTCTGAAAACAGCCGTACACGAGCATCTACTGACCATACAACCTATTACATGACCCTAATCCCACAGGAACAAACAGGCTGTGGAGTCTGGAAGCCCAATCGCTTTATCTGCGGCTTCTACAGCGGGCCCAGCATGGAGCCCTGCTGGACCTCAGAAGCCTCAGAAAGAGCTAGAGGGCTTTGGGGAGGGGAGAGCTAGCCAGCAGGGAGCAGAGGTGATTTCACAGCCTTACCTGATGTGGTTTTAGGTTCGATTCGCTGCTGCTCGGAAGCCCCCCTCTGACCACGTCCCTCGTTTCAAGTGTCCGTTTGAAGCCAGGTGCCAGAAAGGTCACAACCCTCGCAGTGGCGGCAGGATTTTTTTGGTGCAGGAGGCCAGCGGAGGCTATCACTACCGTTAAAGCTATAGTTTCTATTGGTATATGCAGAAAGACTAAAGAAGAAGATAAAGCTTTCAGATCCAGTGCCTGGGCACTAAAAGGAAGTCCCTTGGCAAGGGCTTTGAATGATGCAGTCCTAGAATTCCAGGTATTTCCAGGGCTTGTCAAAGCTATGAGGCCCAATGATGGGGCTGCGTTTGGTTTGGAGTATCCACAGTCTGTGGAGACGTTCAAAGCTTTTCAAAGTGGTAGCGCCACCTATCGGAGGAAAAAGGGAAACAAACCATTAGAAAATAATGCAGTAATAATGCAGGATGAAACAAAGTCATTCATATGCAAAAGCAAAGAGGTCGTCGAGTTCGACTTTACAAAAGTGGTTCTACAAAAGAGGCTGAGATGAGGAGAGTTAAGGCCAAAGTTAGTTATGTGTTATAAGTGAGTGCAGATTTTTGGTACTGTGTGCTAGTTCCCCTCGAGACAGCGCAGCACAGAGTAAATCTCTTACAGGAGGAGCCACAGCGCAATATGTCTTCCATCAGGCCTTCTGAGTTCTCTAATAAGCTGTCTTAGAGAAAACGGCAAATTAATATATAATTATTTCTATTACAGCTGCAGGTCAAAACCTTATTTTCCAGATTGCATCAAGCAATAAATGCATTGCTTTGAGTAATTTCTCTTCGTGTGCCATTGTGGGCTTTCAAATGCATAAATAAATAAATAAATAATGATGAAATTTCCGGAGAAACTTAATTTCCTCCATAACCAGAACAAGACATATTCCTGTAATAACGCGCATAATTCTGCGTTCTGCTGAACATCTCTCATAGCCAACAACAAAGTCACTAAGACAATACATATTTATTCACATGTCAGTTCCTGCAATGAAAGAGGAGTAAAAAAAAAGGAGGAGGGGGTAAAGCGAGCTCGGATCCCACAAGGGGCTGCAGCAGAAAGCTGAGTAAATGTGCCTGTCACAGGCTGCGGCTCTGTCAGCTATTGCCTGCGCTCCAGTTGGGGGAATACAGGACAGAGTAGGAGACAGTCTGTGATTTCTGAACGCTCCCCCCGGAGCCCCTTCTATTTGGCAACATTTTTACGATTATTTTTACCTCTGTGGTTAGAACAGAGTTAAAGATGGTGTTTAATTGTTCCCAAGAGCTCTTATTAAGTTGCTGATGAGGAGCTCCAGGGAGAAGCACTTAAAACTAGCTACAAAAACAAGCAGCCCAGGCAGGCAGGCAGGCAGGCAGACGGGAAAGTGCACTGGCAGGGGGACGGAGAACGAGGAGGAGGGTTTTCCCCCCAGAAAAGTCCTGCGTCGCTGGGGCTGGAGCTGCGGACGGAGGCCTGAGATCCGTCACCAGCACCTAGCAGAGCAGGGGCGTCCCAAAGTCTGTGTTTTGTGGGATGCCAAAGCATGGAAAAGATTCGAAACAAATTTAGACCTTGCCTCTCTGTGAGAGCGCCCTTTTGTTTTCAATTTTGTAATAAAACTGCCTGAATATGAGTGCGTTTTTTACATTTCAGAGAGTTTGAGAAGTAGATAATTGCAATGGCTTAACCATTTAAATCTCACAATTCCTCACTTATAACTACATAACTTGGATATTAGTCACATAGTCGTTACTGAATAATACACCTTGATAAAAGCTTAATAACAGAGCAATAATTCTGTATTTTAAAGGAGTTTAAAAAAGATAAAAATACAGAGCATGAAAATTTAATAGAGGATTACAATAACTAGATTAAATTTATTAAAGATTAAAGCATGTTGAAATTTGATATGTTATTTCTCAGTATTTCTCACTGCCAGAAGTGTGGATTCTAAACTTTTAGTCAATACCAAATTTCCGTTTGTGAGAATGAGATTATATTATATTTTTAACTTTGATTTTAATTTGGAGATAAGTTAACATTGTGTACATACAATAGTCTTAATTTTTCCCAAAGAAAAATATCCTTGCCACATTTTTCCCATTTTTTGACATAAAATCAAGAAGGCACAAATTTGAACTTCGTGACACAGAATTCTAATCAAAAGTAAATGTAATTCATTGCGCAACTACTATGTAATTACTATGTAATTAAATATGAAATCACATAATTACATCTGAATAGTACGGCAAAGCACAAGTAATAACTCTGAATATCTAAAGGTCAGCTCATGTCCAGACCAGATGACTCTGTGTGGCTTTCCACTAAGGTTAGAGTGAGGAAATTAAGTGATACAAATTAAATATGTCATTATGTAATTACATCTTAATAGTGTGGCAAAATGAAAGTTAGAATTCACTACTTCTGTGTGCTAAAGTGTAGAAATCTAAATATCTCTGCCTACATCACCCATTAGAGAGCTCTGCAATTGCTCCATCAGAACCTTGATTTTGGGACAATTCACTGTAGCAGCAAAATGTAACTTATAGCCACTGACAGCAAACAGACAGAGACTCCTTCATCCATCTCTGCGCCCTGTTGTGTCCTGCTGCCTCTTGGGCTAGCTGTGGCTGCACACTGGGCCCTGTGGAGCGCAGGGAGAGGCTGGGGTCCAGATCAATAGCCCAGTCTGCAGCGCGACGGGGCCGCGGGCCATCCCTGACCTGCGCTATTGATCAGCCGCGCCTCGCCTGCCAATAGCAATGTGCTGGATGTGACACAGGGGCTGAGAGCAGGCAGCAGGCAGGAAGGGGAAGGGGGGAGTAATGTGTATCGCCGGTAGCAGCCCCACAGCACAGTGCAGATAAAAGTCAATTCCACTTAACCAAATCACTGACAACTAAATAGTTAGCGGACGGAGGAATGTGCAGGGGTCTCAGGTGGTGGCAGCTGGTGGGATCGCTGACTGAAGGGGTGGTGGGGGTTCCCTGGGCCACTGATGACCTGCACAGGAAAAGCCCACAGTTTGTGTGTGTATGTGGGTGTGTGTGGGTGCACTTCTGGGTCATCTGGGTCTGAAGCCAACTACACCGGACTCTGGACCAGAGAGCCAGTGAGTACACTGACCTATCCATGCTTCGCCCACAAATGCGCTCTGTCAGAACAACTGTTGCGAGGTCTGACAAGCTATTCTATGCAACTTAATAGATTTTAGGCTGGAGTTTAGAGGGTTCAGATGATACTCTGCCGAGCTGTTGTGGCTAATCAAAACTAGGCAGGTTGAAAACAACAACAAATATTCCACTATACTAGCTATAGCTGATGTAGCCTAACAGTGTGACTTTTCACAAGCACACAAAACAGATATCATTTGAAATGAATAACATCCTATAAACAGTCATTAGAATTAGCACTAGAATTGATCATTAGGTTGAATGGGAAATTCTAGAGCTAATTCTAATCACTGCTTGGTGGAGCATGGACACGTTGATTAGCATATTGGTTAAATCAGATGTGTAAAAGCAGGGAAAATACTACAAAATGCAGGGCAGAGGTTCTACAGGACCAGGACTGAGAAATAATAGACCAAATAATTGTAGAAAGTGGTTAAAAAATAGTAAACACTTATGAGCTGAGAACTATTTTTAAATTAAAACTGGACTAATCTGATGACTACTACTTGTATTTGACTGCTATGCTTTGATACTTGTTATGTTTATGTTGTACAGAAAAATGCAAATTGGGTTATGCATATTGCTGTTGTCAGAAGAAAACCTTGTATCTCTAAAATGGTAACTTTACAGTAGAAGGAAAAAACCTACTCTACTTTAATGTAAGTCAATGGAACCAGACTTTCTTACAAGTCATTTTGGGCCGTTTCTTTTGGTCCATTCATCATGAAAATTACATACAATGTAAAGAGCAACAGGCATTTTCAAATTATGTCAAAAACTGAAAAGCGACAAAAATGGAGATACAAGGTTTTCTTCCGACAGCAGTGATGTTTTTGAAGGGAACTATTGCAAGTGGGTGATAAAATGTATGTTAAGTTTATGTGAGGGGGCATTTCCCTTAGACCGTCACCATCTTGCAATAGAACCACAAAAAATTGACCACTTTGTCTACTTTATTTCATAGCTTTTGAATCTGTTAATGGTTATTGGAACTACAGCATTAACTACTGTTGAACAATAAACCACTCAAACTATTACCTGGTAAAATTTCATCTGTTGGAAATGTTTGAAGCGTGTGCAAAATATCATGGACCCAACACACAGTACCTGCATGTGTAAACAAAATATTACACGTATTATGTACGTCTTTTTATGATCCTATTCATGGCATCCTCAGTAGAACACAAACAAAGCAATAAGCCACTTGAGGCCACACATTACAGTGATTTCACAAAAGTTAGGGATATATGAAACATCAATATTCAACACATAACTCATTTATAGTAACTTTAAAAACTATTCTTCCTCAAAAACACAGTTTGTTAACTGTAAGCTATGGCTGCCAAGCTCATATCTTTCCATGAGCAGCGTAACGTTGTTTTAATAATAACTTGGCACATCAATACAGAACCCACAGATGCGTATTTAGGTATTTCATAATGGCTTTTGACATGGCACAGCCAATCATATTTCAGAACAGAATCTTTCTGTTTTTTAATGAAGAATTTAATAAGACCGCACACCATTACATCAATCTGCTGGTCTACCACTATATAAGTGTGTCAGTGGTCTCTCACGGCCCTCCCTGATCTATCGTCCTGGTGGTCATTATCAGTCCATATCAGAGTATTTTACATGTCACTTTACTGCTCCCCTGCCTGTTCATTGCCATTCCACAGCCAATGGCCTGGCGCGCCATTCACCACCTATCTATGGCACCATATCTCTCCCTGTAATTGCTGAGTGACAGAAAGGCAATACTGACCACTTCATTACGATACAAGCTTACTGACCAGTCCTCCACCCCCTCCTATGCCTCTCTAGCCAGTCTGACCCACACTGCCCAGGTCAGGGAAGGTCAATCACCCGGAATTTATCAGTCAGGAGAAGACCGGCTTCTTCCTGGTCATTGTACGGCGGGGTCGGCGACCTTGGCAGACCGCTTACATCAGGTATCGATCAGCAGTCGTCTACCTCAGTTAAAGCTAGAGTAATCTCCCAATAGCACAATTTCCAGAGTACATGGCAGTGAAGTGACAGTGGAGGAGTTACTGGGGCTTGGAAAACTGTGGCCAGGAGAGTGGGAGAGATAGAGAGAGGCAGAGTTAGAATGGAGAGAGATACAGTATCTCCAGGGGTGCAGTGTTAACTACGCTACAAATTACCGAGCACAGAGTTTCACAATCCTGGACAGGGAGGCCACGGCCCTGAACAGTTTCATGCTTTTCCTATTTTAACACACTTCACTCAGTACGGGCTGGTTAATGAGCTGATTGACACATTATATGTCTATCTATTCATATATATATATATATATATATATATATATATATATATATATATATATATATATATATAAATATATATATATTTATATATATACACACACACACACACACACACACACACACAAACACACACACACATATTCTAAGCCACTTATCCTTCTGGGTTACTGGGGGAGCTGGAGCCTATCCCAGCAGTCTATATATAATTATATATATATATATATATATATATATATACATAGCATCTCTAAAAGAATTACTCTATTATGTTAGCACCAAGCTAAGTAAGGTGTACTTTCACTTCTCCTTAGTAGATCTAATACTTTTTATGACAGTTCTACAAAATGAGGACCTCTGAAGCTGGTAGGACCTACATGTAACATATTTTTTTACTTTGTTTTTCAGTTTTTTAGTGAATTCTCTGGAAAATATTTCAACTTCAAGCCTCCTCCCAGCATTACTGACAGCGCGTCTTAGCCTGGTAGGTATGTATCTGCTGAGCTGGCCAGCTGAGAGCTAGTTAAGCTAAATTACATTATTACATGGCTTATATGAAGTATGGTTTCAGACATTTTACTTCTTGTACATGCATTCACTATGGTTCTAGGTTGCACACTCTGTTTAATACCTATTAATTTTTTTTTTAATTACAAGATAATTCACTACTACTATAATTCTTTTTTTTTAGATACCTGAAGTAAGCTATATGAACACTAAAATGAGTTCGGATATCCATGTATTCAAATAGCTATGCACATTCCTCTGAAATAACATTTTGTATATCTTAGATATCTTAGATGTGTATAGATACATTATTTATAACGGTTTTAAAAACTTTTACACAGATATGCTATAGGCCATAAATTGGATATTACTGCAGGAAAATGAAATACACCTCAGCATTTTTGTTATATCTGCATTTTGTGGAATATGCTCACATTTCACCCACAGACAAGCCTTCATTTTACAATGCAGAGACAGAGAACTAGTATGGTGGCCAAGTGGCTTCACCTCGCTATGCATATTGTGATGTCATCAGCAATCTAGTGCTTTATATCTATGGTTTGGAGCTGGAAAAACAGTAAAATATGCAGTGGGCCTCTAAGAGCAGGGCTGGGAACCAGTAACCTAGCATAATAGGTTACTCAATCGAAAAAGGTTTTGATTACGAGACAGAAAAGGTCTTCATTCAAAAGTAGATTCAGATGATTTATATGGCAGCTGAAAGCACATCTGACCATTATGTAGACAAAAATAACCAAAAAAAAGTCTTAAAATGACAGAAATCTAAGTGCTTCAAGTCATCCACTGCCTCAAATTTACACGGAACAAAGAGTTCTTTGAGCGATGCCATAGAACTTTATCTGGTTTCCTAAAGAACCGTGTTTAAAAAGAGGTTTGTGAGTGTATCAAACCTGTTACAGGGCCCACATACTCCATTATACTGTTTTCCCCTGAGATCCATTAATAACATTAGTATGGTTTTATGTATCAAAAACAGTCATAATTACTTTTACACAGTTGTTTTGCTTTACTGTGCTTTTAAGACTGATATACATAAATCTCTAACTAAAGCTCTGTTCTGATTGGCTGCCATGTCCAGCACTGAAACACTTAAATTCTTTTCTTTAAAAAAGGTGAATTCAAAATTCATTTTTCTATGATATGGGTCCTTTAAAACAGTAAGAATAACTAATATTGTATAAAAATAACTAATATTGTATTAAAACAATTTTAATGCCTCAAATGAACAAATCAGCTCATTTATTATCTATTTTACAGATTTAAGGAGGTAAATGAGCTGATTTGTTCATTTGAGGTATTAAGCACATACCTCAAATGAACAAATCAGCTCATTTACCTCCTTAAATCTGTAAAATAAACAAATAAAAAAATCTCTAAAAAGCACCAAAAAACCCTAAAAATCAATAAAAATAAATGGCATGGTCTCAAAGTGACAAATCAACTCATTCACTGCTTAAAACCAATAAAGAATCATATCAAAATAAATAAAAATAGTCAGAAAAATCACTAATGTCACTGAAAATAAGTGTACGACTTCTCAAAATGACAAACAATTTATCAAGTGAATGAACCACCTCAGCCACAGCCTCAAATCTGCAGTGAATATTCACTCCAACACTAATCACATCTAAAAGATCCCTGATTCTGTTTTATCTAAGACAGTGATGTTATCCTAAGCCCTCTGTGTCAGCATCCCTCCCTTTGAAGGCAGTCAAGTTTAAAGGGGGCATGGCTGTGATCAATATTTGTACAAATCAGTATTAGTTACTCTCCGGGTCCCACAGGGTTAATCCATTGGCAAAATCAAGTAGCTGTCAGTCTGCGTGTCAACTGACTGCAGCCCAGGACATATGGCAGGGTGGAGTACTTTAAAGAGACAGTGTGTCTCTGAGTGTGTGTGTGTGAGTGTGTGTCGGAGAGTGTGTGACAGGGGCTTGTGTTAGCACACATCCCCTTGCATTAGCGTAGTGTAGCGCCAGATGCTCGTCAGATCTCCTCCTCGCTTTCTGCTTGGCACCGCTCGCATTAAATGACAATAAAGGCCGCGGAACCGCGGAGCAGGAGAGAAGAGCAGCCATCTCAGGCAACCACCCCACCCCCCCCATACCCATCACCCCCCTGTTTTATTACGCTTTGTTCCTTTTAATCAAAAAAGTGACGCGTAAAGCTAACCCGGTTTTAAAAAATCCCAGATAAACAGCAACGATTGTGTCTTTAAATAATAAATGATACCCCGGCTTCATACAGACACGCATATAACGGGAAAATAATTGAAGACAACAATGTCCTATAAGAGACCCACTTTAGCAGTGCTGATTCAGAAAACTTTCCGACTTCAAACGCTCCGTCATAAAGTATGGATAATCCCTTAAAGAAAGGCATGCGTCTGTTTACAATTTCCTTCTAATTAAGGCTACAGAATAGAGGCTACCTTTGTTCAAATTGATGTGTTGGTTAGAGTTTGGGAGGAAAAACTGTACCAGCGGCAAATTAGGGGGTAAACAATACAAAACGAAGCAAACAAAAAGCATTCTAATACGATCTACAGTCTCTGAATAAATATTGCAGCATCTGTCTACATCTGACACACTTCCAGAGCGAAACAAAAGGCTTTCGAAATAACAAATTAACCAAACTTGGTTTTAGACAGTAACCCGAATGACCCGCTCGGTGGAGATTTCAGGCAGGGAATCACACGGCGGCTGTGTCCTCAATTTGTCTTGACTTCTTGCGAAAAAAAGAAAAGCCGGGCACTTCTTCTGCTTTGTTGTTTGTCGACTTAAACCGGTTATGGAACAAATCAATCAGAACAACAAACATGAAAAACAGCCCAAAAATAAGCCACAGGGGGAAAATGGGACACAATTAAGTTTGGACACGTCCCTTATGATGTTCGCTTGAAAGGGCACATCACATGCCAGTTGCTGGATATCAACAGCGGTTTAAAGAGCCATCTGCAAGGCAGCCTATTTGGATGCCACTGAGCTGATAGCAGAGAGAAGGCTGTTAAAACACTTAAAGAAAATCTAAGCCTATCACTGACATTCAAGTTCTGCCACTACACCGAGCAGGGCGTGGAAGGAAGTGAGGCGCCCCGGAGCCTGGGCGCATTTATGATATTGTTCGCAACTGTAATAATGTTGAGGACTTTTGGATGAAAATTAGAGGGATTTCATAGCGTGACTCATACTCGGTCAGGCCGAGGCATTAATCCTCGACGCTTTTTCAGTGCGGCGCCAGGGTCCGTTAAAAACACATGCTAACAATACTTCTTGATTGTGTTCTAAAGATAATGAAAGCTTATGGCGAGGAATTAAATGCGAGATTATTTCCGAGGTTCGTAAAACAGAGGCCGGCATCTGTATGGAGGAGATTTGAGGATTAAAGTAAGCTGACCTTTCGCATTTAACGTGCCACGTGTAACAGATAAATGTAACTGGCCCGGATCATATTAGACCTTATCAGCGTGCTGAGGACCTCTGCCTCCGTCCTGAGGAGCGCAGGCACGACCCCCTGCTGCTGCTGGATTAGCGTGTGAGATGCTAGCTTAGCCGTGTGTGCATGATGGCCTTGCGTATGGACCGCAGCCTTGATTGACAGGTTATCCTTACATGAAAGCAGAAGCAGGCCTCAAATGCATCCCTAATACCTTAAGCCAGGCAATTTGTGGACCTGGACCACATGCTGTCCAACAACATAGGCCTGTTCCTCACAACGTTTCTGTTTACAATGCCTCTATGAACAGATTATAATGCGTTATAGAGCCTCATATTACAAAATCATATGCTGTATAAAGTGTAACAACTTGTATAACTACTTATGAGCCATTATACAGGCAGGACCGGCTCTAGCTTTTTGGGGGTCCTAAGCAGGATCTCTCTGGCGGGCCTGAGTCTAGCTGATGTACTGTAAAATGAGAGACAAATAACAATGACTACAACAAGCTGTCTAAGTTATACAACTTTATAACTTGATCATTTGCGTCTGACTGATGATTGGACGCTTGTTTAGGGTTCTAATAAGTTACAGTTTAAAATAACCTTCACATAACAGATAATCTCAGCATTCTCGCTCCGGGGGTCGGTCTCACCACGCGGCATTTCTTGCTTACCCAGCTTACTTTAAGCTTAGTATGATCTAACCCTGGTGTGGCTTTTTTACCGTTATAAACGCTTTACTTTATACGTATCATCACTGTCCGAGGAAAAACGTATCTCCACTTTTGTTGATTTTTTTTCTGCATCATGTAAACACGGAAGCTGTCCTTCACATTTTGGGGAAAATCTCATGATGAACGGACCAACAGAAACTCTCTGAAATCACTCGGAATAAAACATCTTTAGGTTAACTTACAATAAAAGTTCAGAATGTTTTTCCTTTTCCTGTAAATGTACCATTTTGGAGATGATATGTAGGATATGTATGATTTTTTCCTTTTTTGTTGACTCCTCCTCATGTTTCCCACACTTTCATGTGCATGAGGATTAATCACAGCCTAAGTTGCTAACCGCTGTTGTAAAGCGAGTTCGTTAGGTTTTGTGAAACTGTAAGCTTGTCTAAGTTGAACCTGCTTTCGTAGACAGACCCCAGATCCAGCTACAGGCCAGAAATGGCATAATGTTCACACCACAAAAAAACAAAACAAACTTTTATTGTTTAGCTATTTTCTTTTTCTTTTCAGTTTTTTTTTTATCTCCAGATGTGTGCATTCTTTTTTAAGACATTATTAACTAGTTGCTTTTTTCTCCCATCACTCAAACATATCGCTGCTGTCGGAAGAAAAACTCACATCTCCATTTTTGTCATTTTTCGGTTTTTGACATAATTTGAAAATGCCTGTTGCCCTTTACATTGTGTGTAAATTTCATGATGAATGGACCAAAATAAACAGCCCCAAAAGACTTTCCGAAAAAAAAGAAATTCTGGTTCCACTGACTTACATTGAAAGTGAAGTAGGTTTTTCCTTCTCCTGTAAAGTTACTATTTTGGAGACACAAGGTTTTCCTCTGACAACAGTGATATTAAACAGCATAATGGGACAGTAATAAACCAGAAGTTGTTCAGACCCCCCCCCCCCCCTCAGTAGCCGCGGCACACTAGACAGCATCTTTTGTCGCTTATTAGGTAGAGCCGGCCCTGATGCCAGCCATTATAAGGTGTTATAAATGCCATTTAACACATTATAGACGCATTATAATACATTATGAACACAAGATTCATAAAAAGTGTTACCAGCCCTTCATCTCTATGACTAAGCACCATTACACCGACCCAGCCCACCTCTCACATCCATGCAAAAGCAGTGAGAAGCCATTCATCATCCTTCCCATCAAGGCATGGCTGCATAGACACTCTTCTACCTGTCATTACCACAGCCTACGCAGCATCTTCAGCTCCACAGAACAGCCTTCAAGGCTGCATTGACACATCACAGGCCGGGAAGAGTCTGTACCCTGCCAGCTTCTCACCAACTGAGCAGCTCCTCCCCTGCCAACTCCACACCAGCCTGCGAAACGGCCACTGTGAGGGCAGGGCAGTTAAGTCCAGCGCCCTACCGCATGTGCCATCCCCACAGAGGCCAATGCAATGTCCCATGGCGCATATGAAAAGCAATTAGACTTCGTAGGCAACGAATACATCTCGCAGCTACGAGACATTCCCTACACCCATTATATTAGTAGCCAACAACTGCGGAACTCTCTTTGAAGTGGGGAGGCGATGTTTAGCCCTGTAACTCGCTGCACGTAAAGCGGGGAGAGTTATTTTTACAAGTTCTATTGTAAATATTCAAATCCTCAAATGAAACCTCCAGCTTAGCAAAGGAAATCTGTGAAAAAACAACGTCGGGCTCCTCAACTAGCCAGCTTTTAAAAAGAAATCATTATGATGATTAATAGTGAACAACTGTGCTGGGATGAGAAAAAAAGGGGTTTGTGAAAATAATACGGCAATAAAAAGAAACCAGTTGGAGATGTTTAGCGCTTCCTTTTTTTTTGTGTTGTTGTCTTTCTTTCTTTATTCATCAGGAGTGTTTTGACGCATTATTTTGCCCTGCTCTTGGCTGGAATTAATATTTTGGTGGGCTCGAGTATTAATCTGGCATCAGGGCTGGGATTAGGGTGCTATTGTCCCCCCTCAGAACTGAGCCCCCACACGGAGATGACACACACACAGGCAATCTCCCCTGCTCTGCCCTGCATCTACAGATAACAGTCAGAACCTCTCTCTCTCTCTCACTCTCTATCTCTCTCTTTCTCACTTGTGGAAGGGGAGGGGGTAGAAAACTTTCCATGGTAGATTTGCACGCCAATTGTGCCCTTAAACCGTGTCTCTTTCCTGAGCTTATACAGTGCATTTTCCAGAGTTTATCAAAGAATACAATGGGGTTATGCTTGAACCATTCTTCTGCAGGCTAGAGCAGTAATTTAAATGCACTAGTACTACTGAGGGGAGCCGGAGTGCCGCTGTCTCGCTGCCGAACAGAGCGAAATGAAAACGGCGTTACAAAAAACGCGCCGCGTTACTGTGTTGACCTTTCCTGTTCCCATAGTCTACAAACAGCTGTGAAGCGCCTTCCTCTGGGCTCTTTGTACATCAGACACTGGGGCTGGTGCTGGTGCTGGCGCGCCATGCCTCAATAAGACGCTCTTCTGCTTCTCGCCTTCGTTTCTTTCTCATTTTTTTTTCCTCCCCACTCACTTCCAGCACACACAGAGAAACACAAACACACTCTACTCCTCACGCAAGCAAGCAAGCAAGCAAGCAAGCATGCAAGCACACAGAGCGGGCATAAATACACACACAAAACATACACGACATTCTGTCTGACACAAGAAAACACTCCACAACCAGAACATCGTCTTTTCTCTCGTCTCTTTCGCACACATATAACACAACCCCTCGCACAAACACTCCCTCTTGCGCAGACAAAAGCACACACGCCCTCAAACACATACCCCACATACATGCACGCATGTATAGCACACGTAGTGACATGTAACGGCCGCAGTATGGAAAATATTCATTTCCAGTCAAAACCAGGCCATTGGGTACTAGAAGATCATTTTTCAGTTCCCGCAGCAAAAGGCCTCAACAAATAAGTACAATATATTGTATAATACATTATAATATTATTATTTATATATTTAATTTAGTGTGTCTAACCTGTGCCTTCATTACAGCTTTACTTTCCATTTTTCAAATAAACAGAGGGATATTTTTCCATACCTCCAAAGTTCAGTCTTAAAAGTTGGTTGCTTTTTGTTTTTTGTCAAAAACACATTCAATGATTGTTGAGGTCTCAGTTTTTAGGCCAGTCCATTGTTCGGAGAACACCAGCACCACTTTGTTTGCTTTGCAAATTTTTCTTATTTTGGTTCATTTCCTTTTCTCAGTGAGGTTCTTCTTGACAGCTACACATCCTTTCAGACCCATAGTGCTGAGTCGTCTTCTCACAGTGGAAGGATGGACAGAAACACCTGTGGATGTTTTGAAATCTGAAGCAGCTTGATTTTCTCCTCTCTCTCAAAGCTTTAAGTGCTGTTTATCTGATGGGGGCAGTTTGGGTGTCTACCATCTATATCTTTTGATAACTCTTGAACTTTAGTTTTGGAAACTCCTGTTATTTTTCTTATACAAGTGGATTATCTCAAATCTAATCTGTTCAGAAATATCTCCTGAAAAATGAATAACTTGTACATAAAGGCTTTTTTGACTGGAATCTAAATAAATGAAGGGTGGTCTCTGACTTTTGCACAGTACGGTATATATGAGACCTTTTCTCAGGCTGACCAGCCAAGGAAGGATGTTTCGCCATGGAATTGAGGGAACTACAGGGCGCCATTCTTCATGTGTGTTAACAAACACACGCAATAGATAACCTGTCACAGTGAATGTCCAGAATCAGGTCATATGAAAACTGAACAGATGAGAAGGTGAGAAATAGAGGACGTTGTGCCTCGTTCACCAACCGTTCTAAAGAAGAAATTTCTCTTAAAATCCACTTGTGTAGTTTTCACAAGTTTCTGATATTCACCAGTGTTTTCTTATGTGGGATTTGTTCTCAGGTAAGAACAGAATCTACACACACTCAAGAGCACAAAGGTGAGGACAGTTCTGCGCATAAGGAACACGTCATGAATCTGACGTAGACTTTTTCTTAGAATCTTTCTCAAGAACAACTTTAAGAACAAACTTAGAAATATATTGGGGCAGTCAAGGGCTGGAGGTTAGGGAACCAGCCTTGTGAAGGTCGCCGGTTCGATCCCCTCAGCTGACAGTACGTGACTGAAGTGCCCTTGAGCAAGGCACCTAACCCCCAACTGCCCCCTGGGTGCTGTGGATAGGGCTGCCCACCGCTCCGGGCAAGTGTGCTCACTGCCCCCTAGTGTGTACGTGGTGTTTCACTAGACGGATGGGTTAAATGCGGAGGTCTAATTCCGATGTGTTCAGACATAGTTGGCTAAAAGGCTCATTTCATTCATTCATTCATTCATTCATTGGCAAATGAGGCCCACTGATAGCTCGTTGATGGTGAAAGTGAAGGGAGACAGAAAGAATAAAAGCATGAAGAAATGATGAAGGGGTGAGCAAACATTAATAAAGGTAAGAGCAAACATGACCATAACCAGAGACATTATCAGAGGAGACAACAGTTCACTGGTTAAAACATGAATGGAAGTTGTAGGCAGCTGTGCTCTGGAAAGCCCTGCCCTTCTATAAAAGTCTTATTGGTAGAGACATAAGTGGGAAAAACACCCCCTTGTTGCTGAGATATGAGCATGTATTCTAGCAGGAAGAATCTGAAAAAAGATTTTTGTGTGTGTGTGATTTGAGCCAAAGACTACAAATTATTTCTGCCATTCTCAGATTTTACCAGGGATTTCAAATGTGCTTCTGAAACGTTAGCTTGGCTTTAAATGTTAGCTCTGACAATCAAGCAAACAGGAATCTGGCCTTCTATGAAAAGGCGCCACAAAAGGTTTTTTGAATAATATTGTAAACGAACCAAAAAGAGAAAAAGAGTTCTGTGAGCGTGAAAACCCCTAAAAAGTTTTAAGGAACCTTCACATAATGGTTCTATAATAATTTAAGGGTTTTTCCTAGAACGTTTACATTAAGAAGAGGTCCTGCCAACCTTAAGTTCTTCACACAAAAACGGTTGATCCAGTGAAAGGTTCTTTACGGAACCAAAATGCATAAAGAACACATTTTGACACGTTTATCTCCTGGAAAGGGTTCTAGTGGAATGATACCAAAGAAGAACCGCTTCCCTAAAAAACAATGCTTGAAAAAAGAGATCACATGATGTAAAGATTCTATACCAGTTTAAAGCTTCATCCTGGAATCTTTGAATTATGTGAAAGTTCTTTAAACCTTCAAACAACTTGTTTATGAAAAGGTCTTTAAACAGAGACCATTTCAAACAGAAATGCCAGAAAGGGATCTTTGGATTGATGCCACAGGAGAACCATTTTTGGTTCCTTAAAAACCCTCACAATGGATGGAAGAACCACCTTTAAAGGAAGATGTTTGTCAGTCTGAAGAACCTTTTAAAAGTACATATATGCTGGCTTTTCCTAGAACTCTATGTCTAAGCCAAGAACCATTTAGGAACCATTACTTTTGAGAGCGTAGCTGTTCTTAAAGGGCCGCCAAGTGGACAGACTCACCTATAAGGACCAAAGTGAATGAGTCGTATCCCAAACAGGGAAAGGAGCTGTAGACCAAAATGAGTGATGCTTGGCTAATCAATGAGATGGGTGGGAACACATGTGGACACACACCGTCCCAGCCTGGAAGGGGTTAATAGGAAATCAATAGTGGAGGGATATGCCTGTGAATGGACTGAGGGACAGCTGAGAGAGAGAGGAGGAGAGAGAGAGAGAGAGAAAGACAGAGAAAGGGGAGGAGATAGGCTTCTTGTATCCTGTGATAGCTACAGACTTCCCAGATGTTATCTGTCACTCAGGAGAAGACTCTGGTGGCCAGATGTTAGGGCTCAGAGTGCTTGGAGCACGTTCTCTGCAATACGTTCACATCACCACAGGGTCAAGTGCACCAAAATGTTTATCTCTCAGACACACACACACACGCATGAGGGGAGGCAAAAGTCACACGTTTGTGATATCATTACACAGTGCGCTCTGAACCTGACTTGGCACGTTATCCGCTCCCATTAGTGCAACAGATATATCTTACGGCACTTTCGTTCTCACTGTATCCGTGCGTACTCCAGGGGATTTCGAGGCGGAAAGAAAGTTTTGGGCGAAAACAAAGAATCAAATAAAAGAGTCTACCATTCCTGAGGACTGTCCTGAGGATGGAGCAGGGCGAGGTGGGGGGCAGCCAAGGGCAGGTCCCCCAATACACAATACAAAGATCTGTTGCAGCAAAAATAACGGCAGCAACATTGCAAAGAGCCCTAACTGCAACACTTTGAATCCGAAAATGAGCGCACTTAACCCACGGCGCGCGCTTTAATTACTGCTGGAAACGAGTAACGTTAGAATCTGGTTCGCTGCTGAAACGCAACGTATTCTTCACCTTAAATTACATTAACATATCAACAATGATGTATTAATTACATTCAAATGTATTTTAATTAGCTCAGCACACAGAACCTTCCCCAAGCTGCGGAAAGATTAACGGAAAGTGTGGAGGAGGAAAGAACGACGACAAAAAAATGTGCACGGAAAGCAATCTAACTTTCCTAGAAAACTAAAGCTGAATGGGCCTATTTATGCCTACTCATTAACTCCTTCATCACTGTGACAACTATTTATAGCGTCCGCGCCACGAGGAACACAATTATCCGTTCATTTATTTGCAGCTAACAATGGCACTCGGCATCATGCGAAAAGATAAATAAACACGCGCACGATGAGGAGCCAGAGAACACAATGCACTTAATTTGTGCAAAGCTACTTTGGGTTTGATTTTTATTTATTCCTTTATTTATTTATTTATTTACTCTTCTTGTGAAAACGGGCTAAGTGGATTGTGGAAAAGAGTTAGCCACTTTTATCATCTGCTGAAGTCACGAATCTGCTTTGCCTTTGTATTTTCACTTAAACGCATGTTCTGTTTCTCCCCGATAAGTTGTGTTGTTTAAAAAGCATCCGTGCTCTTCCGGCGCTTTGTTCGATGGGGGGGAAACTTCATGCCCAGGGATTTACTAAACACAATTCATCAAAGTGGAACGGCAGTGTGCCTCCCCCTTTTGCTTTCCTAATCCCTTTTTGCCGCAGATGAGAGATTTGCTGTTCAGACTCATTAAGATTAGAGCGCTGCGTCTGAGTTATTTAAGAATGCAAAGTTCCTTCTGAGACCTCCCCGACTTCACAACAGAGGAAATCTCATAGACACGCTCTGTCCTTTTGTAACAGGGCCACCGCCGCCCTGTATCGCCATGTTGGGTGTCAGTGATTGAGTGATAGCTTGTGAAATGGCTCCCACAGCAAGCACTGCGCTCATTAAGAAAGACTGGAGCTAATCCGCGTGCGTGACATGGGGGTCGCGTCACACAGTTCAAGGCAAAAAATAACAAGGGCAGCAACATCGCAAAGAACATTCTGAATTGTGATAATTGAAATAGCTACAGAGCTTGTGTGGCTTGTGTATGCGTATAACCAGTGGAGAAGCGAGGCGGGGGAGGGGGTGCAGAAGGCCATTGTTTTGACTGGGTGGGTGTCAGAGTTTTGGCTGGAAGAGACTGTGTTTTGTTTAGGAATGTGGGGTTCTTCGACAGAGCTGCACTGGTGGTTTTGGCTTGCGAGGCTGTGGCCCTCTGACTGGAGAAGCAAGAGGACTTTGGCATGAACGACTCGAATGTTTCTTGGCAGGAGCTGTAGCCTTTAGGTTGAAAAGACAGGGCATCTAAGAAGAGAAGACTACTGGCGTCCATAGAAGAGGCCTTTAGACTAGGGAAGGGCCTTCTGGCTAGAGCAAGGCTACAGCAGAGGTCTCCAGGCTGTGTGATAATTTCTCAGCAAGGGAAATGGTGTTTTTCAGGGTCAGGGAAGAAGTGTTTTTCCAGCTGGGTGTGCAGCAGGCGCTGGCAGCGTATGCATTGATTTGGCTAATAGGGGCTAATATCTTTGGTTTGAATTAGGCTTTTTTTCCTGACGAAAGAGGTTATGATCTTTTGGCGAGAATGGCAGAAGTTGTTAAAGTGTGGAAAGATGTGTTTTTGGTTGAGGGAAGAAGCAGTCTTTTGACCTGGAATCAAAAAAATAAAAGTTTTCAAACGGTTCTTGGCTTGGACATTAAGGCTTCAGGAACGTACACTGGAGTAGAAGCGGCACATTCTGGAGAGGTTCTTGAAAGTTTAATATCCTTCATGCTCACACGTCTAATTTACAAAAATGTTTTTCAAAGAACCATAAATTGAAAGGAAAAAAAAAACAGTGCTTTTATGAAAAAGAACTCTGCCACCTTTATTTTTAAGAGTGTTCTTCACACACATCCATTTACAAAAACAGTTCTCTATGGAACTGTCCAATGAAATGCTCTTTAGGCAACCAAAATGAGTAAAGACACTGTTTTGGCACCTTTATTTTTAAGAGTGTACACTTTTTTAAATAAATGTGCCTGAAAGGGTTCTCTGGAGTGATGCTATAGGACAACCACTTTTGGTTACTTACAATAGATGATAGTAAAGGACTTTTAAAGTTTATGGTTCCTCACACTCACATGTCTAAAACCATCTGCTGAAAGGCTCTCTTATGGCACCTCTCTTAGGAACTCTTTATTTTTAAGAGTGTAGGCTTTTAGCTGGGGAAGTTTCAAGTAAGCAAAATCAGTGTTTTGGTTAAAGGTAAAGGAGTGACAATAGTTGTTTCAGTAGACTTTCGGCTGAGGGTAGGTACAGCATTTGGGCTTGGGACAGTGCTCCTTTGGCCGTAAGGATTAGGGGGAGCAGTAGTCTTTTGGCGGGGGCTAGTAGCAGGCTTTTGGCTGCAGAGGGATTCAGATCCCAGAGCTGTTTGAACACACAGCCCCGGCCTCGGCACCTTTCCCAAACTTTCCAGCTCCAAGTGTCGCAATCTGGTTCCATTTTGCAGCTGGCCTTGAGATTGTAACAGAGCCCCGTTTCCCCCCTCCCAAACCACATATTTAATCCCTACGCTTATGTCAAACTTAATTATGGGACCTTGTACGAAGGAATAACAAGTGTGCCTTGTAGGAGAAGGAGAAGGGAAAAGGAAGGAGGGGGAATGAATGAGAGAAAGGTAAAGGAGCGCTGGGAAAAAACGGGAAAATGGAGGAGCAGAGCGAAGCACTAAAAACCGATCAAGATATTAAACAGGGAAACGGGTGAAACAGACCGTGATGTCAACAGAGCTTGATAGGGTCTGGATCTAAAATATGTACACAAAACTTGTTTAAACAAAAGAATGGCATACTTTGCTTTAACAAAGGCAGTAAAATAAAACAGAACATCTGCCGATACGCAACCAGAATAGCTGCTGCTGCTCTCTCTCTCAAACCATTTATAATCTTGTCATCGTAACATAATTGCAGTCATTTATAATCATGTGAGGATGACTTTGCCTTCCATCCACACATGTTGTGGTCTGAAGGCTCCTTAAAACACGAAAGCAAGACCGCAGATGAATCTGCGACGTTTACGACATCAACTGTGACAAATTCATTTGTGGTTAGCCGTGGCTTTTCTGTCCAACATGTCAAGCATCTTCGCAACGTTAGAATCACTGACTAACAGGGAGATTTACTCCCCTGCTCGTGTGTTTGTGCGAGTGCGCGTATTTACTATTCAGAAGTGGGAGAACAGCGGAGAAGAGTGATGTTTAGTCTGTCAGTTTAAAACTATTACTTCAAAATTCCAAAAATGTGAGCTCAACCTGTCTCGGGCGGACGGAGAGAGACAGCGCTGTGAAGAACAAACCTTTGAAAGTCGAAATCAATTTTCAGGGGGGTAGCAAAACAAACGCTTCGACGCGAGCTCCACGAAGCGGATTCCTCACACTTTGAAAAAGCACATATTCGTACAGTCTTCATAAGGCAAAAAAACAGACTAAATGCAGTGTACATAAACTCTTTTGAAAAGGCGGGGATGCGCCACGGAGGCTGAGGCGGAGCGGGATGAAACGGGGAGAGACTCTCTACGGAGACGCAACAAAGAAGACAATTACGGTCTCACAGGGAGAGGAGGGAGAGAGAGAACGAGAACGAGAAAGAGACAGAGAGATAGAGACAGAGACAGATACATAGATGGATAGAGGTGCCCTCTGCCCTCTTCCTCCCTAGTGTGCCCTCTACTCCCTCTCCTTTACCCTCAGTGGCCTGGCCGGAGTCTTCCCAGAGCGGGCGCTCGAGCCTGGAGCAGAGCTAGGGGAGGGAGAGAGAGAGGTTCCCATGCCACGGGCGATGGGACTGGCGCGCCACCCGCAGGTATTTATAGCAGCGCTGCTCAGAAGGGCCGAGAGAGAGGGCACGCTTTGTTTTCTTTTCCATTCCCCTGGCGCTCTCGCCAGGCCCCACACACAGGGGCTGGTAAACACATACCCAAACACTGAGAGCTGCACCAGCAGAGGCGGGGGGAGCCCCCTTTATACCTCCACTCACATACAGAGGCAGGGTGGGAACAGGAATAAAAAGAGAAGGAATAGGGAAGAGAGAGAGAGAGAGAGAGAGAGAGAGAGAGAGAGAGAGAGAGAGAGAGTTATGTTTAATGTTCAAGCTTAACAGGTAGGTTTTCTAATGGACTGTAAAGTGTTCAGGTCAGACAGACAGACAGATAGGCAGACAGACAGAGAAAGCAGTAAAGAGGTGTGAGAGGGACACATACACAGAGAGAAGGTAAGACAGAGAGAGACAAGAGGCTAGGGAGAGAAAGAAAAGAGAGAGGGAAAGATAGAGAGAGACAGATAGATAGGAAAAGAGAGAATGATAAACGGGTGAAAGAGAAAGGAGAAAGAATATAAAGTGAAGACAGGCAGAGAGAGAGAAAAAGAAAGAGAGAGAGAAGGAACAGCAAGAAGGAAAGACTGAGGAAGACACAAAGGGAGAAGGAGAGAAAGAGGAGTGATAGAGAAAAAGAAAAAGAAAGAGAGTATTAAGGAATAAGAGAGACAGACAGAAAAGTAGAGCAAGAGGAAATGATGGAGTGAAAGAGAGATGCAGGGGAGACAGGAAGAGAAAGAAAGAATGATAGGTGGAGCGAAAGAGATAGACAGAAGGAAAAGGTGAGGAAACGAGAGAGAGAGAGAGAGACAAAGGAAAAGCAAGAAAGTGAAAGAGGAGTAAGAGATGGAAAGAGAAAGAGAGAATGAAAGAGAGAATGAAAGAGAGAATGATAGGAGTGAGTGAAAGGAAGAGTGAGAGATGAGAATAGTTAGAGGAGCGAGAGACACAGACAGAGAAAGAGAGAGAGAGAAAGACTACTATGAAACTAATACAGGCCACTTTAGGCCACTTTAGCTTTAGGTTTCATAACCAAAAAATGAAGAAGTTTTGAATGAGAACGGTGGAAAAGTGAAGCAAGAAGAGGGAAAAAGTGAGGAAGAGAAGAAGAGAGAATGGGACATCTTCTCCAGCTGGACGAAGCTAAAGCCAGGTCCGTATTCCAGTGAGCCAGGCCGCTGTCCAGAGCGATCCCAGCAGGACGGGCCTAGTTCATCCGTGCTCGGCTGGGCTGAACCAGGCCCTTCCCGCTGGGATCGCTCTGGACGACGGCCTGGCTCACTGGAATACGGACCTGGCTTTGGTTTCCCTCAGAAAAAAAAACATCTAAGCAAAGTCCAGGCTAGGAAAGTCCTGGTCTGGATGTGCGCTGTGGTGCTGCCTGGGCCTTTAGCAGTGACCTTTGACCCCCCAATCCTTCTGATGTCTGAGATGGAGCTGATGCAGAGCCAAAACATCAGTCCTCCACCCCCTCCCTCCTTTTTTTATCTTCCTTTCTTTTCTTTTTTTTTTTAGCTCTCCTTGCATGGGAATTCCATAGCGACATTATTACTATGATGAAAACAGACACTATAAATACCGAAAGCTATGATGAATATAACAGCGATTACACAGGCACCGATAATTAGAGCAGGAAGAGTAAAGGAAGAGGGGACGAGCGAGGGGGGAAAACGAGGGGGGAAAGTGATTGAAGTTTGCTCTGTTTTGGTGTTTGGGGTGGGGGGGTGGATTTCTTATTTCTTTCAAGCAGGAGTCTTAGCTATGAGGAATTACAAAGGCTAATGCAGGGCTGCTGATTGGGTGAGTCCTCGGGCCTTTGGGAGAACGCTGTTGAACGCCGGTCTCGTTTCATTCTCTCTCTCTGCTTTTTTCCCTCTCCGTCTCCCTCTCCTCTGCCTACACCCTCACATCTCGGTAAAAGGCAACAGGGAGCGCGTCTGCTTTTCTAATGGCCGCTTGGCTAACAAACAATTAATGGCTCGCGCCCACAGATGTTCCGGCAGAAGAATGAAGCGGTGGGGGCCAGGGAGCCGTCCCCCGAGGAGGGGAGGATGAACTTTCAGCTGCTGCTCTTGCTCATCCCTCTCTCTCAAACCACTCCTCCGTCCTGACGTCACTCCATCGCTCCCCTTTTTCCGCTTCTCCTTCTCTCGGGTTCTAATCCATGGACCCACCTCCAGCCCCGAGACTCTTGCGCTCTCCGTCTTTCAGTCTTTCTCTTTTTCTGTCCTGCTCTCTCTCTCATTTCTCAACATCTCTGTTTTTTGCTCTGTTTTTCTCACCGTTCTCGACATCTTCTCGATAGCTTTGTCTCCCTTTTTCTGGATCTCCCTCTCTCACCATCTCTCTCTCTTTCTTTCTTTTCTATCTTCCTTTCTAAATCTCTCCTTTGTTCTTTCTCCCTCTCGTTCCCTCCCTGTCTCACTCTCTCTCTCTCCTTCTCGATCTATCTTTCTCTTGATCTTGGATTTTTCTCTCTTTCTCCCTCTCATCTTTCTTGATATCTCTCTCTCATTCTCTTTTTCTCTCTCTTTCTCTCCTTCTTGGTCTGTCTTCCTCTATCTTCCTCTCAGCCCTTCTTCATCTAACTTTCACTTTCTCTGTCTACTTCTTGATCTATCTTTCCTGATGCCGGGCCCACACTGCTTATCCTTCTTGATCTCCCTCTCTCAGTATCTGTATCTCTCTCTCTCTCTTTCTTTCTTCTTTCTTTCTTTCTTTCTCAATTTCTGCCTCTTTTAATTCCAATCAATAAGCGTAACTGGTATGACCATATTTGGATGCAGTACTAGAATCATCAAACAGAAAGACTGAACATTTAGTCTCAGTTTCATTAGGAAACTCTCCCTCTCTCTCTCTCTCTCTCTCTCTCTCTCTCTCTCTCCCCTCTCTCCCTCTCTCTCTCTCTCTCTCTCTCTCTCTCTCCCTCTCTCTCTCTCTCTCTCTCTCTCTCCCTCTCTCCCTCTCTCCCTCTCTCCCTCTCTCTGGCTGTATTGCCTCAGCAGGATTCCAGCAGGCCGCTGTTTTTTCATGCTTGTGGGAAAATAGCAGCTCATGTTTCTTAAGATGCTTCACACATTCCTCACTCTATCTACAGATCACACAGGCCCAACGAGCGGGGACACAAACACAGCACACACAGAGCTGGGGGATTTCTGATTACGTGCAGAGTTTAATGGGGGGGGGGTACAGAAACGATGTAATACTCTGGGTTTAGGTTTTCTCACTGTATATGTACAGACTCACTAAGGAAGTCTCACAGTTCATCAGCCTTCGGTTGCATATCAATACACAGCAAGAGTTTCGTAGAGCAGAACACGTCTCGCTGCCCTCGTCCGCAAGAAGGCAAGGAAAGTTGAAGCTCTTTCTAGAACAAGAATGAGACTTTTCCTGGTAATAGCATGGGAAGTAACTGATGTTCAAAGTACTAGAGAGAGAGAGGGGGAAAAAAAAGAGAAATGAATTACGGGCAGTTGCAGCTGGTCTACTCGAAACTTTGACCTCGCTGAAAACTGACGTGCAATTTGATGAGACAAATATGAGGGCAAATTTCAAGGTCAAAGTTGGAAGACTCGGTCTGCAGAAGAAAAAAAGAAAGAAAGAAGAAAAAGAACTTCTCAGCAGGGTCAGAAAATCTGGCACTGACGCTTTGCAACAATAAATCAGTAAGTTGTCAGAGTCCTGCTGAATGCCACACTTTCCGCTCTATACCGCTAACGTTATACACACATACCACACTGAGAACACACTCGCACATATTCATATGCACATACACACTCTCACACACACGCGTTGTATTGTTATCGCAGTATTGGCCCCTGCTGGATGATAATCATGAAAGGCTGTAATTATTGCATTCCATTTAGCAATACGCATGGTGAATCAAAATCAAGCCTTCGTAGTCGGAGCAGCGCTACTCAGCAAATAAGCACACGAAATCACAGGCGTCTCCATTGTCAGCACTGTTAGCATGCTGACCAATCTCAGGCTCTTCCAATGAGTTTCATTAGCATTCCAATGAATCAGAGCAAGTCAAGAAGGCCGAAAAATTCCTTGTCATTCATTTTTTTTATTAGAATACCAGCAACACTTTATTTAGATAGATGCTTTACTTATTAAATTACATTCAACTACACTCTAAGAAAAAAAAGGTGCTAATCTGTCCCTTCCAGGATAAAAACATTGTTACTGGGGCTGGCTTTACACAGTGAAACTTACATGCAACTTTAGTTGCTCGAAACCTACATGAAACTAAATTGTGCTTGAGTTGCATAATGTAAAGCGCCACGCAACTCATTTGAAACTCAGCTGCAACAACAGCAAGAGTCTCAGCTTCGTGACACAAATTTCATCAAACAGCCAATCAAAATGGCAGCAGTGCATCACTTGATCACATGACATACTTTCAGCCACTGACTTTTCCCAAATCAGTGGACTAGAAAATAAAACAGAAGATGGTTTATTGGGTGGTTGAAAACGAGACTCACTACAGACTTACTCAAGGCTGGTAGTTTTTTATTTAGTCAGTTTCCTGATCAATGCCAGCTGCTTTAATTAGCCAGCTAACGCTAACAGCTGTTTACACAGCTGCTTGTGTCAGCACTTATTCTTGTTTGTTAGCCTGTTGATATTGCGATCTACATAGCAAGATTCATTTTTACGTCTCTTGATACCCCCTAATCTAAGGCTTTACAAACACAGAACAAATAAAAACTCATATATATAGTAAAGAACCCTAGATAGATAGATAGATAAATGACAGATATACAAGAAAAAAAACAGTAATGACAGCTGGAAAAATATATGAAGTTGTAATAAAAATGTAAATTACACCTCATGGCTGGTGGTGTAACTGAATGTGTTGCATGCAACATTGTTTTTGAACTGCTGTGTCAAGTTGCATAGAAATTAAGCTGCAGACAACTCAGAACATGCAACTATTTGAAAGTTTCACAGAGTAAAGCCAGCCTAAAGGTTATGTCTTTAGTATCTTTAGTCAAGGAATGCAAACGAACAGGACAGTGAAAAAATGTTCTTTGGTTTTCATAAAGTTAATATAACAAGACTTTAATTTAAGTCATGTTTAGACCGTTTATATTATTGGTCCATTCATCATGAAATTTTGACACAATGTAAATGGGACTAAGGATGGAAGGAATTTTTTGGTTCAATTATATTGACTTGGGTTTAGAATCTGACCTGAAATGTGATCAGGACTGGGTTGCACCAGATTTGCGTAAGTTTATACTTAAGTTTGGGCGCTGGAGCTCTGGGTGTTCAGCTTCATGTTTGGAGTTAAACCAGGCTGATGATTAGAGCTGTGAGTAAAATCGCAGCGTATATTGTTTAGAATTTTTAGTTCAGTTAACCAAAAAAGTCATATTTTTGGTCTTTTTTATTCTTTCTATGTGGTTTCCCAAACAAACACACCTGCTCACGGGGGGTGTAAATATTTAGTAACTAAGCTCAACGTTGAAACTAGTTTGTGGTGAAACCCGTTCTGATTTAGTAATGATAAACCTGAACTTAGTAAACACTAACGTTACAACTAGCCTACATTTGAACTCACATACAGCTGGTGCAACCGGCCACTGATCTTCATCAGAGAGCTTGTTTACTTTAACATGTGTTTCATGTCCGGATCTTTTCTGTATATATTTTGACTGAACTGCATTTACACGTTTGACAGTGCATACGTCCCAGTGTGAGCAGATAAAGCCCGGCTTTACTTTCCCAGGTAAAAAGCACATCAACACATATTATCTTCCGCTTTATGTCTGTTTACTTTCCCCCCAGTACCATATATGAATCGCTAAGCCCCATTTGGGCGTAGAAGCCAAATTTCCTAACTCATATGGTAAACTGTGCAGGGAGCTGGGATTCAGCTCTTGTTTATCTTCTCACCAGCGCTTCGTTTACACACTTATATTTACAAAAGAGTATGAGGACGTAGGAAAAGCATTTCATTTACACTTCTCTTAAACATGATCACAATCTGTCTTAACACCTCCCTTTTTCTCTGCATCTCTTATTCTTGATGTATATCTCTCTCCTTTTTCTCTCTCGCTCTATTTCTCAAAATCTTTTTTACCAATTTTTTACCAAAATCTTTTTTTCACTCTCTCTTGATATCTTTCTCTCTCCTTCTCAATCTCTCTCTCATTCTCTTTCTCAACATCTGTCTAGACAGTCTCATTCTCTCTCCCTGTCTTGATATCTTTCTCTCCTGCTCTCTCTTTCTCAGTCTCTCGGTCCCTGCTCTCTTCCTTAATATATCTCTTTTTCTCTGCGGTCTCGATATCCCTCTCTTCTTCTTTCGCTCTCTTTCTCAAAATCTTTTTTACCAATCTCTCACTCTCTCTTTCTCAACATCTCTCTAGATGGTCTCTTTCTCTCTCTCTCTCTCTCTCTCTCTTGATATTTCTTTCTTTCTCAATCTCTCTCTTGTTCTCTTTCTCAATATCTCTCTAGATTGTTCTCTCTCTTTCACTCTCTCTGTCTTGATATCTTTCTCTCCTGTTCTCTCACTCTCTTTCTCAGTCTCTCGCTCCCTCTTCCTGTCTTGATATCTCTCTTGCTCTCTCTTCTCCACATACGTCTCTCTTTATCTCTCTTACTCTTTCTCAATATAATTTTCTAATTCTCTCTCTTCTCTCTATCTCCCTCTCTTCTCCCTCTTTTTTTCACTTTCTCTTTTTGTCTCTCTCTCTATACACTGAGTACTTTTGAATACATACTTTAAAGAGTAAAAGTCCCAAAGACCCACTTTTGGTGCCCTAAAGAACCTATCGATTAAGCGTTTTCTACTAAAGGTTCTTCAGGGAACAGAAAGTGGTTCTTCTACAGCACTGTTCAGAAGAACCCTTGTTAGCACGTTTATTCTGATGGGCGTAACTGGTGTTGTTAGCGGAGCAGCCTTCAGTGAGGGAGGTTTGGGGGGTAGACCACCTCAACCAGCCTTAACCAACCCACCAACCCCCATCATTACAGCTGAGTAAGAGCCATCACCGCAGTTAAGCGCCGCAAATTCAGCGTTTTACAAGCCCTGTTCCCTCTAAATCTTTAATGGCTGGGGGTCGAGCTGGGCCAATTAGGACTTTCACTCTGCAGAGGCGGAGGACCAGAGGTTTCCAGGCTGCTGGCAACCAATGCTTTGCTTGGCCACAGGATGTGAGAAGAGAGAGGAAAGTCATCAAATTAGCCACCAGGATCCTTAAGAGCCTAATGAGTGAGGCTGGGCCGAGGAGCCTGTGCATGTGTGAGCGTGCGCTCGCCGTGAGGGTTAGGAGGTGGTCTTCATACACGTCTCCGGACTGTGCAGCTTAGCCCAGGGCGATATGCTAAGTCCCTCTCATCCATCTCACACACACACACGCACACATAATCATTTACCCCCCGTCATCACTGCAATTGAAACAGGGGGTCCGGAGGGAGCCGCATTGAGATTCAACACACAGCCATCCCCACAAGAAACATTATTTCATTACATATATTATGCATTCAGCATGAAAGCGAGCGCCAGTGCGGGTTGTGTGTGAATGTGTGTGTGGGTGTGGGAGAGAGCCAGTATCTCCATCTATGTCCAAAGCTCTGGCAAGCATGTGGCAAGATCACTTCTCTTTTTTAGGGCTGCAACGCCAAAAAAAGACAGACAAGTTTTAGAAATGTATTCAGCTCATCTGGGACGCAGGCTGGAATAGAGACGTGTAAGGCCTATTACAGTACAACCTCAGATAGCGTGAACCCACCGAATCCCACTCATGCATAAGTAAGTAATAGGTCCAGACTATATGGAGATTGGAGGCTACTAGGCCAGGCGGTTTCTGTGCATGTAACAAGAGTGGGCTTGTTTGTGTATGTGCAGTTTGAGTGTCTGAAAGAACAGCGTTAGGTAGTTTAAATGCTTTGCTGAGCCTGACAGTGCAGAATTATACCTCTCTGAAATGGCAACTTTACAGAGGAAGGAAAAAACATTCTTAATGTACATAATGAGGTTTTATTAAGCACTTTTGAACTACTTCTATCAGTCCACTTGTCATGAAGTGTTCATGCAGTGTAAAGGGGCAGTTGGCATTTTCAAATGGAGGAAAGAAAATTGAGTTACAGAGTTTTGATCTAAATATAACAGCAACAAAATATCAAGCTGTTGGGTTGAAATCTCATGTTTGAGTTAGTACGAGTTCGCATAGTCCCACCTTTGAAGCGGAGATGGTGAAGGCTAACATATTAATCAGACATACACTGGATCTGATCTGTTGTTCATGTGTCAGCAGTATAATAATAGCAGCATGATGTGAATAATGTGCTGTGTAAAGTTTGTATAGACTAAAAACTCCAGGGATGTCATGGATTATTGGATAAATCTATTAAAGATGGATCGCTGAAAATTAGCCAATTTTGTTTAAAGTGCTTACTGAAAATCTTTGAAGAACCTTTTTAAAGTTTAAAGAGCTCCAACATAATGTCATGAGAATGCTCTCTTAACCCTTGAAAGGTTCTTCACATTCATAAATCTCTTTATCAAACATGGTTCTTTGGGGCAGTGGTTCCCAAACCGGTCCGCAGGGACCTCCAGATGACCCAACTTAAAATGCAACACGTAGGAATAGAGCAAAAATGTGGATCATCTAGGAGTCCCTTAGGAACGGTTTCAGAACCATTGCTTGGTTCTTCTACAACATTGCTCAAAGACTCCTTTACGGCACTTTTATTTTAGGAGTGTTTTTGCTACAAGGTCATTTGTAATGTGCTATCATTAAGAATGTGGCATTCAGTTTGGTCTCCAGTCAATGATGGACGGATTCAAGTTTTGTCAAATTTTTGTTGGGTTTGGATTCAAAACGTGGTGCGGTGGGTTTGGACAGAAAGTTCTTGGGCTATATTCTCATTTCAAAATTTCACGTTCAGTTAAACCTCGAATGCCCACGTGTGCCAACCTACACTCTTTAAAACAAAGGTGTCAAAAAGGAAAGATCCACTTTTGGTCCCCTAAAGAACCAATTGAGTTTGGAAGAAACTTCCCTCAAACAACCATCCTTTGAAAGGTTCTTTAGGGAACCAAAATGGGTTCTTTTCTACGGCATCGCTCTTGTGAACCCTTTCGGAAGCTTCATTTTGAAGAGCGTAGTGGCCTGATGTCGTCTTGCTCCTGATGTCTGCTGAGTAGGTTAGTTTGCTCATTTGTCCTGCTTTATGAAGCCTTTCTCAAAGAGCAACCTCCCCCCACCCCCCAGTACACACACCCCTCAAGCCGTTAAGTGGCTCAATTAGAGCACAAGACAGCCCTTGTCTGCTGCAAACTGGAATCAGTTCTGAAAAGAAACCATTCCACCTCGGATTGAGCCACCCTCTGTCTGTGCTTTGGTATGCTGACCTTTACTGAGCTCTGCCCAGCTGATGGTCCAGCCTAATTAAAGGCCTTGACGTCAGACTACAAAAGGCAGAGTGACTTATGACTGAACCCCTGGCCACTCTCTCCCTCTGTGTGACGAACATGGAAAACCCACCGATTTCTCAATCATTTTATTAGCCCAAATATTCTCCCACCCTTTCTTTTTCCTGGATGCATTCTACTTCTGTTTTTCTGGAATTTTTCCGCCACTCCTCTCCTCTCTTTGTCCTCCATATCACACTCATACACACACATACACTCGCATTTACTTCGTTCATTCGCTCTGAAATGTTAGAGGAAAGCCATTCACAACTAGCTGGTCCTACACATGAGCTACTGTCTGGGTTTTGAGCGAACCTTCAGAAGTTAAGAGTTGTTACTTTCATTCTGCTAAACTATTGTTATTACATAATAAATCATACAACTGATTTTTTTTACATTCAATTTACTTTCCATATCGCATATAACAGTTTGGGCATCTCTGGTCAAATTACATGTTGTTGTTGATTTTGTAAGTGAATAAAAGTGAAACACATCCTCTATAGAGAACTGATTTCTGCACATTTGCTGAATTTAACCTATTGAAAAAACAGTGGCTTGGGCAAAGGTTATGGCTCATTTAATATTTTATGTTTTATTTTTTCCTACATGACAAACTCAGCAAATAAACAGAACGTGTGCACTAAAATGTGCAAAGAAAGCACCACGATTAAGTGTGTTCCCTGTCCACTGTTAGTAATAAAGGTTCTCTGTAGGTACATTTTTCGTTCATCAAGGAACAAACAATGTTTACCGTTTGGAATAATTGAAATTAATAAAGAATTACACCATGCTTTTGCTCTCGCCAGCAATGTCCAAGCAGAAGCCGTAGAAGCCGCAGAGGGCAGCTACTCCTCTAGCTGCCTGGGCAGAGGAGCTCCAGCCACAGGCCCTGAAAAAACAAGTGGTTTCACTGATCACAGCTAGGAGAATATCAGAAAGATTAGGTGGGCCGAGAGGCAGATAAAGCCAAAGGGAGTGAGAGAGAGAATGAGAGACATAGATATAGAGTAAGTGAGAAAGAGAGAGAGAGAGAGAGAGAGAGAGACTGTCGAACGTCCTGAACACAGTCTCTAATAGACTGGGCGACCGGTGGAGAGGCACCTCTACAAGTTCAACTGATTCCTTTGGCCTTTTATACAGGCTTGTTTGGCTGCGGCAGGAATGCACTCCGGCCTGACCCCGGGGCCACTCATCCAATCAGTTCGCTATCTCCTGAAAGGCCCTCCATAATAGTGACATTTTTCCACCTCGTCAATAAGTGGTGAAAGCCACCCTCCACCCGCTACTTGACCATTTAACTTCTTCCTGAAAAGGCCCTTTCTTTCTTCTTCCCTCTATTTCTCGCTGAAATCAATAACAGTGGAGCAAGGAATGAGGCTGAAGCGGGAGCTGCATTAACCGGAGAGCCCAGTCGGCCTATCTCAGCTGTGGCTGCATGTGGCCACTGCTTGTTAATATGGATGGCATTTAACAAAACTCGATGTAACAAACACATTCACAAACATGCTGTATAATGTATGCAGAAGCCTCACTGCAGCCAAAGCGACAAGAAACACAGTAGTGATGAGCAAGCTGACTCTCACCCTATGGGCAGTCTAAGGGCAGCTGTGGGTCTAGAGGTCTTAAATCCAGATTCTACTTCTAGATTTTGCTGGAGCTGCTGTAAGAGGCACAAAGTGGTCAATCAGACATGTCAACAGTTCAATTAACTACCAGTAATTATAAAATCCAGGACTGGAAAACTGGACACGAGCTCTGGATTTGAAGGCCTCAGAGGCTTATTATTCTGTTACTAATTTTAATACTTACTCTTCCACTACAAACCATTTGTCAACTACTATGACACTAGTATTGTTATGTAATTTTAATTAAAACGTGGGCCTGTATACAGACCCTTAGAATTAGAGGGTTCACTGTAGGGTGGATATGACTGGGTTAAGGAACGAGGATGTTTGTCACTGTGCATTTGTGGGTCAGAGAGTGTCCATTTCTCTGACCTGCAGTTGGGTGCAGTTATTTAACCCTCAGTCGTAGTTAATACCAGTGATAACAAAAGCATCACGTAATCCAATGCAAATTATATTTCACATTTCATTATATTTCGTAGCTCATTGACAAGGGAGGAAAACCCTGTTGCGGATTCTAAAATTTCAATTGATACCACATTTGTGTTCATAAGTAGAAGGACACACTTTTTAATGATGTGAATTTGCTGAGAAGTTATTGTTGTGCGATATAAGACAAAACATTTTACATTTTTGCTATGCTTATTTTGTAGCTTTCCATTAAAACAAATGTAAAAAACTCAAACCTGCTGATACAGAATGTAAATTGAATGAAAATGTAGTTAATTGTGTTGCACAACATATAATAGTAAATGTAATTAAGTCATTATTAGTGTTGTAATACATGAGTACAGTCAGTTAACAGTCTCGGCCTCGTCTCGATCTTGATATCGTTTGGGCTCGGTCTCGGGGTGAGGAGGACTCGGTATTGTTCTCAAGACCAGCTGAGTGCAATGGCTCAGTTTGAGCTAATTAAACTGAACTTTTTTCTATCGTTACTGAATATCAACAAAACCCTCAAACAGAATAAAACAGTCTTTTCTCTACGTACTCAAATAAAATCTGTGCACTGAATCGAAGTCGATACTTTCCATGATGACTTCACTTTATTATTACTATGTTCTCATTCAGTAATAAAAAGAGATGTATGTTGTTTGGTTTACAGTCAGTTGACTTTAGGTGGTGATTCTGAATAAGTTTTAGAGAAGATGGGACATCATTACCATCATTTGCTTCCAAAAGTCACCATGTTATAGACTATATTATGATAATTAATAATATTTTGTGGCTATACACCTTTGAATGTTAGATTATTTTACAAATAGATTATATTATTTATTAATATATTTCAGACATAATGAATGACAATGGATGTAAAATTAGCTACTACTGATTTATTTTTCTTTTTTTCTATTTTTTTATGTTCTAAAAAATCCTAATCTGCTCTCGGTCTTGTCTTATTCTCACCACTCCTGCTGTTGATCATGACTCAGACTTAACTTGTGTTGGTCTTGACTCCTCTATTGGTCTTGACCACAACACTAGTAATTACAGTTGAATAGTACAGCAAAATTATCTCTTGACTTCTACGGGTTAAACAAAGTGCATACCTGGCAATCATAAAGACAGACTTCTGTACAAAGTTAGAGAGATGAATTATTATCTTCACTGTCATCTGTTCCACCTAAATCATTCACACATACTCATACACTGAACCCTCAGCCTTAATAACCACCCAGGAATCTGTACAGAGACACAGGCAACTATATGAGCTGCCTCCATTTTGTTCTTAATGACAAGCACTTGGCTGTCACTCATTTGCCAGCTGTGTTCACACCTCAGCACTTGCGCTCGCTGATTGGCAATAATGGCGGAGAGTGAGAACAAAATGTCTCCCGAGGAGGAGGGAGGGGAGAGGAGGCGCAGTGAGCAGGCTAGGCTGCGCAGCGCTGGGCTCCAGCGACTGAGCTCAAATTGATTTGTGCACGAAAAACGGCCGCGCACCTCCAGCATCACCACCACTCGGATGGAATAGATAAATAAGAGCAGCTCCTACCAGGCAAGGAGTGAAAGAGCAAGACAGAAAAGAGGAGAAAAAGAGAGAGGGAGCAAAGGGAAGTAGGGAGAGAGAGGGTGAAGGACAGAAAGAGAAAGGGAGAGGTGGAGGAGGAAGTGAGAATAAAAGAAGTGAAGGGGTAGAGAATGATGAGACGACAGAGGGAGAAAAAGAAAGGTGACGGTGGGCTCCCCCGTCAGTGTCCCACTGACCCTCCTCTTTTCACACTCAGGTATCCTCCACACACCCTCTCCAGATACAAGGCCTGAGTTCATGATAAACTAGTACTGAGATATTTTAGACATTATATTCTGTATTTTTACGCTTTTTGGGAACAAGAAGTTAAATGAAATGATCAGTAATACACTGTAACTTTCAATTCACAGCAAGGTTGCTAAAGTAGGTAGGATTCAAGGATTCAAGTCGAGTTCTTAATAAGTTACGAAGAAAGAGGAAGCAAGAAGAAGAAATCTTGAGAGGAACCAAGATTCAGAAGGGGAACCCAACCTCCTCTGGTTGACACCAGATAGCAGAGCAATAACACAAGAGCAATATGAGCAGAGATTGAGGTTTGATTATTAGTATAAGATACAAAAAGGGGGGAAAGCAGGAGAAGCAATGTCTACGTGTAAACAGTTTGAGTCTGTGCAGCAGCAGTATCATCAAGAGGGTCAGTGGTGTGCAGGTGAGGTTTGCAGAGTGTTATATCATTACATTAAATTATGTAATCAAAACAATTTTAGAGAAAACAAGAACTGAATAAGATATATAAACATCGATATATATATATATATATATATATATATATATATATATATATACACACACACACACACACACACATATATATATATATATATATATATATTATATATACATTTGTATCCATGTTTCATTTGTTAGTTTCTGACATAATTTGAAAATGCCTGTTGCCCTTTACATCTTGTGTAAATTTCATGATGAATGGACCAAAAGATACAGCCAAAAATTATTTGGAAAGATGTCTGGTTCCATTGACTTGCATTAAAAGTAAAGTAGTTTTTTCCTTTTACTGTAAAGTTACCATGTTGGAGATACAAGCCTTTTTTCCGATAACAGTGATATATATATATATATATATATCACTGTTATCGGAAAAAACTTTCAGCCTTTCAGGAGGCTGGACCTAGGGTGAGGGGCTGGACTTAGGGTGGGCAATTTAAGTGCCCTCACAGGCCACACTATGGGTCATCTCGTGAAGCCAGACACGATCTCAAAACAAGAATATACATACAACTTTTGGGGGTTAACTGTGTTGCAATCCTCTACTGACTAAAACACGGCACCTCTAAAACCTGCCCATTTAACACCCAGATTACAACTGATAACACAAACAAAACAAGCCATGTAGCAAAGCACTATCATTAACTAACTAAACTGTTTCCCTTTTGAGAATGTTTTTTTTTTGCATATAATGTCTTCTCCACACATGCATCACATCTAAATGCTCAACTGTACTAAGGACTGATGCAAATTTATAGCAGAAACACTGTAGCAATCCACTGTATTTCTTAAGAACAACAGATTGCTGTAAAAATGATAAATTCTAGGAAAAGCAGGTCAAGCTCCTTTCAAAGCAGTTACAATGTTGACTTTCACAGTAATTAGCCTAGATTTTCAAAGGATACCGAGAAAGTGTCTGATACTTTGTGCAGCCTTCAGCAGCCTGTCTCAATATTGTAGTGATGAGGGTTAGAGCTTCTCAGCGTTCACTGAGGCTTTGTTAGTTTTTGTTAATTTGCTTTTAGATTCTCTTCTACAGTTCATTTCACTGGAGGTTCTATTTGGTATTTCAATCATGATGGTGTTTTGTGTTTCAGTTAACTAGCCCATCCTGTGATGTCAAGATTAATGGATATTTGGTAGCTGCCATCTTTGCCTTAATGATATATGCATATATATATATATATATATATGACCAGTATAAATGCAAGTAACTGCTGTACTGTGATGTTCATGGTGTACTATGCTGTTGCATCGTTCTCTTAACCATGCACGAATATTCAAGCATTTCAAAAGTTTGCTAGACAGATTTGCATATATTTGTATACATGTATATTGCATATAAATGTTGGACTACATAATGGAATACAAAACTGAGGGTCCTCAAATAGCCATAGATGCACATTAGGGCTGAACATTAGAAACGCAGGAGTGCAGGAAAAAATGTACAAATAAAGTAATCAACTGTATTTAGAAACAGAGCAAAGTACTGTAATGAGTACTGATTTTTTACAGTGTGTTACAGCCTTGGACTAACGACAAGATCGCTGTCTGTCAGGAGGTGTTGACACGCGCACCAGCACCCCCCACTTTGAGCCTTGCCTTCACACTGCCTTGGACTGACCTGGATGCCCCTTGACGTTCTCATTACGAGACAAGCCTGGTCCATGAAACTATTTTTCAGGCAGCCCTGATTTCTAGTATTTTCTTCTCAAGTCATCTGCATTAAGATAACATAACTACTTTCAATAACAAAGCATTTTTACTATCAACATCAAAGCTAAACAGTTCTCTCATTAGTATGGAATCATCTACACGTAGCATTCAAGTCAAGTCCTTAACATGTGATACCATCACACCACATTTTCTTACCAAAACACTTCAGAAATGCAGTTTTAAAAGAAAACATTCGTCTGAAATTATTTCAAATTATTTGAAACCTATGAACATGTGGAGTACTGGCATCGATTAGGATCATTTTATATATGTTTTATATATGTATCTGCAATCCAACTGGAATTATGTTATCAAAACAGTGAGTCCAAACTTCTCAACAGTGATTCCAAACTACACTACTACACTAATACACTCACTACACTAATTCTAACGCCTGAATCCTGTGTGTTGTAGCAGAGGAAGAGCCAATAATTGAAAATGAGTGTATGCTACATGCTAATGTCACCTCAAGCCAATGCTATGGAGCATGCCTCAGGCTGAAACACCCCTGTTGGCTCCGTTTATGCTCAGCTGGGAGATAAGGAGCTGCCTCACTTAATTAAAACCACAGCAGTAATCAGATGGGCTCTGGAGCGGCCCGGGACGCGTGACGCGCCTGCGGCTGGCGAACTCACTGTGGTTTTGGCTTGGCGTCACTGTCTGCGCTGCGAGCCAGAGGGGGCTAGACAGCAGCAGTCACACACACAGTGCGGAGAGAGGGTCAGCAGCGGGGCAGTGGAACGCTGTGGAGTACAGCTGACTGAACCGTTGAGTGGTGCTAACAGCCAGCACTAGCTAAAGCTAAGTTTCAGGCAGTGACGGTGCCATGAGTGGGCCCAGCGGGCCTAAGCCCACTCACTTTTATTACTAGCCCACCCAAAATGACTGCTTAAATTTACTTTTAATATTAAAAGTGTTATGAATAAATAACCAAGGAATAGGAAAAAATTAAAATGCACTCGCTAAATATATGGCATAACAAAATCTCAGGTTCACCAGCACAATAACTGTATGTGAAGCATGCCAAGCAACTCCCTCCTGAGCCTCCAAACAGCTATCTATAGTTTTCAGCACTGAATCTACATCATTCTGCTATGAAAATCAAGTTTATCAAATCCTGCATTAACACTGATACTGTCAGCATGTCGGAGATGAGTGTAGGGAGGACCGTTACACGGTTTTAAAGGGGAATTCCACTGATTTTCTTCATAGTTCAGTCTTTGAGATATAAACAAAGTCATTCGAAGTGTTTTGATGTGAAATGGTTCACTGCAGAGCAACTTTGATTCAGATTTCTTTACAGTGGTGGTAATAGGAACCAACATTAATGTTATGTTGATAATGGCAAAATTGTGGTAAATCAAAAGTTTTTTTGGGGTACTATTTAGCCTTACAACACCCTCCTCCTGGACCTCTATGCCATGAATGGCTTTTACAAAGTATATTTCAGGCCAAAACCTTCTCAAAACTACTGTTAAACAATGTCTCTGGCGTCCAGCAGCGTATATAAAGTAATAAAGAGCTTTTAAAGGCATTGAACACTTTGCACATCTGGTTCCTATCACTGCTACTGTGAACAATTCTGTTGTTTTTCTGTTCTGTTGTTTTAAAGCTAAGAATTTTACATCAAAACACTCTGAATTACTTTGTTTACATCTGAACCTTAAGTATAGCTGCGATATAGCAGTAGATAAATACCGTAACTGCAGTTATCCAAATCTGTGACACAGTCATCGTACCTGCACATCAGATTTTTTGCTTTCACAAGGTCAGTGTTTAATGAGCTGTGGTTGACCGGCTGAGTTTTCTGTGCTCTGAATGATGTTTAGCAAATGGATCATACTTTGTTTTTTGTAGCTTCACTCCTGTGGAGAGGGCTGAACCAGCGGGCTAAGTAGCTGATTATGTTCACCTGTGCCTTGTTTCTGCCAGCCTACTTATAGCCATCTCTTCCTTTAGTAGGTGGCAGAGCCCAGAGAGAGAGAAGGAGACTTATGAAGGCGTGAGAGCTGAGCTGAACGGAATGAACTGAGCTGAGGTGAACCAGAAAGAAAGAGAGAAAGGACTGAAAAGTCCCAGTGAGCGTCTTGTCTTACGTTGTATAATAATAATAATAATAATAAAAGAAAGCTCTCCGTCTTCACACCTGCCCCCGGTGTCTTTCCTCCACCCATCGTTAAAGTTGCTACAACTCCCACATCTGCAGGAACAAAAGGTTTGGCCACCTCGCCAGGACTCCACGCCTGTTTGATGGCCAGTCCTTGCACCACTGCTGGTTACACGGAATACAATATCGCAGTGTTTTGGAAAAAAATGGGCTTCCCTCACAACTATGGTGAGTGGTGAAGTGTGGACTCAACCTGCAAACAATGTATTCTGATAAGTAACAATGAAGTCAGTTAGGAGGCAGTAGACCCTCTACTTTAATCCCTCGTTCCACTAACTACATAACTCACACAGCAGTCACCAAATTATCACGTTAGTTACTAAACAATAAGTCTTAAGAATAGTAACTGAAGGATAAGACTGTAGCAGGAGAGAGGTGCTGAATGCTGATCTGGCTACGTTAGCAGCACAGAGTGGGGAAGAGCAGTCGGAAAAAAGCTGGAAGAGGCCCAAGATATGTATGTGAGTAGGTAAGAGGAAGCAGTGTCCCCAGACTGCGCACCAGTGCGGCTTTGTGTCTCAAACCACCTGGCACACGTATATGCACAGCAGAACAGTGATCTCTATAGGGAGGAATTGTTTAAGTATGAATATGGGAGCAAGAGCAGGTTCCCAGGGACCAGAAGGAGAGCCGGGGGAAATGCGAGCGGGCCTGTTGGGTGTTGTAGTGCAGAACTCTAGAGGGCTACGTGGGCCGATGCCAGCAGCAGTGCAGCAGCGTGAGCGTATGTGTGTGTGTGCAGCGAGCAATAGCAGAGGGAAGGAAATGACACTCGTTAAGAAGCTGGCACCGCCTGTCGTTTGCTAATTTATGCAAATGAGGGTTTCATGCTCATGGGAAGTCGGAGGAGGGCGGGTGTTGTCACAGTTTGGCTGGCAGCCAAGCAGCGCCTGGCGAAAAAGGTTAACCCGCAGCCGCCGCTGCAGCTTTCGGCGCGGTTTCGCCGGTGCTGGAAAGTTAGCCGGAACGACGCTGGCTGCCTGGCAAAGGCGGGCAAAGACAGGCAGCCAATCAGGGGCGCGCTGGCTCCTCTACCCCGGCTGAATGGCATCGCCCCCCGGCCCTCCCCTCGCTCTCGCTCACGCTCGCCCCCCTTTCTCCCCGCTGCCGCCGCCGCTCCACAGCTGCCTGGGATGATTTTATAAACATTTTGCCAGCGGATCAATAGCCGTATTGATCAACCATTGTGAGAGTGATCCGTCTAAACCCCCCCCAAGCAGCCTGCAGCTCCGAGAGAGGGAGGAGCGAGAGAGGGAGAGAGAGAGGCTGCAGAGAGGACGAAGAAAGGGAAAGAGTGAGAGAGAGAGAGGAAAGGAGAGAGAGAAAGGCTGTAGCCACAGATAGAGAGAGAGAGAGGTAGAGGGGAGAGAAGGGGAGAGCCAGACGGAGAGAGAGAAGCTGAAGGTGAGTGAGTGAACGCAGGGGGAGCGCGAGCCGGAGACATCGGCGAATCGCGCCGAAACGCATTCTAATCGCTTTCTCGTTAAGCAGGCAGAAGGGAGGGGCGGCTAATGAGTCTCGCCGTAAGTATGGGAGGTAATTGATGGAGGAGGAGAGAGAGAAACAGTGGGCGAGAGAGCTAACGTACGAGCTAACAGAAACGCACACAGGTCTGGCCTGGTAAGTTAGCATGCATACATGCATGTGTGTATGTGTGTGTGTGCGAATGTGTGTGTATGTGGGGGGAGGTGCAAGTGGGTGACGTGCGCCTCCAAGAGGAGATGGCATGGCGCGATTAATTCTGATTGCTTTGTAATTGTAATTATAATCTATTCTTTCCAGGAAAACGCTTGCGGTAGGCGGGGATGTAGCCTCGTCCCGGAAAATGTCAGATGAAGACGGCTCGCGTGCGAGAAGGCCCGCTAAACACAAAGGCTTCTTCATGTGGTAAACGAAATATCATCACGTTAGGACGTTAATAGGACTATTGTGTTGGGTATCGCTGTGGATATGTGGAACATCTTGAGTGACGTCTTGCAGGATTTTGTACAAGACATACTTCTGGACCACAGTGGAACTTTACTATTGGATATTAACACCAAACCTGTGGACATACAAACATGTCCTGAACTCGGCTGAGCATTGGAGTAATCTACTTTGGAGGATCCATATCCTGTGCTTGGATATTTGAGGAAAACATGGAGGGAAAATACCATTTGGACACACTGGATAGCAGACGGAGGAGTTGCTGGGCAGAAAAGGTGGAGAACAATGGATGTTGTGAGCAGGGTGGACTGACCAGAGATCGGACCTGGCCTGCCACTCTCGCTGTCACGTGGACAAGCAGTGGGAGATCAGGCTGGAGAGCCCAGGGGAGGCCTATATTGATCCAGCTTTCAGAGCAGTCCTGCTCCACTGCGCTTTGTGCAGAGTTCAAATGTGCTGGGACGGTTTGGGACCAGGCCTGGTCTGAGGGCCATAATGAGGAGAATTGATGCAAGACTTTGAACTACTAATCGCAACAACAGGATCTGGCTAGCTAGGCCCATCATGAGGAGGCTGAACAAGAGTGCCAAGGCCTATGGCTGTGAACTAGAATGCACATGTACATACACAAACAGTTCAGCCAGAGTCTGACTCTACTGCTATAACAGAATTAAAGAAAAAATAATGCTTTTTATAGAACATATCAGGCTGAGATCATTCTGTGTGGCTTGTATGAGCTAAACACGATGACCACACTGGCCTGCAGCTTATTATCTTCCTCTTATCATCCTACATTAAGAGTAGTGAGGCCTGCTGGGGCTAGTGATGACTTGTAATGAGTTGCTTAGATAATTATTTACATGCAATAAACAAATTTAGCTTCAGCTATATGCTTAATACATCGCACCGACAATTTGCGTTGAGCATATATAATATTTGTTAATATAAGCATGTTCACTTTAGATTACTGGCTGTTAGCTTCCATGGCTGGGTATTTATAATGCAGATGTGGTAGATATTGGCCAGTAATTATTACATTTCTGGCAGCACTATTAGAGAAAAAACTTTTTCTTTTGCTTATTTGAAATACTATTTGTGACTCTTTCAAAAACCGAGGACTGTCTTCAGAACAATGCCACTCTTCAACAAAAAGAGTGTTTCGACTGTGTGTTTTGTGTTGTCCAGGTTTGTTAAAATGAGTGACGTTCTAGATACGCTGATAGGCCGTTAACATCGCCACACAAAAGAAACGCAGCAGATTTATTATGAAAGGGCTGAATAATGAGTGCGGAAAAATCAATTAATTGTTTCATAAACCTTAACTAGTCAATAAATTAGGGCAATTAGTAGGAACAAAAAGGAGAAGACAACACAAGGCTCCCTCGAGACATGAGCGCATAAACGCTTCAAAAGACAGCGGCTGCTAGAAGGCTGGGCATGTGCCACAACCACTCAGTAGAGGAAAATACAAAGAGAGGGGGAGAGAGAGAGAGGGGGAGAGAGAGAGAGAGAGAGAGAGAGAGAGGGTCAAAGGAAGGTAAGAAACAGAAGGAAGAGAGAGTACTGTGTGAAAATGAAAAGACTAAAGGCAAAGAAATCAGCTATCGTTTGAAAAGCAAACAATAACACCGTGCCTGTTGTGCACCATGTGAGAGAGTGGGCGTGTACGTGTGTGTTCTGAGATGGAGGCTTAAGAGAAGAGATCAATAAGTGCCTGTAGCAGGGTGAGTGTGTGAATGATCTGACTGGATCATGCTGGAGTGTGTGTGTGCCTGTTGTCTACACTACCTTGCATTCTTTCTACTGAGGGACAGTCCAGGCTGGCCCTGTCTGGGTGCCAAAGAAAGACTGCCTACAGTATCTTATTCCTGTGAGTTTCTGTTCTATAGAGTATCTGCAGTCTGGTTTATGCTTCTCATTTGCACCTGCAACATATGGGTGAGCACTGCTGGTCTTCAGCAAGGTAAAGATGGATATCGCTGCTGTCGGAACTAAACCTTGTATCTCCATTTTTCAGTTTTTATCATTATTGGAAAATGTCTGTTGCCTTTTACCTTGTGTGTAAATTTCATGGTGAATTGGCCAAAAGACACGGCCCAAAAGGACTTGGAAAGACGTCTGGTTCCATTGACTTACATTAAAAGTAAAAAAAGTTTTTTCCTTCTCCTGTAAAGTTACCATTTTGGAGATTTTTGCTCCGACGACAGTGATATGTTCATTTAAGAACATATATAACAATAACAGCTTTCATTATGGTGTGCCTCCTTCATAACAGCGTGCTTGCCATGCTCTGCCAACAAATGCGTTCTTTCGTAACTACTACTGTTGTGAGGTTGGACAAACTTCCTTCCAAAAATCCTTGTAGCACATGATTCAGTTTTTGCCAAAATATTGAAATTTAGAGCGTGTTATTAACTCCAAATAATTTATTTCGTATGTGTGTAAAGTTCACCCTGTTTAGATGGGCTGAATGTGCTTTTTTTTGAGCTAATGTTAGCACAGCTGCAAATTAGTAATTTACAACCTGCCTGGTTTCAATTACCTACAACAACTCAGTAAGGTAGCATTTTGAACTCCTGAGTGGCGCAACCCACTGACCCTGTTGTCGGGAGATTGCTAGTGATGCCACAGCCATCCGTGGCCGGGAGTCGAACTGAGCATACATGGTCTCGATCTCTCTGTGGGTCGGTTGGCCTTTCCTCTCCCCTCATCACATAGTGCGATGCTAGCCAATGCAGGCATCTGCTAGCCAACAAAGCAGAATTGGCAGCTGTTCAATGATGTTGCTGCTTGAAGAAAGGCTTCACGTGTCCCAGAGGGAGCATGTGCTAGTCTTCACCCTTGGTAGCAATGTGTAACAAGGGGAGACTGAGCTAACGTGTGGAATTGGGGACAGCGAGTGGGTAAAAATGTAAATAAATTAATAAGTAAATACACAATATGTGCTACAGTCTCTCCTTTGGATGAAAGGAAATTTTGCCAATGTTCTTTTAAACTTGTCCAATCTCGTAACATTTGCTATGAAGGAATGCATTTGTGGGTGGAGCATTAAAAGGTCAACTTAGAGCCACTGATCAATATAACACTAAACGCTTTACACATGCAGGCTCCTCCAAGTGCACTGAGCTGTCCAATGATGTTGCAGTTTGAAAATATAGTTTTGTGTGTCTTGGAGGAAGCTTGTGTTACTTTCACCCTCCCTGCTTGGTAGCACTGTGTGACAAGTGGAGACTTAGCTAGGATTTGGAACAGATCATCACTAAATTGGAGACAAAAATTGGAAAAAAAACAGAAAAACAAAAAGTGTGCTACAATTTCTCGACTTCTTCTACCTCGTTTGCTATGAAGGAATGCATTTATGGCTACAGCATGGATAGGTCAATTTAAAGTCACTAATGTAATTCTAAAATCTTTACACATGCAATTAAACTGCCATTATATATGTGCTTAAACCAAAGTATTACTCTTTTCGAGTAATTCAGGACTCTACTGTTCAGCCAATCAGGGTCCTCAATAGCAAGAGCCATCCTCCAGAGCATCAACAAGACAGAACCCAAGCATAACCCTAGTTTTGATTTGTGTATTTGACTGAAGTTCAGATTTAACGCTGTCACTAATCTGTAGTGTTTGAGGCGTGTGAAGGCATAGTAGCCCCATTCAGTCAGTGTGTGCTGCTGTGAACTGGTGCAGAGGGAGAGCGAACGTACCGGCAGGCCACAGGAGATCCAACAGCACACGCCACTCAAACGTCTCTTCCAGCAGAGCAGATCCGATCCTGGAAAACACGGGCACACACACAGACATTCACACACATACATAAGAGAGGGAGAAAGAGAGAGAAAGAAGCGTGTCAATGAGTTCTCTGTGATGCACTGTTAGGATATGAGTGACAGAGGCCTCTATGGAGCTGCATATGTCTGTGAGAGTGCACATGTGTGTGTTCCGTCTAACTCTTCCTAACTCGTCCTTAAGAATGTTGGGGTAGTTACTCTAAACAGTAATCCGTTGCTAATTACTTGTTTCATACTGTAATGGGATTACTTATTACATACTGGAAAAAGTGATCACACTACTCACCACTTCCTCTCTGAAATCTATAAAAATCTATACCAGCTAGAAAGTACAGGGGAAAATTCAGCAGCCCATTTAACCTCTTATTCTCCAGGGTATATTTTGGTTTTTCCATCTGAATTTATGACCAAATCGTAAGGCAAATTATTCAGGAACTGCATGAAATAAATGTAAATTTTAATTTTTATTCATTTATTTTTTGTAAAAGTTCCCCTCAAATTAACAGAACATGTATTTTATGATCACACATATTGCTATATGCTTACAATTTACTGCTGAAAGCCAAAAATCGTTTTTTATTATTTTATAAAAATAATTTTTACAGAGCAGATCACTGAAGAGACGCCATCTGTTTATAGTTTATAGCCCAGATTTGTGGAAAAATGGGTCAACTTTCAGTAGAAAAAAAATTGTTAAAAGAGTTCAGCTTCTTTTATTATAAGGGTTTAAAATTACATCACCCATCTATTTGACTGTAAAGAAGACAGTTACAGCTCTCATACGACCCCCACCTTTTAGAATGTAGCTTATGAAATATGAAAGTTATGAAGAATATGACGAAGTGCGTTTTGGAGCCACCGGTGGTCCCAAGGAGTTGAAAAGGTTAAAAGGCATGTCGAAATATCTCAGGAATACAGTAAAGAAATCGAGTCTGGTCTGTTTGGGTGAGGCTGGATCTCTCTCTTCTTCAGCACATGGATTTTGATATATCAGTTTCATATTAGCATGAACAGATGTTTCAACAGATTGTTCTCCAAGTTTACAGCTCTTCCCATGCTGGTGCTGCGCTCACCCGCATGCAAATTACATACGCGGACAGCCAGGAGTAATCTAAAGAGCAAATTCACAACTGTGCATTAATGATACTGTTCACATGAGCAACACAAACAAAACTCTTCTGAAGTCTGTGAATCAGATGTGATTACAAGAATTTGAACTGCAATGCGCTGCACTACTTATTTACTTTTGTAATGTGCTACTTTGAATTTGTGTTATCCTCAACACTGGTCCTCAGTCTGAGTATGCCTGCGTGCTGAGCAGCCACTGGACCCGCTCTGAGTCTAATTGTGCTATTACTAATTCATGTTTATTAATGCGCTGATGGAGGCGGATCATTGCTGTCAGATTAGGGGGCTGTGTGCACAGACACTTCACAAGATATTTTGCTATCCGTCAACAAAAACAAACAAGCAGGCAAACACATTGATATCCGCTGCTTTTTCATTGTAGTTAAAGTTTGTGGGCGAAGTTTGACGTTTTTCCCCCCACGAGACCAGAGGCCTGTCTCACAAAGCAGGATTTCTTGCTTAGTCAGCTAACTTTAGGCTTAGTTTGATCTATTGCTGTCTGACGGTGGTGGATCACTATTCACCATGACCACTTATGCTGCGTGCCTAACCTGCCTATCCAGACCTGGCTAAGGTCAGGATTTTGGATCATAAACAGCTGTTGGAGCAATCTTGGATCAGGGTGAGCATCTGACCAATCAGGGACAGCAGACTTTTCAGGGTGATTTTTTTAATTTGTGACATTTGCAGTAAACAAATCATACAGTGTAGATATCAAGCACATGAAGCACTGATCACTAACATACAGTAACACGGTGACAGTAGCGACAGTGGCTTTCTGCTGTTATAAAAGCTTTACTTTCTACATATTAAAGTGGTATAATTTCTTTTTCCTTTGCTAAAAAACGAGATGCAAGACTCCTCCTCACGTTTGACGCAACTGGCTGTTTGTGATAAATGTCACGCTTTAATGTTCACCTACAAGAGTATTAATTAAAGCCTGTGTATCTTAACCTGGATGAACTAAGAAAGGCATTAACCATCAATTAAATTCCCATTTGTTAGCTTTTGTGAAGCTAAAACTTGGTCAACAACTAAGCTGACCACTTCAAGAGGCTTCAGAAGTTGCGTGAATGGATAAGAACAATGCTTATAATAAAAAAAAGCAAAAAAAAAATATGTGGTTACTGGTAATAAACCAGTCAAGGGTTTTACTTTTAGATCTACAGAGCTGGATTTCTCGTCCATTCTGCTCAACAATGACGCGTCTTACTGAAGCCCCACCCTGGACCATCTCTTATTGGCTGCTGCAGGGTTACATCAGAGTACATTCTGCCAAAAGTTCAGCTCTGGTCAACTTCATTAACAGACAATAGAGTGTTCTTTTCATGCATTAACATGCACCGGCCTCTGCTGTTCATCAACGCATCGCGCCCATTGAAATCAAATACGTGCATTTTGACAGAAACCATATTGACCTCGTGAACGCAGCCTCACACAAGCTGACGGAGCCTGGCTGGACGTGTTGCCCGCTGCTGGGGAGGATGCAGCAGGTTTGACTGATTGCCCCAGTGCCTGCTGTTGGCCCTGTGCCAGGGCCCCTTGACGCCCCCCACCCCGATGCCCCGGGCCATATGCTGAGAGTTATTGTTTTCACTGCCACGCAATTAGCAGCACTGCAGATTTATTTAGTCCTGCTCTAATGCGCCATAATTACCTCCAGGCCTGAAACAAGCCCCGCCCCTCCCTCTCTCTCTCTCTCTCTCTCTCTCTCTCTCTCCCACACGCTTATGCTCTCATGCTCCGTGCCAGTTATGGCCTGGCGTGATTCAGCAGAAGCCTGCTGTAGTGCTGGAGGGAGGGATAGAGGGGGAAGAGAGAGAGAGAGAGAGAGAGAGAGAGAGAGAGAGGGAGAGAGAGAGAGAGAGAGAGAGAGAGGGGGAAAAAGAAAAGGGAGAATTACTAGAGAGGCGCTGGTGGGGCGGCTTGTGTGTGGATCAGCACTTTTTAAGAGATCTTTAGGGGCCTGTTGGCTGAGCGGTGCGCGCGTACGGGGAGGAAAGGGCAAACACAGGGCTGTTACACTTTTATAGAAAATGCTTTGTGGAAAAACACCCCTGACACACACCTCAGCACTGCAGCCTTGTTTGTCATCGGGCTCAGGGGGGCTGCGCCGGCCCCTCGCATGACTGTGAGCAATGACCTTAAAGGGCAGCTGTTAGAGACGGAGCGGCCGCAGCCCCGCCTCCACGCCCCTGCCGCAACGCTCTCTGGGAAATGGAGTCTCAAGCCTCATTGCTAGGTATTGTGCGGCAGCGAAGAAATATCAAACGCAATTGACTTATTGATGCCCCGCCCATAAACACATTCTTTCAGAGCTGCTGTTGTGAGAGGGACAAGCTTTGCAGGACGTTGGCAAAAATCTCATTCTATTTAAGTGACCAGCTTTTGTTAGAACATTTAGAGCATGAAACTAATCTTTAAGGATATGTATTTCGTATGCGGCTCAATGGGCAGACTGTTGGGACCATTTGGATGTAGGTCCTTCATCATTGTTGTTTCGAGTCTGCCTAGATTGGATCACCTAAACAACATAGTCAAGCTCAGTATTGTAGCATTTCAAACTGGAAACTCAACATTATGTATTCAAACATACCTACGCAAAGCTTTTAAGTGGTGCATCTAATTGTTGACTGTTGGAAGATCTCAATATCAATCCATGATGATTCTTTAGCCATCTGTGGCATTTAGATTGTGACGTAGGTGAAAGATCAGACTCTTAGCACAAGTCAAGTGTCATTTCAATCAGTAGCAAATCAAGCTAACCTTAGCATGGAGGCAAATTTGTTAATATCACTTCAAACCTAGTTTCTAGTTTCAAATTAGCTGCAACAGCAACTGAGCTTCATAGTGCAGCATTTTAAACTAGAAACTCGATGTTATTCAGCAACTCCAAATACAAATACTGTAGTAATCTGACTTTAGGGGTTTTGAGAACGTCTAATTAGCTTGAATGGGTTTCTGCCAACGTTCTGTAAAGCTTGCTAAACCAACAACAGTTACTATGAAATAATGCGCTTGTGGGCAAAGCATAAACAGGTCAATTCAGGCACCCAAACCAGTCCCTTCCCATTTAGCAGCCCTACAGTTGGCTTGATTTGTGCATCTAATACACAGTTTGACAAAAATAAAATGTGGAAAAAGTTATCATGTGCATTTGTTTCAAAAACTGAACTGCAGCTGAATGTGACACTAAAAGGACAAATGTCACAAGCTGCTCCAGTGCATATGTGCTTCACTGCTTATGAAAACAAGGTCAAAGGCAAGTTCAGGCCCATGTGCATATGGCATTAATATTCATGCAGCATGCACATCAATCTATTTCATCCAGACTGGGTGGGAGGAGACCAGTTAGAGGGTCAAAAAGGACAGAGGCAATACAGAAGATGTAGAGAATGAATATTGGAATACTAGTAATATACATTTGCGCTAAATGTATATACACACTCATATATATATGCATATATATATATATATATATATATATATATATATATATATACACACATATATATATATATATATATATATATATATTGCACATTTATTTAAAATACATATTTCATTCACTGCAATTATAAGAAAGCGAATTTGAATTTGCTCCCTTTCGATTTTGTGATTTCATATTCATAAGCAATTACACAAACTGGAAAATTCTTCAGCTGCCTGGTTGAATTGGGAGAAAAAGGGCGGCATTCAAAGGGAATTGAATTAAGGCGGCTGCTGCGCCTCAATTTTTATCTAGAGGAGAGGGGCTGAGGCCCCAGCCAATCACCAGCCCCCAAGCTCACCTTTGACCTGTTTCATCTCAATATGACTGCCATTATCCTGCTGAAAATTAGAAGCGTCCCGCTATTGTCTGGCCCCGCCGGGGGGGCGGAGGTTATTTAAAGATAAATGCTCCAGTGTCCGTGCAGAGAGCAGCAATCAGACTCCACACAAGGAGTCCAACTGAGACACAGCACTCAACACCTCACAAAGGTGTCTGACTGAGGCCCTGTGAGTGTGTCAGTGTGTGTAATACAAAGTATGGTCATGCATACTAGTTTAATCTAAGAGTGGCTCTGATTATAGTGGATTGATTATGTTTGCGATGCTGGACACGCTTTACGGAATGTAAATCCTATTTGGGCTAATGAGGAATTATAGCAGTCAGTTTTTGTCTAAACACCTACATTTAGAGTGTTATATTAGTTTAAAATTATATATACTTGGTGTAAAATATTGAGAACACCTTTGATTTATTTAAAAATGGTCAGTTTATAAAACGCTACTCATTTTTCAGCATCAGGAAAATAAGCAGAAAAAATATACTTAACAGGAAAAAGCCTCAACACTTTAATATAATGTCAATTTTCAGCATTTACTGTGTCAGTAATCTGCCTTTGTTACAGCTTCCATTTATTTTGGGAGACTTGCTTTCAGTTTTTCAAATAACTTTGCAGTGGATGTTTTTCTACACCTCCAAAGTTCAGTCTTACAAGTTGGCTGCATTTTCTGCTTCTCATAATCCAAGTAATTCCATTAAATGATGCTGAGGTCTGGACTCTGGGGTGGTCAGTTCATTGTTCTGAGAACATCAGCAGCTTCTCTGTTTGATTAGGAAATTTTCTTCTTTTCTGTCTATTTCCCTTTCTCAGTAATAGCTTTCAGACTCATGGTCTTCTCGCAGTAGAAGGATGGACAAACACCTGTGTCTGACCAAGAGTGGAGCTTAATTTTCTCCTTTCTCTCAAAGATGAAAGCACTATTTATCTAATGGTCACAGTTACGTTGGTTTAGCAGGTCTTGTGTGGTTGTTTCAAGTTCTTTCTTATGCAAGTGGAAAAACTTACAGCTGATCTAGTTAGAAATATCTCCAGGATGTTTCTCCTGAAAAAGGAAATCATCTGTAAGGTCTTTAAATTAAATATATGAAGGGTGGTCATACTTCTACGAAGTACTGCACGTGTAAATGATCACATTGTTAGGATAATGTTAGCGAGGTGGCAAATTTGCTGTCGTTTCCAATCTGCCAGCTCATCATAGTCCAGCTCGACAGCTCAGCACTTCAAGCTTAAAACACATCATTATGTAATGACTCTAAATAAGCATTGCAGTGGTTCACCTTAAATAACTTGCAGGGTTTAGTAAAAGTGCTACAAGTTCTCATTAGTGTAAATGAGGTTTTTGCGGTAACACTTTCTATGAATGTCACCTTTGTAAGCATCTATAAACACATTTATAACATGTTATAATGTATTCATAAGGCATTATAAACATGGTTATACATATTTATAAAAAAGAATTACACTGAATTACACTCCATAGCCATGTTTATTATACATTATGAATTGTTAATATAATGCATTATAAATAGTGTTAATAACATGTTATACTGTCAGTGCCAAAGAAGTCAGTCCCAGCTTGGAGAGCGTAAAGTAAAGACAAATACCAAGCTAACGGTGGTGTACATTACCTTTCCCACATTGGGTAAAACACTGATGCAGCTCTAGTTTAAACTCTGACATTTGAAGCCTGTAATGTGCTTTACTGTGAATGTTTTAGTGTTTCAGTAAATCCTTCAGTAAATACCTCAACTTGAAGCCTCACTCTGAACACTGGAGGAGGCTTTAGTACAGTACGCTTCACTTTACTTAGAGTGGACAAATACGACTTATGAGCTCTTATAATTTATGATCAGTACTTATAATGTATTATGTTAACAATTCATAATTCATAATAAACATGGCTAGAACATATAATGCATTTTTATAAATATTTATAGCTATGTTTATAATGTCTTATGAATGCATTATAACATGTTATGAATGTGTTTATAGATGCTTACAAAGGTGACATTCATAGGAAGTGTTACCGTTTTTGCCAATGTTTTGTTAAGTCAACCTCGCAAGAGTTTCAATGAAAGACAAACAAATGTCTGTCAATCTAGCCGTCCTCTAGAAATAAATGCTTCAGCATTCAGAAATCAGACTCCCCACGAGAGCAACGAGAGTGAAACTGGTGACACAGCACTCAAGACCTTGTCTGACTGCAAGAGTGTGTATGTGTATTCTATAAAGGATGGTCATGCATATACTGTATGCTGCTAGCTCAATCTCAGAGTGGCTTTGATTATATTTGATTATATTTGTGCGTCTTTGTTTGCTTTAGAAAGGCAATGCTTTTATGAAATAAATGCCATAAATGAAATAATTCGATAGACAGTATGAGTAAATGAAACAGTAAGAGAGAGAGAGAGAGAGAGGGGGAGAGAGAGAGAGCCTCTGTCTGGTCTCCATAGGAAACCAGGGGTATGCTGTCGTTTCGTGTAAACACAAGAAGATGGCAGAGTCTCTTGATGGTAACAAAGCCATTACACAGTGATGAGTGGTCTCAGTGATGGCTCTCTGCATGGGGGCTTCCGCAATACTCTACACCACACAGTCACACATGCACACAATAGTGCTGCATAATATATCATTTGTTAATTGTTATCACAGTATTGGCCTTTATAATACTGACATCTGATAACAATACTGATAAGCAAAAGGCTACAATATGCAAATAAGTGCTCTAAACAATCCTATTTTGTTACTGCGCTGTGAGCATCATGACCAATCAGAGTTCCACCTGAGCATTTCTCTGGGTGTAACAATGGGTGGATGAATCATACAATCCAACTAAAGTAAATCATATTGGTCAAATCTTTAAGCAAACTTTAACCACATCATGTTATTAATTCATTGATGTATTCTTAATATTATGCAGTGCATATTGTAATATATACATGTTCACATCGTGTCCATATTGTGCAGCTCAAACATAGAGATACTTTTTAGAACAAATATGGATTTTCTGTTTTTGTTTTGTTTAAAATCAGCAGTCAAGTATGAGCAAAAGACTTAATATGAACAAATTAAGAGATGTCATTTGATAAATTAGGTGATTAAAGGGCCTATATCCTACTTTTCTGTGCCATTAAGAACGATATATGTAAATGCTCTGCTCAGACTGTCCGCCCTGTATTGTGCTTCATTCAAAAAGCACTCAGAGCAAAAACACCTTATAACTTCAGCATGAATGAGCAGAGCTAAACTGCTGTAGGCTGAGTAAGAGGATATGCAAATACACATCAAAAACAGTGAATTTAATACAGGCTGTTTTGCAGTTTAGTCTCCATATATGGACTGTTTTGACTCTGGAATAAACTGTATGTTTTGAAACTTTAACAAAGCTTACACAGTACATCAAAGTATTACTTCCAAAGGTAATATGTGCCCTTTAAAACTCACTTTCTAGCCATATAGTTTGACTGATTTTGTGCTCATGTAAGCTCACAGAACATATCGACCAAAGGGAAACTGAATTAAATGAATTATAGAATGAATTATAGACATTAAAGTCTGCTTATGATTTATAAAATCAAAGTTTGGTGTATGCATCGTGTTTCAATACATACCATTCACTCCCCAGTACAAGTTCACTCATGGAAACTACGCTAAAAAAACAGCCTGTTTGAAGTGTGATGTCACAAAAACCCATGCATTTACGTATATATCTGCCTAAACAGCAGTTTAGCCCCACCCTTTCACACTGAAGTTATAAGGAATATTTCAGCCCAAATTTCTTTGTGAATGAGGTACAATACAGGGCAGCCAATCAGATCAGAGATCATTAACACATATCCTAAAAATGTAGTTTAAAAAAATCAAATAAACAAAAAACAAATAAACAAAAGCATCCTGTTTAATTCTCAGGGATAAATAAAGGTTGTCTGCCCTGTATATCACACAAAACAATCGAGGCTGAAATATTGCTTATAACTTTAATGTGGATGGGGCACAATACAGGGCAGCCAATCAGATCAGAGATCATTTACATATATCTTAAAGGCACAGTAACAAAAACAGACTGTTTAATTCTCAGGGAGAAAAGTTGGAAAATGAGAAGGTTGAAAATGGTCATGCAAAAATGAATTTCTGGTACATAAACCCAAAAAAGTGTCATACGCAGTGAAAGAATAAAATACACAAAGGAAGAATATTGTGTTAAAGTGCATTACACAGCTTCTTGAATGAGGTACGATACAGGGCAGCCAATCAGATCAGAGATCATTAACATGTATGCTTAGTTAAAACAAAAACAAACAAACAAAACAAACAAACAAACTCTCAATGATAAATAAAGGTCGTCTGCCCTGTATATCACACAATACAATCCAGGCTGAAATATTCCTTATAACTTCAATGTGAGTGGGGCACAATACAGGACAGCCAATCAGATCAGAGATCATTTACATATATCTTAAAGGGACAGTAACAAAAATAGCCTGTTTAATTCTCAGGGAGAAAAGTTTAAAAATAAAAATACACAAAAAGAATGATATTGTGTTACAGTGCATTACACAGCATTGTGATCAGTTTTTTTGCGAAAAGATGTTTTAATTACATAATGTTTAAAGGTGTCCCGACACAAAACCGGCTAAAACAGTACTACCACAAAAGACGTGCTGTTAATGAACACATCATTTTTAGACTTCATCCTGCATATGAAAATGAAAACGTACAATGCAGCGTTCCGAAACAGCAGGCCACCAGAATCCCTGCTTCGCACATGTTCTCATACCTCCAACATATATAAACACATTTGTATTTCATACCCCCCCCCTCAAAGCCCCCACCCGCTTCCAAATCCCAGTGTTGTCTATTATAATGCACACATTATGCTAGTGAGGGGGCACAGGACACTGGCTGCTTTAAATGTTATATTTCCATGATTGCTTCTTTCTCTCCATTTCCTGTCCATTGTGCTGGTGCAGGAGGCATTGTGTGCAGCGTCTCTGGCGGGTGGAGGGGGGTTCAGAAAGGAAGGCCACCCCCATGGGAGTTGGGTGCGGCCCCCATCTTTTATTAATCAGGGGCCCCGGCGCCACACTCCACGCTTATCACATTTAACAGCTAGCCTCGGATGAAGATGGGGCTGGGGCCCGAGCGGGAGGGGCAAAAAGGACTTACAGGGCACGCGTATGTGTTTCTGGGGGGTGTGGGGGGGTCTTGTGTGTAGGGGGGGCTATCAAGTCCTCTCGCCACAGCGCTGCTTTCGGACTGAATCACAATACGGCAAATTACCTTCTGCTGACATGAAAAAAATGAGCGAGGTCCCCATATGGAGAGGAAAAAAGCAGCAGCGTTGTCAGGAAGAGGTGACACATTGATTGTTTAGTATGCGCATCCTGCCTGCCGGCCGGCCCGGCGCACTCTTCCTCCTCTATATATATGTAGAAGAGGAGCAGGGCAGCAGAGCAGGTAGAGGGAAGATGAGAAATTGAAATGCCACGTTATATTGGGGGTGGGGGGCCTTCTCAAACCAGACACACACAAACACACACAGCAGGTAAGGTCTAGACTAACCTGTGATGCGTGTGTGGATGTAGATTTAAGTCACTACAGCTTGTGATACACCCCCTGCAGAGTGGTGAGTAGAGTAATCAGTCAATTCTCTCACGTATTTACATTTTAAATCATATATTTACTTATTTATTTCATTTTTTATGAGCCGATTTGTAGTTAAAGAGCAGCTGTGTACACAAACAGCAGTTTGGATCGTGTTGCTCATGAGTTTCCTTTCATTTCAAGCATCATTCTATTCTACTGAATGTGCTGTTCAATAAGCAAGAACAAGCTGATTGCAAGAAAAAAAGTTGAAATAGTGGCTCAATGTCAAAATTTGCATGTAAACCAACAATGTTTGACATACTAAAATACTGTCAACGTGTTGAGATGCTCAACTGTAGCCAGCCATGCTTAGCTTCCAAAATTAGGCCTTTTGGTTAACCATGAAAACTCTTAGTGAGGTACAGTCCCACCTTTATTTGACATATTTAAAGAGAGTATTCACTTAGTACATAGATTACATACTGTCACAGAAAAACTTTGTATCTCCATTTTTGTCGTTTTATTTTGGATCATTTGAAAACAGCGACCATTTTACACAGGTAGGCAAAGGTAGTGTTAGAAGTCTTGCCCAAAGACTCTTATTGGTATAGTGTAGGGTGTTTACCCAGAGAGGGATTGAACCCCAGTCTACAGCCCAGAAGGCAGAGGTGTTACCCACTACATTATACTAACCACATCAATAGAAAAGATCCAAAATCACTTGGAAAAAAAAGTCTTTTTACATTAACTTCCACTAGAAGTGAAGATTTTTTTCTTCTGCTGTACAGTTACCAAGTTCTCCGAGAGAGAGACAATATATGACTCTTTTTATGCTCTACATTTAACCCTACTTTAAAATGAACCTCGACTACAAGGAATTCTTTTCATTATTTGACTCATTTCTTTTGTCAAAAATGAGGCCTTTTGGTCAACCAAAAAATCCTTAGAACAGCCATAAGCAGGTATATACGCTTTTATATCACTCTATTATTAAGTTATTATACCTTATTTGCCTTTTTTTCCAAACAGTGGGCAGGATGATATTGTTTTTGTTGAATTCTACTCAAAAATCAGACCTTTAGTTTGACCAAAAAATGCATTAGTCAGGTACAGTCCTAGTTATTTACAGGGACTTTTATTTTACTATAAATTTTATTGGATCTATATTATGAGTTAAATAATGTTCCATATCTATAGCTACTCTAAACTTAGCCTCACAATTCTTTTGACTATTTTACTTACAACAAGTTACACACTGGCCTTTTGTAAACTTCTTTCTTTTTTTCTTTTCTTTCTTTCTTCCTTCCTTCCTTTCTTTCCCCTTCTGTTCTCTTTCTCTCGTCCAGCTCCACTCCCCCCTCCTCTCTCTTTCTCTCTCATATATGTCATGGCTCAGATGAATCAGTGTCAGCGATGTTGAGAGCACTTACTGTCAACCCCAGCGCCCCGGGCCACGCCACTGATGGACACAAACTATAAAATATCACCCCCCTGGGGAGACATCGCTCAAGTACTGCCCCACAGCCCCGAGGTGAGGAGCCAACTCTCTCTCTCTCCCTCTCTCTCTCTCTGTTTCTGTCTCTCTCTCTTTCTGTGCATCTGCCTCTCCACTACGTATGTGCAGACCTTGTGTGTGTGACTGTTCAAAGGCATGGCTGGGGGTGTCTGTGAAACAAAAGTGTAGCCAAATGTCAAAGGATAACTGTTTCCTTTCCTTTTTCGCAACACCCTCAGAGATAGACTAGGCCGAGGAAGAAGCTTCACAGAGGCTTCTAGAAATAACTCTCTGGTGCTCTGAGGACTGCCAGACGTGTGAGCTCTCTGGCGCAGCTCCACTCTGGGGACCAGCTAGTGAGCCTGACCTACACAAAAAGGCCCATCCATGGAACCAAAGCGAAAACCACAGGTCAATAAATGCGTACAAGCATCTGTACGTCTGATGACATCTTATACATCAAGCGCAATTTTTCGAGCGGTGGAAATGTGACTGTGTTTATTTGTCCTCTGCAAACTTTCACAGGCGACTTTAACTCTTTCAACCAGTTGTTGTTGTCGTTGCCATAGGAACAACCAGGGTGGCGTACTGGTGTCCCAGCAGCTTTGACAAATGTCAAAAATAAAGGTTCCTGACTGGGTCTTGACTTGGATGTAAAAAGTTCTAAGAAAAAAAAAATGGTACAGAACCTTTACATCACATGGAGGTTTGATAGACTTTAAAAAGGTTCTTAACATCTCATTCACAAATAAACTAATTCTTCAAAGAACCATCTACTAAAAGGTTCTTTAAGAAACTGGTTCTTGTACTGCATCTGTCCAAGAACCCTTACTGGCAGGGGAAGTCAATTGATTTCTCAAAATATCTGCAATAATCAATGATTGAAATGAAAACAAAGTCATGCACAGTGGTTTAATGTACAATGGAGAACTGCAGACTGAGCTAGACATGTGTCTTTACAGTGGTGGTGATAGGAACCAGGGGTAGCAATGTCTACAACAAAAATATGACTAAATATAACCACTTTATTCACCTTCCTAAATGACCAGTGAACCTGAACCTGTCTTCTGAGTTTTAAATGCAACGTTCATAATGGTAAAAATAGTGGCAAATCTACCAAAAAAAAGTTTTTAGTGACTATTTTGTCTTGCTATGCCCTGTAGGCACCACTCCAACATAACTGTATATTAAAAATTAAGTATCAAGCCCAAAGCTTATCTCAAAACGACCATAAAACAGGGTCTCGGGCTTCAGACAACATATCTGTAACCATTTGTGTTTGAAAATGCAATCATCTCTTATATGAGGTAGCTTTTAGAGGCTTCAGTTATGAACTATTCTGACTCGTTAAGTATCTCTAGAATTTAATTATACAGACATTTTGAAAAATCAGTGGAACTCCCTTTTAAGTTCATTGAAGTTTATCCTTTGCTTTATCATGCAAGGGGCTCGCTCCAAAAACAACCCGAATCATCCGAGAGCATGAACAAATAAACAAACTCATTATAAACTCCTCTAATGAGGGGACGTAACTGTGCTCCTTTCAATTTTTCAAAACACGATGTACCCAGTGTCATTTGCATATTATTGCAAGATGCAAAAGACATGTTTGTCACTTTAAGAAGGTTTTTGTTTTGTTTTTGTGTTGTTTTTTTTTTGCAAACACTTTTTGTTGTTTAAACCTTTAAACAACAGTGAAATTTGGGAAAAAACGATCACGACAGGCATGCGTAGTTTTGTCTCTGAGTATTTTGCATTTTCACGCCGTTTATTCGCATCCGTTTGGTGCGCGATGGTTTAAAATCAAAGTCAGGTGAAAGGAACACAACTAAAGCAGGAATCCTTCCATTGCAGGTTTTAATAATGCAATAAGGTGACATGCAGTGACAGCCATCAATCGCAGCCTCTGACGGCTCAGTCATTCAAGCTGATAAGTGGAGTGGAAAGAGAGGTGTCTGTAGAGAGAGGGTGGGATAGGAGAGAAATGTAGGGATGAAGGGGGAGGAGAGTAAAAAAAGACCTCCAGTCTTTACGGGTCACTGAGTTACAGGCCTTTCTCTCACATTCACAAGGTCAACAGCCAAAACCCTAACAGTGCGATTCTGCGCATGTGTATCTGCGCAGGAGAGAGTTTGGAAGAGGTCTCATCAACGCTCACAATCATGGATCGCTCCAGAATCAATGAACTCAGTAAAATGCATAGATAAGCACTGTCCACATGAACACACCTCATACAAAACTGACCCTGCTGCAGGCCAGCATAAGCTCAATACAAAATTCATGCAACAAGATTTTATAGCTACACATATACATCTTTTTTATGTTAGCGTTAATGTAGAAAACACACACACACACACACACACACACACACACACACACACACACAAATGGCTTGTTGTATATGAACATTTTGAGACTTTTTTTTTTAGACAATTTTTTTTTTCATTCATATAATCAATAGTCGCAGTTCAAATAATTTTATACGGTCAAAAATTACACAGGTCAAAAACTCACTTATTTTATGTCGTCTATCTTCACAGAAAGTTTACGAAAGTTATTCTCATAGATTCTTATTTTTATTTTCTTTTATGTATGTATTTATTTTTGCATTATAACATCATTATGATGGTCAGATTTCAACATATTTAACCTATTTTATCTTATTTTTATAGATTTTTAGAACATATCAGTTTAGTCTATATTGTCATAATTTAAGTGTGCAATTATTTACTTATGTATTATGTTTTCTGCATTGTAATATTTTCCTTATGCTGGTCAGATTTGGACATTATTGCATATTTTTCTTATTTTACATATATATTCACAATTTTCCAGTTCAGTCTGTATTACTATAATGTAAGTGTGCATGTATTTACTGATTTCTTTTTTTCTGCATTATAACATTTTATCCTGGTCAGGTTTGGGTGCGTTATATGTTTTTTTTCTTTATCTAATTTTTATATATGTTTACGAATTAAAAGTCAAGTCAAATCAAGTCAATTCGCTTCATTTGCCATTACAGCCAGAGACTGCTATGTTAGATTAGCAGAGACTGTTAGGTGTGTTAGTACTTTTGATAAAACTGATTGGTAACATAAAAACCACATTCAACATTAAAGACATTCACACTCTGCTAGTCTTTGTGGGATATAAAAACAGAAGTACATACAATGACAACAATACAATACAGTGCTATAATACACTTAAGAGAAAATATGTATACTGGATCAAAGTCTTACTTGATTAAAACTGGAGGTATGGAGCCAAATATAAACTTATTATTTTATAAATGTTTAATAATGGATTAAAAAATAAATATTTGAATTGATAACATGAAGAGTCATGACAAGTTTAACTTTAACACTGGACACTAGCTGCCCACAGCCTATGTAATCCACCTGGAATCAACCTCATTTTAACTGCTTTTAACAAACACTGTGTGTAGTGAAGCTCAGGTCGTTGCACAAAGATGAATTAACAAAGTTATGGCCAGTTTCAGTTCACAGTGACATAAATATGAAATAAATACTCAACTGGCAAAAAGAAAAATAAAAAAGTAAAAAAATCTTCCGGCCAAAAATTTAAGAGGTAAAAAAGTTTCTTTTTCCTCTTAGAAATGTGATCAAGTAAAAGTGCAAGCATGAACACGGGAAAGTGTTTAAGTTGAGGAGCCGAAATTTTAAAGCAGCATTGAGACGTCACGGGTGATGATTCGGCTTTTTCATTTTCATTTTCTGCAAAACTCGCATCAAACAGAACATGTTACTATGTTGCAAGAGGCGACGATATACACACATTACTGATGTATTGCTGATCTCTCAGCCAATCAGACTGTGTCACACCCACACTCAAGCTACATGCTGAAGACTCAGCACTCAAACGGGAGAAATGGGAGATATAATGAATGAAAAGAGGGTTATGTATTCAAAATGTGGGGCATTATTATACTGTATGTATTATTATTATAATACAATGTATTATCACATTGAACACTGAATTTTTAAATTTTAAAAAACAACATTAAGCTGCTTTGGAGCTCAGAAGTAGCCTACGACTCAGCATATACTCCCCCGACTCTGAACACCTAAAGGTGCTTGTGTTTCAGCGACACACCCCAAAGTGTCCAAGATGGTGGGGAAAGGCGATTCGGTTCATTGTCATGAAAATGGTGTGTAAAATTAAAAGTAGCTACTGAAGCTACTGAAAATACATAAATAAAGCATCTAATAAAAGTAGAAACTCCACCCTAAAATAAACACACACTCAAAATCAAAAATAAATAAGCACAAACGTTCTGCGATAATACTTAAGTACAACTTATAAGTATAGATACTTGCATCACAAAACAAACCACGATCACTACTGGATTTACGACGATTTCCTAAGGAGGAAAAAAGGTAAAACATCCTCTACAGAGAATAAACAATACAATTGTACAGTATACAATTTGTACATATGTGCTGTGCCATTACTTTCACACAGGCCACATTTTTTGTATTATTTTTTTCCAAAATGTTCAGCCAATAAACATTAAATGTGTATTAAAATGTGCAGAAGTGTGTCTCTGTAGAGGACGTGTAACTTATTTTCACTTAGAAAATCTACAAAACATGTAAAAGAAGCTTTTGCACATGCCTGTGTATTGTTTGGGACCTAACACTCACAAAAACAACCACACACTGTCCTCTCACAGGAGAAAAAGTCCCTTTACACAGACACACTTATGGCCCAAATCCCAAATATTGACTATTCATTTGCTGCTGTCTGGCTGAGCCGTCTGCGTCTGCTTGACTCATCTAATCAAGCTACTTTAGCAGGGCTTCTCCAAGTGCGGTGGCAGCCACTAAGAGGGGCATGTGTATACGTGTGTGTGTGTGTGTGCTGGTGGGACATGGTTCTAATTGGACATGTTTACTGCGTGGGCTCAGTGAGGGTTCTTGGCTAGCTGGAGTGGGCCACATGCTGCAAATGGACTGAATCAAGTGCAGGTCACTGATTGCAATTTCTGCCCTTATTTTCTTCCATTCTTTCCTTCTGTCCGTCCTCTCTGATGAGACCGGTCTTGTGAGCTCCTACAAGAGCCTGTGTGCTTAATCACAGATTAAAGGAAGTCATTTTCGGCAGCCCCGGCCAAATTTAACACTTTTAAACGACCCCAGAGTGTCCACCCAAACAAAGTCAAAGCAGATTAAGTTATGATTAAACCTTAATGGCTGTGTAATCAATCCTACTGTCAATGCAATCCATAAACTGCTATCTGCATGACAAATTGCTGGATTCATTTGTTTTAACAAATTAATAATTACTCACTCAAAGGAGCTATTATAATAAATAATTACCGCGCGTGTGACGAGAGCCTGCTTGGTTATTTTTGGCATCGATTAATCTTTATTTCCAGCCATCCTGAAAGCAACACATGTTTGGAGTCTGATCTCATCAATCTAAACGTGCTGGACACAGAGCTATGTGTTCTTTCATAGCAACTGTTGCCAAGTTGGACAAGCTTTATAAGAATCCTCTTCAACCTAATGATAGATTGAGCATGGTATTAAGCTTAAGGAAATTTTTGTTTATATACATATATATATATATATATATATATATATATATATAATATATATATATATATATATATAACTGTAACCGTGGTAGCACCCAACTACCCTGATATTTCTAACCTGTCTAGTTTCAATTAGCCACAACAATACTGTCCAGCTCAGTAAGGCAGCATTTTAGTCTTGCCTCCCTGCTATTTCAGTCAAATTTCAGTCTGGGCCAAATGTTAGCAGACTACACTTGTGCTAACAGACTAACAAGTTCAGTAGCACAAAGGAAACAGGATGTGCAGGATGTTCAGATGAGGCATACAAGTATGAGAACTGACAAACTGAACACAGACAAGCTCAAATAAATAAAATGAACATTTCAGCAACTGGACGTTAAAGCGTCCAAGAGCAGATTTGAACAAACCCTAATAAAACAATAATATACAAGCACATTGATGTGTAACACAGAATGTTTCACACTGTAAATGTGAGCACTGCGCAGTCCTGTTTAATCTGATCGATTTGTCAACAGCACCACCCTCCAGATGATCAGGATAGCGCCAATTTGCATTCAATTTTTCTCAGCAAGACCTTTAATAATTTGGACTAATTTACTACCAGCTCTGCTCTCGCTGCAGGTTTACTCAGAGGAGTTTGGTCTGAGTTTCTTGACAAAGGAAGTAGCACCAGAGTTATTACTGTCTTTATTGTGCAAACCGTCAATTACTCATTAGCTTGAATGTGATTGTTGCCAACATTCTGTAAAGCTAAAACCAGCAACAATGGAAGGATGCATTTGGGGGTCCAGCATGGATAGGTCAGCGGCAGCGAACCCTGTCAGTTATGTCAGTCAAAGCTGAAGATGAAGCAAGATGGTGGTTGTTCCCTAAGCAACAGCGTCCAACATTAAAGGACACGGACAAGTTGTGAGCACAAGTTAACTATATAGCATATTCACCTTGCTCTGCATGTGTGTGTCTGGACTGATTGATGTGGGCACTGCTCCTCTGAGTGACCTCTCTACCTGTAACCCTACCCCACCCCCCTCCTGTCTGGTCCAGGCCGCATGGGCCTGTGCTTCAGCCTGCGCTGAGGCTGGCGTCCAGAGACTCATCCATAATTCCTGATGAGTGTAATGCCATCTCCACTTCATAATTATGTACTATTCCTCCACCTCCAGCTCAGCCAATGAGACCAGCGGCCGCACGCGGTCCTAATGAGGTGCTACAGAGTTCAGGATGGAGGGACAGGGGGAGGGAGGGTGAGAGAGAGAGAGAGAGAGAGAGAGAGAGAGAGAGAGAATATAACAGAAGGGAGAAAGAAAGGACACTGGAACAAGGGGCAGGCCACCAAAGCTATAAAGCGCAAGACATGAAGATGATAAATACCGGCAAACATTATTATCCGTCATCGTTTCCGGCTGCATTATTAGTCTTTTTTTTTCCATCCCGCCCTCGAAGAGGGCCACGCTTAGCCGGTGCGAACCAAAAGCACCTGAAAAGCCAGTCAAGAGGCAGAGAGCAGAGGCCAAGCTGAAGAGCGGCTCCTTCTAACAGCACCGCCGCAAACAAAGGGAGGACGCCATTAAAAGCTAGCCGGCTAATAAACGTGCGGACACTAAAAATAATGGGCGGCGAGAGATGAGGGTCAGGCCTCGTTTGTGAGCCGCCTGCCGCACTCGTTTTTTCCGCTTGGGATGACACTAACCCGTGCCCATATGAAAAGTGCAGACGAGTAAATAACCTTCTTTCTTTCTCCCCCTCTGTCGTTTAATCCGTGAGCTGGGCAATTAGGAAGCTGGTAGTTAGCGGAGGGTTTTTTACCCCTCCGTCCTTATTATTGTTATTGAAATGTCAGGCTCTTATTTAGCTGTGGGATGAATAATAAATAGGCTGTAATTACTGTCCTAAACGAGCTGACGGACTGGATGGGTCACTCTTCCGCTCTCTCCCTCATTCTCTCTGTGTCTCTCTCTCTCTAATTAGATCTTGTAATTAGCTTTTCTGGTGGATCAGGACGGTCTGGGGGGCCTGGTAAGTGTGTGTGTGTGGGGTGAGACAACTTTGCGCAGCCCCCCTGTGTCGGGGTTCATTAGCGTGCTTTGCTGTTGGGCGCTGCTCCGTTAAAAGCCTTGGCCACCTCAAAAGCCTCAGCCCGCCCCTTCTCGCTCGCTCCATACATGGCTGTACAGTCCAGAGCCCGACCTGGGGCTTACATGGACACCTCTGTATCATCCATTTCATCGCTGCTCCAAAATATCAAAAATGGTAACTTTTCAAGGAAAAAAGAAACACTCTTAACTTTTAACACAGTTTTATGCAAAAGTCAGAGGCCACCCTTCATTTTATTCCCAGGCCAAACAGCCGTTAAATTCAAGTTATTCATTGCAAAGCCAACCTAAGGAACACAGGAACATACAGTCACTGTCCAAAATAAAGGTATCTCCAAAATGGTAACTTTACAGAAGTGTCTAACTTTTAATGTAAGTCAATTTATTCCAAATGATTTTGGAGCATCTCTATAGGTCACTTTGTCATAAATGTTTTTTACCCAATATAACAAACAGCTTCTCACAAATAGTGTAGAAAATTAAAATCAACAAATTTATGTATTTTTTTGTTTAACAATGATGATGTATTTAACATAAAATGACAGAAAAGCCTCAATAATATCAATTTATTTGTGCACCCTTTGCCTTTATTACAGCTTTTATTCTTTTTCAGGAGACTTGTTTACAACTTTTTAAAGAAATCGGCCAAGACAGCTCCAAAGTTCAGTCGTAGAAACTGGTTGCACTTTCTGCCTCTCACAATCTAAGTAATCCCAAACTATTCAATGATGTTGAGGTCTGGACTCTGGAATGGCCAGTCCATTATTCCGAAAAGATCAGCAATTTTTATTATTATTTAGAATTATTTGTACTCCATTTTCTTTACAGTATATAATCTCCTCAAATATATACTGTGGAAAATGAATAACTTGTACATAACAGCAGTTTGACTGAAAATTTAATAAATAAAGAGTCTGACTTTTGCACAGTGTCTTAACATTAATGTATCCTAATTTTATTCCTAGTAATTTTGACTCATTTCTGTTGACCTATTAGTACACAATGTATGCAGCAACTAGGGCTTATGAAATAATATTTAAAAAAATTTTAAATGAAACAAATGGAGATATGAGATTTTTTGTCTGAATTGGAAACCTCGCAACTCCATTTGTTTTGAAAATGCCAGTTGCCCTTTACATTGCGTGAACATTTCATGATGGATGGCCCGGCAGAAATGGCCCAAAATGACTTCTCCTAGAAAGTTACTATTTCAAAGAAACGAGGTTTTCTTTGACTGCTAAAACAACAATCAGCCCGGCCTAGAGGCTAACGACGAGTTTGGGCGTGCAAGACAGACAAACAGACAGAAGCGGAGAGCCGACAGATGAGCAGACCAGACGCATGTATCCTTACACACATAACATGGGGATGCACAAAGGAGCCATCAGACAGACAAAGAGTCAGACAGACAGACAGACAGATGGAGTGCTCGAGTGCCTCAGGTGAACACGGCAGACTAGGCGGCGTTTGCAGCAGCAGCAGCAGCATCATCATCATCTGTATTCGGGATATGAGAGCAGACCGCATTGCCTCATTATTATATGTGGCTTTAGAAGAATGCAATTTTGGGCTGGTTACAAAAAAAAAAGTTTCCCCCCTGTTCTAATTATAGCAAGCGCAGGAGCTTTCACACACTTCCAATAAACAGGCACACACACATAATGACCAGACACCCAACGCCCCCGAGCCCCACCTCTCCCCAATCCCCCTCTTTCCTTCTCTCTCTCTCTCTCTCTGCATCCCTCCGTTGGCCAGGCTACACTAGACATCTCTTCCTAATCAGCAGGCTCGCCGCGCACAGACCCGTTGCCATAGTAATATGCTGCCTGGTCGACATGGCAACCGCTCTGAGGTCCACTATTAAAATGATGAGGGGGAGCGTGCACGAGAGAGAGAGAGAGAGAGAGAGAGAGAGAGAGAGAGAGGGAGGCAGAGAGACTATTGTCCAAGATGGTGCAGAGACGGGAGGCATACGGGAGAGTTAGACGGGAGGAGGGGGGGATGGCAAAGAAAAATGAATATGGGGGGGAGGGAGGGTGGACGCACAAAAAAAAGACACAATGAAGAGAAGAGAAACATCCCCAGGACCACATCAGCTACCTAAGCATTGTATACCAGCATTCTGACACAATGTGTCGCAACAATACCATTAAGATAATGCATGACGTCATGTACTTTATGACCGGCGCATAGAAATCTGTACGCGTGAACAATGAACGTGCAGTCAGAGGAGGAAAGAGGAGCAAAGTCGTCTCTGTTTTAAGAGCTCCTTAGATTATTACTGCCGATATCCTTCAGACACACCTCCGATACAAAATGACGAATTGAATATTTATAGTGTGAAGCGTTTTATAGAGTTTTGGACCGTTATGTTTGTACGCCCATACAAAAAACAGAATATACAAAAAATATGTCTCAAAATCTTTTCCATGGCTGTAATCGTCACATCAGATCTTGTAATTCTCGGACAGAAGAGTGAATCTGGAGTCAGTCTCAAATACAGCCGCTAAAAGAATTCATACATGTGAGTAATTGTCAACCGGTACCTGGGGGAGAAAGGCATGATCCACGAAAACATCCCTTTTACTAGACGTAGCCGTGTCCATGACTGTGGGTTAATAGATGGTGTTTATGCAAACATGCTCCAACCATTCCTCTCCATTTGTCTGGACAGATGACTGTGTGCAGAAAGCTCTGTAATTTCACACTACAGTAACAACCCTTGTAGACTGGCACACACACACACACACACGCATCTCACTAGTGCACTTTCCCTGAACTGTGTCAATTCACAAGGGTATCTCCCTCGCACTCTCTCCCCAAATTACTCTCCCTCTGTCCTTTGTTCTTATCTGTTTTTCTGTCCTTCATCCCTCTCTTTCTCTCACTCCTCCACCCTTCATGCCTGATATACTTCTGTGTGTTTCTCTCCTGAATAAAGACATGGCACCACTCAAATGTCAAAACACGTGACCGTTTGGTGGCAATATCTACTGATGTTCGTGAAACTGACCCATGCATGCTTCACCCACAAATGCGTTCTTTTGTAGTTACAGCTGTGAGGTTGCACAAGCTTTACAGAACACTGGCAAGATCCCTTCCAAAATAATGAGAAACTGTAGGCCGCAACTGTGAAATACATAAAATTAGCAGTGATTTGCAAATTACTTTGATCTGTATTTAAGCTAAACAGCACAAAGACAAGATTTTTCATATTTCATCTCATTTCCTTATTTCAACTTTATTGTTTTTTGTAAATATATGCTAATTCTGAAAATGATGCAGTGAAAAATGTTAGACTACATTGTGAAATGTTCAAAAAAACTTATGACGGGTGATGCAATCATGCTTTACATGCAAAAAATGTGCCAGTGAATAACCCTACAGGCTAAGAACACCGTTCCTCGAGGGGCGATTGCAAGGATTTTACATACTTCACCCTCTACAGAGCATAATATTATCAAAAGAATCTGGAAAAACCTCTGCGTGTAAAGGGTAAGGCCAAAAACCACAACCTGTGACCTTTGATCCCTCATTTGACGATGCATTAAAAACCAGCATTCTTCAGGCTTTTTTCAGGAATACTTTGTCAATAAACACCGTTCATCACTTTATCTACAAATGCAAGTTAAGACTGTAATGTGCACAGCAAAAGCCATTCGTAAACAAAGTCCAGAAAACGCTCGAGTTCATCTGAAATGGGTTGGTGCACAGTGGACATGGGTGGCCTGACGAGTCAACAATTCAGACCATTCAGAATCAGAATCAAAAGGCATTTGGTTTCTGCCATCTGTGTAGCCTTAATGACTATAAGTGCACATAACTGCAGTAATGAAGTGTTCAGTTCATGGTGTGATTATAAAGCAGCACTATGCTATTGTGAAAAATAGCACTGTTCTCTTAACTGCGTAACAGTGTGCATGAACATTCAAACATTTGCTCCATAAGCTAGCTTAATAGATTTGTAGCGCTTGCCTATATCTTTACATGGTGTAATACTTAACATAGCAAGACTGAGGGCCCTCAGAGAGCTGTCAGTGCCTATTAGAGCACATATAAGCTGTACATTATAAATACAAGGGCGGAGGATAAACTGTACATTGCTGATGTCGGAAGAAAACCTATGTTTCAGTTTTTGACATAATTTGAAAATGCCTGTTACCCTTCACATTGTGTGCAAATTTCATGACGGATGGACTAAAATAAATGGCCTAAAATGACTTGGAAAAAATTCTGGTTCCATTGACTTGCATTAAAATTAAAGTAGATTTTTTCCCTCTCCTGTAAAGTTATCATTTTGGAGATACGAGGTTTCTTCTGACAACAGCGATATACACAGTAATCAAATACAGTATATAAATTATTAAAATGGTACAATATTTTTTTTAAACAGTTTGCAGCAGCTGCTATGAAAGGACACATTTGTGGGCGGAGCATGGACAGGTAAATTCAGAGGCTTCTCCATCAGTCTGGTGGATCCAGGATTTATGAAAGATGTCTCATTGATGCCCTGGACTGCTCTATGCCTTCTCCGCTACACTGAGCCCCACTGGCTCACCATTCACTGCCAATTACACTGAGCTTAAACAGGGTAAGAAAGTGCGTCATCCTTATAACGCAATTACGGGGCTGTGTATACACACACACACACACACACACACACACACACACACTCTGTAGTGTGGCACAGAGAGAGCGGAAAAGGTTCATTTGTATGGCAACACGTACCCCTGGCCTGGCCTGAGCCAACTCAGGACACAACAAGAGCCGGATTCATCTGAGGAAAGCCGCACGCCCTCTCAAAATAAAGCTCAAAAGCACGGATGCCACAATTCAGTTTTTTACCCAATCCAATCTAAGTCTCTTAGTATTGAGTTTTGCTGGTACAGAGTCTGATCCCATATTTGTGTCTGACAATAATGCAAAGACTAAGCTAAAATTAACTTTAATAAACGACCTGTGTTTGTTTATGTGTCCTCTGAACAGCGCTGGAAAAAAATGTAATCCATCCATCCATCCATCACCTAAACCGCTTATCCTTCTGGGTCGCGGTGGGGTGCTGGAGCCTATCCCAGCTGTCATTGGGCGAAAGGCAGGATACACCCTGGACAGGTCGCCAGTCCATCGCAGGGCAAAATGTAATGGAAAAACATAATTATAATTTACAAAATAAATGTGAAATAACATTATTTCCTTTTACGTTTTTGGTGTTAGAGGATTTTAATTACTTAAAATATGATGGCAGTGTTCTGCGATGGACTGGCGACCTGTCCAGGGTGTATCCTGCCTTCTGCCCAATGACAGCTGGGATAGGCTCCAGCACCCCACCGCGACCCAGAAGAATAAACGGTTTAGATGATGTATGTATGTATGTATAGTGGCAGTGTTTGGGCTGTCCCCAGTCTGAGGCCCTTGAAGGCCGCTGGCCCGGTCAGTAATCCATCCGTGAGTATAGCCTGAACTTCAAGCATATTAAAATGAGTAACACCAAGTTGATTTCAGTAAATATACCTTGAACTTGGCCTATTTTTTTCCAAATGACCATTTTCAGAGTGCCTGATATTGACTGACAATGCAATCTGACTGATTCTGATATGAATTTAGCTAAAATGCTGTGCTAAAATCACTGAATACAATGCATAGTGGTACACCTGCTTATATATATATGTTATAGTCTTGTGAATATGCTACTATTTCAAACGGCTCTAACATGTACTCTAACAGCACTGCTGCGTCCTGATGAAGAGTCGGAGGCTCCTCTAATTGTAAGCTTCAGATCAGCCCACGTTCTCGCCCAAAGACTCCAACATCCACAATTACCGGTGCCCGCCGATCAATTAAAAGCAGCGGCGGCCTCATTAAAAAATGCACAGCCTCCACGCACTTCAGACCAATTTAAGATGTGGATGGCCGCTGGCTCGTGGGCTGAGACATCACAGGCAACTTTAACCCCCCCTTTTCAATGTTTTCTGGCTCTTCTCTCGGTTCTGGCGGCCTCTCAGCTGGGACGATTTTTCCAGGAGATTCGTTTGGGTGTGCCGAGAGGGCGTCCCATTGCACCCAGGCACACAGTAATGAAACGGGTTTAGCATGCTGCTAACCTCGCTTCAGCAACTTATTAATTAGCCAAGAGTGAGTGTGGATGTCTGCGTGTGTGAGAGAGAGAGAGAGAGAGAGAGAGAGAGAGAGAGAGAGAGAGAGAGGTACAGCAGTCCTGGGCATTTGAAATGAAACACAGAACTCCTGTGTACTCTCTTAAAAAATGAAGGTGCTCTTTGTTGTGGTAGAAGAACCAATTCTGGATCCCTAAAGCAACGGTTCTCAAACCGGTCCTCAGAGACCCCTAGACGGTCTTCATTTTTGCTTCCACCAAACTTGCAACTTGAAAATAGAGCAAAAATGTGGACCCCCTGGGGGTCCCTGAGGACCAGCTTGAGAAAACTGCCCTAAAGAACCTTTGAACGGATCTCTCTTTGAAGAACAATTTTTGCAAATCAGATGTGAACATGAAGAACCTTTTTAAAGTTTAAAGAACCTCAACATAATGTAACAGTTCTACACCAATTCAAAGAAGAAAACACTATTTAGGAACTTTAGTTTTGAGGCGAGACACAGACGAATAGGGTCACTTTCAAAAACAACAGGTACCACAGCAAATCTTTGCCAGTTGATTTTTTTGTGTTGAGTTTGTATTAAGTTAAAATTTACATTTAGATATGCAAATGAGACATTCCCTTAGATACCCATGAGCCTTTGGAAGATGTTAGAAATAAAATGTTTGTTTCAAGAACCGATTATTTAAATCTTACTGAAAACGTTTTACTGTTCAATCAAAAAAACACAAAGCACTCTTATTGTAAAGTATTTTTCAGGTCATTTTGAAGTATAAAATCCAGCTAATCAGAATCGGGTTAGGAATTAATTAAAATTCATGAATGCAGGCTTTCAAAAAGCTGATTTGAAAATGTTAAAAATGGGACTGGATTACCCAATGAGATCTCAGAAAACATGCAGCGTGTCTTTAGTATAAATGAAATAGACATATTTGGGATATTCTATTTAGATTCTACAAAAATATACGTTTTCCTTTCATATATGATATGACGTGGTTTTGCCAAGTGTGGGCGGAGCTAAGCCTTCATTGAAGTTGCCAATGTGCAATTAGACACGAGTGGATGCAAACTGACTAAACATGTTGAAATACATCATTTTGGCTGTTTTTTGACATTTTTATGATGACAATTTAAGAATGCAATTTCTCAAAAATGTAATAAAAATCATTGACAGGACTGAGGATTGATTTCTGTAGTCTCTTGCCTCAGGATTGTAATGGGACGACCAAAAAGGGAGGTGCCAAAATTTGACCACACTACTTCCATGCTTCGGCAGTACACACACCACACACATACATACGCGCACACACACTCATTCTGTCCCAGTCATGCATCAGACATACCAAAGACTGAGCGCACAGTGGTATCTTTTGTTCGACGAGGCTCCATAATTGGTATTGATCTGCCTATTATGGTGTATTAGCCTCCAATTGGGTTTACCTAAGTTTAAAGTCAAGTTCATTGGCTTGCAAGTGACATCACTTTAAGTCAGCCATTGAACCCCCCACTAAAGCGATGAGATGGTGTACGGAGTAATCCGTAAAGCATGCAGGAGCCACAGAGCCACGGCCAAGCGTCTACATCAGGGACATCACAAGAGACAGCAGTAATGATAATCCACCAACATGCAAAATTTGATTAACGTCACTGATAGATCTTTGAAGAATCCTGCACTGAGATGGGGATAATCTATTAATCCATCACAGTGCAAGATAAATAAACCTATAGAATGAGCCCAGAACCAGCCTGAATCCATCGACTACAATGGATGTTGCCTTCGAGCCCTCTGTGTTCGATCAAGCGCTTCACTTTGATATGAGTTCTGACGTTCTTGATGCAAAAAAAAAAAAAAACTACTTCGGCGAGATGTCTCTACCATCGCGCCCTGGCTCCGAGGAAGACTGCGGCACCGTGGGTGAGAGAGAGTGGTTTGGGGAAGAGATCGAGTGTTTGTACAGATTCAATTAAAACATGCAAACAATGGCAGCCCTCGATGGACTGTCATAATACAAAGGCTCAGCGAGGCCAATGACAGCATCCTATTCATTAACCCTCTCAAGAATTTAATAAGTGTTCCAGCTCGGTTATGCAAAGACGGAGGAAGTGGAGATACAGATCGGGAGAGATAGAGTTTGAACGAAGGAGACTGGGCGAGAGACTCCGAGACTGAGAAAAGAGAGAGAACACAAGCAGGCATTGCATCATGGCTTGCTGACTGTACCTTGCTGCCCTGATCCTAGGCCACATGACCATCCCCACCGTGCCTGAGTACAATCAGTCCAGTCAGCTTCGCAGGCTGGTGGCCCGTTCCATGCAGAGCCATAAAGCAGCCCGGTAAAGACAATGACACGGACCCCTTCGGTGCTCACAGCCCACCCCAATTAAGCCCCAGCTGGGCCTTTCTCCCCGACCAGGCCCTGTTCAGCCTCCACTCCCAATTAAAGAAGGGCCAATTTATCAGACACCCAAGCCCCTGCCCACCACCCCAGAGCTGCCCCTCCACCGCACCCCACCACCATCCCCACACACCCCCACACTCAGGTATCGGTCTTCATTTAGAGCATGGCGCTCAGCATTAAATGGAAATCAATGGTGTAAGTTTAGCAAATAGTTAATTACTGCTGGGTCTCCGATTGATCCAGGCCCCGAGTGCTAGCAGCGGCGCACGGCCATTTGTCTCTTTCATCTGCCATTAAAAATGAGGAAGGAAGCAGGAAGAGAGAGAGCGCGCGAGAGAGAGAGGAGAGAGAGAGAGAGCGAGAGAGATGGAGAGATAGAGAGGAAGAGAAGAGCACGATGGGCGGGCCTGATAAAAAAAAGGAAGAGATGTGTGCTTGGTAAAGCGGTAAGGTGCAGCCTGTTTGATAGAGAAACCAAAACAAACAGGTGTTGGCACACAGATTGCTGTTTCACACATAGAGTGAGGTCCAAAAGTCTAAAAGACAGAACACCCGGTATTTCTTTCAGTTAAACCTGGAAATAAACAACAGGAAGTTTTAGCAAACTTAAAATTTTAAAATAATTGTTATGACAATAAAATAAAGAGGAAGTATTTGAAATTCTGCACTAGGTCACTGTTCACATTTATGACACTGACCGTGTTGAGGCCTGTGTACAAAAAGGACAGTTTTTTTAGTCTTATTTCTTCCATTGAAGCTCATGTTCAGATGACTCTCAGGTGAATCTGATATAGTCTGAGATTAGTGATTCCACAAACTTGTGGAGTCCAAGCCAGCTCGAGTGTATGCTATCATTTAAGCAAAAGCTGGACATACTAAATGCAAAGAAAGGACTGTCAAACAACTGCAATGATTAATTGCAGTTAACTACATTATTTTATGTAGTTTATCACAATTAATCAGGTTTTATGTACTCATTTAATCCTAAATGGGTTTTTTTCCTATTTTTTGCCATAGCTATATGACTGGACAAAATAAGCTTCATCAGAACGTATTTATAACTTTCGGTAATTAAATAACAGTATTTTCTATATATAAAGTCTTATTTATATAGTATGTAGTGTTGAAACTGCCAATGTGTTAAAATTGAAGTTGAAATGTTCCAAATTGCTTGGAAAATCCTGTTCCATTATCTTACAGTGAAAGTTAGGGAAAGTTGTTTAACTGTCCTGTAAAGTTACCATTTTGGAGAGACGAGGTTTGGTCCCAACAGCGATGACGTCTATGTATAAGTGTGAAACTTGTACTGTCAGTTGCCGTGTAACCTTGAGCTGCTGTAACCAAAGACAAACTCCTTATTTGTACGAACATGATGATTCAGATATTATGATGTTGTTTTACATATAACACAAATGTGATTATTTGCGACAAACTATATAAAACAGGATCAATCGTGATTAATTATTTTAAACCTTTGAAGTCCTTAATGTACAAAAATGGACCGAGCCCAAAATATAATGTTTCACTAATGGTTTTGGCTGGTCAGTGTCCAGATTTAAACCCTATAAAGAATATTTGGTCTAGCTTGGCAATGATTTTCAACTGTTTGAAGCCGTCAATGCTGAGTAGAACAATAGTGACTCTTCTTTTGTAAAAGGCTGTCTGCAAGTTTACACACAAAACTTCAACATTTAAAGAAATCAAAGGGAAAATCTTTCACATATTAAGTTACTTTATCTATTTGTTTAATGATTAGTTGTTAAGACCATTAAAAGCTTAATATTATTTGATTTATTGAAGATAAAGATTGATTCAAAACCTATGTCTACCATGTGAAAAAGTAATTGCCCCTAAAACGTATTAACCGCTTGTGCTGCCCTCTGCAATAACAACTGGAATCAAATGTTTGCGATAACTTGTGATGAGTCTTTTACATCACTGTGAAGGAATTCTGTCCCACTCTTTTCTTTGCAGAATTGTTTTAGTTTGGCTACATTGGACTGTTATTGAGCATGAACTGCCCATTTCAGGTCTTGCTGCCACAGCATCTCTGTCTGATTCAAGTCAGGGCTTTGACTCAGCCAATCCAAAACCTTACTTCTGTTTCTTTTGAGCCATTCAGAGGTGGACTGGCTAGTGTTCTTCAGATCACTGTCCTGCTGCATAACCCAACTGTGCTTCAGCTTTAGGTCTCAAACTGATGGGCAGACATTATTACGACAAGTCGTCCAGGTCCTGCAGAAGCAAAGCAGCCCCAGACCATCACACTACCACCACCATGTTTGACTGCTGGTATGATGTTGTTATGGTGGAATGCAGTGTTAGCTTTACGCCAGATGTAATGGGACCCATGTCTTCCAAAAAGTTCCACATATGACTCAGCACACACGCTTTGACACATGGTAGATTTCATCGGCTTTCTTTCGCATCTGGATTTGAATCTGTTTATAACATGGCATCACGTGCTGCTTTTTGAGACTTTCCAGCCTGCTTCACTTAGCCAGACATGTTCTATTTAAGTGATATTTAGATTCAACAGGTCTGGCAGTAATCATGTCTGGGTGTGGATAGTGAAACTCAACCCAACAGTCAGAGGAATTTGGTTAACTGGTGGATCCAGTAGCTAAGGGGGCAATTACTTTTTCACAAAGGGCCAAGTAAAGCTGGAGTGCACTTTTCCTTCAATAAAAATATATATATATTTTTTTTATGTTTACTTGAGTTATCTTCACTAATATTAAAGGTGGTTTTATGATCTGAAACATTCAAGTATGACAGATTTGCAAATAACAGAAGAAATTGGGAAGGGGGCAAATACTTTTTCACTGCATAGTGAAAAACACTGTCATAAGCAAAAGTCTGGACATCACTGGTCAAATTACATGTTTTGTTAATAACACATCATCTCCAGAGAACACACTGTGCAAAAATTATGGCAAATTTTATATCTTATGTTTATTAGTTTTTTTTTTCAAAATGTTTTTAGCAAATAAACAGAAATTATGCACTAAAATTTGCAGAAAAGTGCCATATTAAAATGTGTTCCCTGTAGAGGATGTTAACTTATTTTCACTTAGAAAAACAACAAAATGTCATTTGTCCAGGTCTGACCCTACGTTTACACACAACTATATACATGTACATAAATACATGCATAATCTATATACAGCAAAGAAACATCATTCTTTCAACTCATGCCAAAGATGAACTGAGGCTGAAAATAAGTTAAGTTCTATTAACTATTCCTGTTTAGTCAGTTTGAGAGCTATTAGTATGTTTTTCAACATTAATACACCCTATTTCCTGTTAGTCTAGCCATTTTTGCTTTAATTACCATAAATTATTTTAGTTATTTAGTTTTTATTCAAATAGTACTGTAAAAGCTGAAGTTAATGCTTTTAAAAGGGAAAATATGTTTAAAAAAAACTCTTCCTTCATCCGGCACTGGAAATGATGCAAACTTAATAAAACTCTTCAATTCAGTCCAGATTTTCATCATTTTCAGAAATGTGGTGACCAGAGCTTTTAGAATGAATCAAAAATGACAAAATGAAAAAGTAAGGTGTTAAAATAGCGCCCAGAGTCCTGAATCGGTCAGGGTGTGCGTGTTATATCCGTAACATCCGTAATGTGCCTGACATCTGTAACAGAACACGGATCAGTGCGAAGATCTTCCCTAAGCCAGGTCCGAAAGTGCCCAGTCTTGGACTTTACTGACATATATTGCAGTATTAGAGCCGAAGGAGCGTATATTACACCTGCCTGAGCCTTAAGTCAGTAACCACGCTCTTCCACAGCCGTACGGCCACGCCCTTTCAGGTCTGACTCCAAAGCGCAAGGCTAACCTCCTTCTCCCGAGAAAAAACTCGTACAATTATAAAATGTCCTTGTGTCTTGGCTGATTGCTGAGTGCGGGGCGAGCGGCACAGGCAATCAACAGCAAAGTGAGGAAAAAACAGAACAAATACACACAAATCCAAAAAAAGAGTGTGTGTGTGCTGGTTGGGGGTAGTAGTGGTGGAAAGAGTGGATGGGGGGTGGGCTTATGTTCTGCAATTACAGTCCATCCACCCCCCCACCCACCCCCACCCTTGGCTCAGCACTCGAGGGCTGGCGTGATTTCTGACAGAGAAGGTTATTAGTTTTTATTGGAGGAAATAGGTGCTGGGTGGCTTTGAATGGCACAGTAATGTGCAGGGGAGGGGGCTGCAGAGGGGCTGGAGGGGCTCTAGTGACCCTCTTCTCCCTAGAGTCCCATCGAGGCTGGCTTTAAGCTGGACCTCACGCCACCCGCTGTCCTGCTCCAATACGTCTCATCCTTTCTCTCCTGCCAGACGACGCAGCATTCTGACCTCCGGGGTCACCGAACCTCTTTCTGGCCTTGAACTCAACCTGCCGACCTGCAAACCCCCCTCAGCTCTCCTTCCCCATCATAATCGCGACGGCCGTGGAACCTTTTGGCTTTGACATTTTCAGCAAGAGTCCAGCCCCTCATTAAGGAGCAGCCAGGCTGCAGCGCTAATCAATAGCTTTGAGTTCATTAATTAGCTCTCATTTAAAAGATATAAGGCCCTCTCCAATCAGCAAGTCCCTGCAGCAGGCCCTACTGACTCCTTAGATGCTAGGAAGAAGGATATATATGGCAGAATACATGACAAAAGTAGGGACAGATATAAACAGTTTATGACTAACAATTTGAAGGAGAAACAATACAAAAAACCAAAAATATGAGCCGACATATATTTAGATATGGCTATAAAATGAAAGACTGCATATAGTTAAACAGGACTTTACCAATTGATATGATTGGTCAACTATGAACGGTCAAAAATGATTGTCAGTTCTCATCTGTTCGCATTTCCTAAAGGGGAATTCCACCTATTTGCCTTTTTTCTGAATAATCAAAGGATTAAGACGCAAAACAAAGTCATTCAGGGTGGTTACTTGGGAAAGGCTGCTGATAAGAACCAGAAAACTGAACCATTTAATACCTCTAAAAGACATATTATGTAAAGCTGTTACATAAAATGGCTTCAAAATGATGCTGGAGACGCTGCTTTATGAAGGTTTCGGCTTAACATATATTTTTTTAATCTATTCATGGCAGAGAGGCAAAAACCTTACCAAAATAACACATTTTTCAATATTTACCACAATTTTACCATCATCAGCATCACATATAAAACTCAGAAGACATGTAGGTTCACTGGTCATTTTGGATAGTAAATAAAATAGTTATATTTGCACTGCAGACATTGTGACCCCTGGTTCACCAACACTGTACAGAAATTCGAGTTGGTAAATCTACAATTAACATCAGAACTCTTAGAATGACTTTGTTTACATCTTAATAATAGAAAGTCTTTAATAATAATACTGTATTGGTGGAGCACTGCACAGTGCACAAAGGTTTTGTTAGTTTATTTTTCATCAGTATTATCAGTTAGCAGTATTTTTGTATTATTACAATTTCCTCATGTTGAAAGTCAGTTTGAAAGCATTTTATACTACAACTTTACACTAAGCAGATGAAAACTGTCCTTTTATAAGTGTTGTAGCTGTCTGAGCTAAAAAAGAAGAATGTTTAAAATCTGTAAAGACTGCTGTGTTTACTGCATATGTATATATAAGTATTTGTTTATTAAATATTTGTATCTAATATTTCAGTTTTTGGTATGATATTTGGGTTTTATGGAAATGTACTGATCGGATCATGTTTATGTTGTATGGAAACTTTCAGTAGGTAAGCTAATTTATGTTAAGTTTACACGAGGGGCATCCAAAGTAGTACAGTCTGATGTAACACTCTACATATCTAGAGAAACTTGCTGAGGCAGAATTGTTCACAGTGGTGGTGATAGGAACCAGACATCTGAAAAGTGTTAAAAGCCTCTAAAAACTAACAACACAGGAAGTTATTACATGAACTTATTATCAGTATGCTACCTGATATCTGAGACATTGTTTTATCATAGTTTTTGAGTTTAAATTTTGGCCTAAAATGTATTTTTCCAAACACATTCATGGTGGAGGGGTACATACAGGGTGCTGTAAAGCAAAAGCACGCAGAGAAGACTTTCCCTCCATTTTATCACTATCAACATTACAAATAAAACACACATAGATTCACTGGTTGTTTTGGATAGTAAATAAAATGAAAATGTGTGTTGCAGACATTGTGACCCCTGGTTCCTATCAACACCACTGTAAAATCAGGGAAGTTTCTCTACAGTGATCCATTTCACATCAAACTAACCCAAATAACTTTGTTTACATGTCAATGTCTCAATTACGCAGAAATAAAAAAAAAAATGATATAATTGCCCTGTTTTGGAGCAGTAAAGCTCTCTTGGAAGAATGTAAAATGGATATGACATTACATAATGGCATATGAACACAAAACTATTAAATCCTCAGCATTAAATATCGTTACAATATAAAACAAGTCACTAAATATTGGTGATTTGTCTGTGGAATACCAATAAATCTGTAAAATATGCTTCAATACCAGCCGATAATATCAATAATGTTTTGTTTGCACAAAAGCACAATGCTGCTGTTGGAAGAAAACCTCATACCTCCATTTTTGCTGTTTTTTAATTTTTGATATAATTTGAAAATGTCTGTTACCCTTTACATTGTGTGTGAATTTCATGATGAATGGACTAAAAGAAACGGCCCAAAAAGACTTGGAAAAAATTCTGGTTCCATTGACTTACATTAAAAGTAAAGCATGTTTTTTCCTTCTCCTGTAAAGTTAACATTTTGGAGATACGAGCGTTTTCTTCCGACAACAGCGATAAACTGTTCTGTACAAACCATAAAGGAGTCTCAGGGAGAGAGAAGATACTTGAAAGTTTTTTTTCTCCCCAGCATAGCCGCTGTGTGTTTGCTCTGGGCGCTGTAATGGACGTCCCTATATTTCCCGGCACGAGTGCAGACTACGTGGTGAAGTAAGTGGCCGTATTTGCCTTAGTGCAGCGAGCAGGCGAGTGTGTACTCTGCGCTGTGTGACGTTAGTTCAGCATCTGTAAGCTATGAGCTGTCGATGCTCCTTATGAAGTGAACTGAAGCGTCTGTGTCTGTGCACACAATGAGTAACACCCAGCTCCTTGCGACGGCCATCTTTTCCAGGCGACTGCAATATGGAAGACGCTGAGATTGTGAGCAGTGAATTACAGCGTGTGCATGGTATGTGTGTGTGTGCGTGTGTGTGTGTGTGTGTTGTCCATCCTCACCACCGCTTCACTAATCAGTATTCTAGGCAGGTGGACTCTGCCTCTGACCCTCAGCTCCACCACTAATAGAGCACCTGATGGGAGTCTGATGATGGCCACAAAGCCACACACACACATACACACATACACACACACACACACACACACACACACACACACACACACACACACAGTTGCACCACAAATTCACAAACACCTTATATAAAAAATTCCCTTTTATATTTTCTTATATGGGCAACATGTAGCAACCAGTGCTAATTTACCATCAGTAAACTGAGGTAATAGATAACATTAGACGTTGTTCTCCGTACCCTGGGATACAATTTGATCAATTTAGTCATCTCAGAGAGTTATCGAGTAAGCAATTATATCCCAGGGTAGGTTCCTTCGCTCCCTCTCTCTGAAGTTGCTCTTGTTATTTTAGCTTTCCTTAATTGCCTCCACAATAAACTCTTCCAGCGAAGCACTGCCCCTCATAGCTGACAGGCAGCAAGTGCAGGGAAAAGAAAATGAATGTCAGGGGCAGTAAATTAACATGGCTGCCTTTTACACTCTTAAACATAGGGCTTCCTAAACGGCTCTTGGCTTGAACATACGGTTTTAAGAAAATCTTAAACTGCTATGGAATCTTTACATCTCATTTACATCTCCAACATCTCATTTACAGCATTGGTTCAGTCATAGAAGTTAGTTAAGTGGTAATATATATATATATATATATATATATATATATATATATATATATATATATATATATATATATATGTATATGTGTGTGTGTGTGTGTGTGTGTGTTTAGACTGATGCACTGTGCAAAAGTCAGTATATAAAAAGTGCTTTTATCTCTGAGAGAGAGGAGAAAATCAAGCTGCTTCAGATCTGAAAACATCCACAGGTGTTTCTGTCCATCCTTCCACTGTGAGAAGACGACTTAGCGCTATGGGTCTGAAAGGATGTGTAGCTGTCAAGAAGCTGTTATCGAGAAAAATAAAATAAACAAAACAAAATTGATAAATCAAACAAAGAAGCTGCTTTTGTCCTCAGAACAATGCACTGGAGTTCAGATCTCAACATCGCTGAATGCGTTTGGGATTATTTGGATCGTGAGAAGCAGAAAATCCAACCCAACTTCCAAGACTGAACTTTGGAGGTGTGAAAAAATATCCGTGCAGTTTTCTTTGAAAAACTAAGCAAGTCTCTCGAAAAGAAAGGAAGCTGTGATAATGGAAAAGAGTGGACACACTAAATACTGAAAAATGTGATATTATACCTAATTTTTGAGGCTTCTGTGTAATTAACTGTTAAATATATGTTTCCTGATGCTGAAAAATGAACAAGTTGTACGTAATCTTTCAATCAAGGGAATTTGGCATTATTCGAAAAATTCTCCTGTCCCTGTGTCTCGCTTTCTCTCTCTCTCTCTCTCTCATTCTCTCTCTCTCTCTTTCTGCATCTGAGCAGTTTGACTGAGCGTTGGTCCTGGTTGGCTGTCCTCAGTGGCGGTGTTATGTTCTGCCTCGGGCCCCTCCACACCCCCCTTTGGCCCTGCAGGCCTTTGAAGCTCGGGCCTGTGCTCAGGTCTCCTGACGGCCAACGAGGAAATTCGCAGGAACAACTGGAAGAGGCCTGTGTTTATTCAGCTCTCTTTAATGAGGAGAGAGAGGGATTATCGCTGGCCTGGATCTCCCCCAAAAAAAGAGACCCGGGGAGGAAGAAAAACGAAAGAGAAAAAAGGCTGCTCTGCTCCAGATGTTGCTCTACCTCTGACCGCTACGACAGATCTTAAGGGAGAAAGAGAGAGAGAGAGAGAAAGGGAGAGCGAGCTAGGCATGGTCAGGCTGGCTTGGACGAGGCCTGCCACTCGGTCAGCCACAGGCATGAACCCTCCCCTTCCACGGTGTCATTCAGCCCAGCACGCAGCTGTAGCCTCCGCTCCGCACCGCTCGACTTTTTAGCAATTTGTGCTGTCTTAAGGGGGAAAAGGGAGGCTGTTTCCTGACTCAGTAATACAAGCTCTAATGTGTTATTCTTGCAGTGTTTTACACATAGTTTTATTGTAATTCTAGTTGAAGCAGAGAAACAGCAGCGATGTAAGCTGGTGTAAAGGGGTCTCGGGGCAGGAGCTGACGCCAAGCACAGTGTGCGACTCACTTGCAGAACGATGTGGGGGTCAAACCCTTGTGTTTAGGAGGTTATGGAAATACCCTAAGACAGAGGGTCTGCACTGTATGTTTACGGGCACATCAACCTCATCCTCATCAAAGGGAATTTTATTATATAACTATTAAATAATACACTAACTTTAAAATGATAGAATGACAATATGATGACTCACACAACTACATATGATCTATTATGTAACTATATTACTTTAAATTCATATTGTAATAGTTTTATGTAAGACTGTATTTTTAATGTAGTGGTCTGCCATGACTATTTTCATGGGCCTAAAGTGCTAATGTTTATAAGCCCAGAGTACTGAGGCTTCATTTATTCCATTTCCAGTAAACACAGCCATGAAGTGGAGGTTTTTCGTCTTTAGGAGATGTTTCTGAGGAGATCAGATATAAAAAATTCTATTTACATAAGGAAGACAAAGGTCAAAGAAAAAATAAGTGAAAAAAAAAACAGAGGTTTCCAAAAATATGCTGAAAAAAATAAAAATATATAGAAAAATGGAACTCCTAACAACCATGAAAGACCAGATAGACCTGCCCATCCTTCCACTGTGAGCAGACAACTCAATGCTATGGGTATGAAAGGATGTGTAGCTGTCAACAAGCTGTTACTGAGAAATGGAAATACGCAAAAAAGAAGAAATTTTGCAAGCCGAACAAAGAAGCTGCTGGTGTTATCAGAACAACAGACTGGACACCCCAGAGTCCAGATCTCAACATCATTGGATGTGTTTGGGAAAACTTGGATCATGAGAAGCAGAAAATGCAACCAACGTCTAAGACTGAACTTTGGAAGGGTGGAAAAACATCTGCTTTGAAAAACTGAAAGCAAGTCACCAGAAAAGAGCTGTAATGAAGGCAGTCATTACTCTAACAAAATAGTTGTTGAGGTTTGTGTAATTTAAAATATGTTTCTTCTTTTTTTGCACAATAATGTATTTCACTAACAATTTTTATTGGATTCCAGGAAAAGAATAACATTTTATGCTTACTTAGCAGAGGTGAGAGCCCTGCCGAGAGCCCCGAGAAGATTCTGACTGCAGGATGAGCCCATGTTGCCTGTGCACGCATACTTGTGGACCAGCGCTCTAAGCCACGGCTCTACCTGTGGAGAGCGGGGCAGATCATTTCTTCCCCAGGGCCCAGATTTTAAGCGTCACGGCGCAGACCTGATCAATAGCTGTGTGCATTGTCCACTCTTTGAGGAGGAGATTAAGGAACCAGTCACCGGTCACACAGTCTGCACTGACACGGGTCAGAGGTCAGACACTGTGGCCCTCAGACAGGCGGTTTACACGCCGGTGAAGCCCATCACCACAGGCTGGGGCACTGGCCAGTACAGAGGGACGGGTCTCTATAGATGGAGGTGCAAACAAGCCTATGCTTCTTAATCCAAGCCACTACGCTGACCTCAGCCACTCAGACTGACCTGTGACCTTCTGACCTCCAGCCAGCAGCTCAGAGTTCAAGGCTAGGCCAGGCAGGGGCACACAGGATGGGCCATATGGCTGCAGAAGCCAAGCATCAATGACTACTAATGAAGAAAGAAGGACAGAGCGTAAACACAGGCGTGTCAGAAAGAAAAAAAGATATGCATATGATGTTTGTATTGTAAAGAGGACCATGCAAAGTTCAGTGTGTGTGTGTGTGTGTGTGTGTGTGTGTGTGTGTGTGTGCATTTTCTAGAAACATGCTGCCAACACACTCTCCCCTCTCCATCTGGCTCCCCTTTGAGAGAGCAGGCCTGTTGGTTTACAAGTATACCACTTCAGAGCTATAAAACTCCACTTGAGCGGATTAATGAATTAAAAAAAAAGAATAGCACGCCACTTCATTGGTGTTGATTAGCAAAACCACATAATGTAGATATCTAATTACGCCAGATTACCCCAACATCTGTTTGTTACATTAAAAGTGTCTTGAAAATGCTCATAAAAGAAAGCCTTGTATTTATATGATAATTACTTGTGCGCATTAAAACAGTGGGGCATCGATATAAAGTATTAAAAAAGCAGCAGCATTTTAAGGATCATATGCTTTTAAGGCAAGTGTGAAGTCAGCTTTTCTGGCATCATTAAAACGATAAGGACTTTTGGCCACCTTTGACTTACCTCGAATTTAAATCATCAAAATCAAATCAGTGCATTCTAACAATGAATATATTGCTAATCAGGAAAAAAGCAAATATTATTAATAAATCTTAATAGTAGAAATACTATTAATGTTTCATAAAATGACTTTGGTAAAAGAAGAATTATACCAACAATCTTATTCTAGTTACATCCACCATATCACCAGGGCTCCAGAGGGCCTAAGTTGGTCTGTGAGGATGTTTGACTTGGCCTGCATGAAAGTTACCCTAACCCCACCCCCTTACCCAAAAAATTTGGTATATCCAAAATACGGACTTTACAGGAGAAGGCAGGGGTGGATTGAGTGATTTTGGGGCCCTACGCAAAAAACTGGAATGTCCCCCAACCGTACCCCCCTCAAACACAAGACTTTTGCTTCCTTGCTCACTTATCCATGCTACTGTTGCCTTATGATGTAATACGCCTGGGATTTTAAGGAGTAAAACACTGAGGGCTGGGTTCACGGACATGGATTACGCCTAGCCTAGTGCAAATAGTGAATCACTAGTGGAAATTCTTTTTAGTCCAGACTTAAGCTTAATCCATGACCAGGAAACCGGCCCTGAGTGTTTCACCCATTAAAATCCCAGGCTTGTTACAACATAAGGCTTATTAATCAGTAACTACATGACAACAGTGCATAATAATTGTTTAGTTACTGAGTAATAAACCTGACGAAGTAAAAGCTGGGGATTTTAATGGAATAAACACTCAGGGCCAGTTTCCTGGACAAGGATTGAGCCTAGCGTAGTGCAAATGGTGAAACATTTACACTGGACATTAGCTTAATCTGGATATCAGGCCCTCAATGCTTTTAAATCATGTTAAGATGCTCCGCTTGAATGTAGCAACATGTGCATTACATACCTGAAACACAAGAATTCAGAATGCTTGCGCTGCTAAATGATATTTTAGGACGCCTCTATCCTGTTGACAGTGCAAGTTGAACAGATTGGGCTGTAAATGTTTCCCGGTGCTACTCTCCCCTTCACTTGTTGCAAAGATGTGGCATTTTGTCCTGCGGTGACACCCCATTTTTTACCCATAGTTCATAGTAAGTGACAGGGCCCAGGAATAGCATATGGCAGATGGCTGCAGTGTGAGAGATCAATACCATAATGAGTTCCTCTAGATCTACTGTCAGGGCTGAACCGGCCCAAGTCTCGCTATGCCATGCTGATAATTCACTGCCCCAGCCAAACGCACTCAGGACAATACGGGGGAAAAAAAATTAAAACGGCCTGCGAGGAAAGAAAGCAATGAATGGTTCTGGATGACCCATTTTGAAATTCACACCCAGTGATGAAAAACTCACTTACCGGCCGCCTCGGACGAGCCGCCTGCGAATCCTCTTCCTCTTTTCCTCGCGGACCTGAAGGACACAAAAACAATGGAGGAACCTTCAGTCAGACTCTTCCATTCTCTCCACTTCACCCACTTCGGTCAACAAGCTCGAAGAAAACAAGGAGCTCATTTAATGGCCCCGGCAAAGCTGTCAGCATTCTTATTCACATAGTTTTCACCGGCCCCAATCATATCTTGCCCAAGGCCAGTCTTAACGCGGTGTAAAAATCAGATGGGGCACGCGCGGCCGCCTGCTGCGGATGCCAGCAGACCACATGGCCACATTCCTCTTGTACATCCCTGGCAATGAGCAACATAAGCATTCATACATGAACAAACCAAACACACACTAGGTGCATACAATACCAAGAGGCCCCTTTCACCGAACTTTTACACGCACATACCGACGGCGGACTGCGTAGCCGGCGACTGTACTAATGAAACGAGCGCGAAGCAGGGCCTTTCACCCATCAGTCGTCATCTTTTTATTCACCTATAAATATACCAGTGAAGTAGCTGATAGATTAGACTACATTAGACGCTGTAGATTGACATTTAGTGCTGATTATGTGCAAAGCCCAATGCATTTTATTTCACACTTGAGAGATAGCTTATATATATGAATGATATTGAGAGAATATTGAATTGGCAACCTTTAAGACCATAAAATGTATTGAGCGAGCAGATGCAATTACACAGGCTTGGTAAAAAAAAAAAAATAAAAAAAAATCATTGGCTTCAGGATCAACAATAAGAAGCATTAATTAGGTATCGGCGTTCTGATTCCACCACTGCACTGCTGAATAGTTTAATATTGCATCTGAATAGTTTATTAGTTCAACCCAAATAGAACTGTTACTCTCTTTAGGCAGATACATTACAGTGAGGCTCCGAACCACAAATACAGGTTTCTTTTTATACTATGTCAAGACATATGTCCCATATGTATTCTTTATGAGGAAGTACTCATGTATATAAAGATTTTGGTAATACTTTATTTTAAGGCTACCTACAAAGCATTGATTAATGTATTTAAAATGCAATAACTGCATAGTTATTAACAGTTTGAACATATTATTTCAGACATACTCTGAGAAGAATCAATTCATTGGAAACGACCAAGATGGATGGATACTCTGCAAAAACACTATCTATATACATGTATATATATATATATATATATATATATATATATATATATATATATATATATATCTCGCTTCTGTCACAACAAAACCTCGCATTTCCATTTTTGTTTTTTTTTTGTTTTTGACCAGTCTGTTTATTGAGTATGAAAGAAGGAAAAGGCTTACAAAGCTCAGACAAGATACATGCACAGATTTTGTTGGTTATTCCCAAGAATTAACTGAATAAGGCATCCCAAATCCCCCAAACCAACCAAACCCATACCAACCACCCCCCCACCCAAATCCACCCACGTCCACCCACTTCCACCCCGTCACCTGTGTCACCACACCAGACAACATTGAGTGTTAAATGAGTAAATAAATGGAAAATACACATACACGTATACATACCCACATGAATACCTACATAATATATATACAGAAATATATGCACAATTATATATTAACAGGAAAAATATATATATAATAATAAATAAATAATAATAATAATAGTTAAAAATAATAATAATAAAAATAAAAAATAATAATTAAAACAAAAAATACATAAATAAAAAATAAAATAAATAAATAAATAAATAAAAATAAGATTAACAATTAAATTAATTACTGTGATATACTGGGAATGTCAAACTGCTTGAACTTAGAGAAGAAGGAGAAAAAGGGGCCCCATACGCGAAGAAAATGGCGTGTGTCGCCTTTAAGTGTGTGCCTAATTTTTTCCAAGTAAAGAAATGAGGCAACATCTTTAAGCCAGCGTGCAAATGAAGGTGGAGTGGGACTTTTCCACTGAATAGGTTTTGCCCATAATTTGAAAGTGCCTGTTGCACTTTACATTGGGTGCAGATTTCATGACGAATGGACCAAAAGAAACAGCCCAAAATGACTTGGAAAGAAGTCTGGTTCTATTGCCTTACATTAAAAGTAAAGTAGGTTTTTTCCTTCTTCTGTAAAGTTACCATTTTGGAGATGTGAGGTTTTGGTCTCACAGCAGCGATACACACTGTCAGTGTTTGCTAGGGTTACACTGATACCATTACTGTATCCGTATCGGCAGAGATACTGGCACTTACACACATTATTGGTCTCAGCACTGGGGACAGTCGATACCATGAAGTTTCTGGTCCGTACACTCGCAACTGTGTGACGCATGCATGCATGCCCGTTGATAGAACTTAAGGGTTGATAAGCAGCAGTATAAAAGTTCTGTAATGCCAGTATTTTGTTGAAAGGCAATGGTAGTAAGTGATATAGCAGTTGGGAATCTTAAGGCATTAGTTTCACTGGTGTGCTACAAATAAACCAGATAACACAACATACATACAGTGTAAAACACACTAATAATAACCCTTTACCTGAATGGCTGAGCCGGCTTCCCTCAGTTATCTCCCATCTCCACTGTGTGGTCAGTTACAGTTAATATTAGTCCAGGTTGTTACTGAGGAAACCATATGAGATATGGGGAAGGACTCTTGGGGTAGTGATGGACTTTAGCCTCAGTTTAGCCTTTAGCAAAGCAGCCCACTCGCTGCCTGGACTGTGCCTCTATCGGTCAGCTGTAGTTTCGCGGCCTGGTGCTTCAATCAAGTCATGAATGCTGCTCAATGCTGCTAGTGTTAGCGTGCATGACCGTGATATTTACTGAACTTCAGCAGAGACTGACTGTCAAAGATAAAAGCCGAAATGCAAGGGATGCACATTTAAGACAAGTGAATTTGAGAATTTCTACAGTGAAACAACATTCAGCGCTGTTTTGGCCAAACAAGAGAAGCTGCTAAGTGCTTACATCTACACACCACAGGTTTATTGACTTACTGTTCAGTTCTGTTTTTAACAGGTTTGCACCATAAAAATATATTATTATTATTTATACATTAATTTATTACCAATCAAATAATAGCAAATACTAATTATGTATAGTAAATAAACAAATTACACTTTCTTTAACATCGTTAATAGAATATAATGTTTTGATGGAAATGTATGCTATAAAACTGCAAGCTAACTGGATTTCCATCATTGTAGATGAGCAAGTATGTCAACATTTATAAAAGCTTGGGGTTCATTTCTCCTCCCCTTTCACTCCTCATTGCTCACTAGCAGCTCAACACAGAGTTACGTCATTACACACAGGGAGCCAACAGTGTTCTAGTTAATCTAATAACAGAGTTAAAGGGAAATATTGATTATATTACACACATTAGGTGAATTATTCCCCTGTATTTCAGCACCAGCGGCAGACACATTGTATTTTTTGTACTTTACCTCAAGTCGGAATATACAGAGCTGATATATAGCATCCTTATTTAGGTCTATGCCTTCAATTACTGCTTCATAACATTGTTACAAACAAATATTCATCACTTAGTTTAAGGACTCTGTTAATAAAATGTCATTTACTTCATAAAACATCTTATGAAATCTTGATATAAGCTGCTTATAAATACTAAAGAATACATTATTAAATGTTATGCATGTGTTATGAATTTCCTATGTAGACATCTTTCAAAGTGTTGTAGGCCTTTTACACCTAACCCTAAACAAACCCCTACTTTAACCTCTTTAACCAAAAATAAATTTTGTAGTTTTCGCATAAAGCACTTTGTTGGTCCTAACAAGGTAGGTGAACCATGTTTTCCTACAAAGTCAGGACAGCTTTGTCCTGAAAAGGCATGAAAACAAACATACACACATACATGCAGCTCTCCACTTCCTAGCATGCGCTCTTTTGAACCTGGTTTGAGGTTTTAAGATAATTACAGATGCTGAGAGAAATCACTTCACACACACACACACACACACACACACACACACACACACACACACACACACACACACACAGGAAGATTTATGGTGCCCCGTGGAGGCTACAGTGAGGACCCCTGCCTCCTCTAGCCCTCCGTAGCCCCTTACACCTCTCCAGCCGAGTGAGATATAGTGGCGTATTGATCTGAATGCCACTTCATTTCGCAATAACTATTACACCATATTCTCCTGACCACGCCTGACCACTGATTTATACTGCCCTGCTATTTGCATTAGCGGTAAGTGTTTTTCTATACTGGTGCAGGGGAAAGGGTCTCTAAGACTTGCCGCAACACGCGTGCACAATCTCGGAGACATATTCAGGCAGAATCATCAATACCCACCCCAAACTCCACAGTTACTTCTTTTCTTTTACCTCTCTCAGACATACACAGATCTGAAACACATGGAAACATTCCAACTCGCTCACGAGCATTCGCAATTATCTCGGAATGCGTGAGAAATATGCCTTCAGAGGCGTGACTATAATGTGTGGTATGCACATGTATTCATTTTCTCTAATTCTTCGCAGGAGAGGTATGGAAGACATGGCCCGCTTACAGGATAATGAGGCAGAATCCCCTACTACACAAACATTCTGACATCAAAATGTATTATGCAAACACTTCGCTTCCACGCACGCTAAGTCTGTGCTGTGACAATAAACTGGTCAGACCAGAATGCAACAAATGTATAGGTATAGAGTGAGTGAGCTGACCAGTGAAAAGGCCTATCAAAAGAAATATATCTGTTTAGAATTAGATCAGTGTTTTTTTATGGGGGGGGGCCAGTATGTTGTTGTATCAGGATAAAATGGACTACAAGTAGCAGAATACTAGCAGAATTTATTGAGATAAGCATAACATCATTGTAAGACGACTAATGAAAGAGCCTACCATATATGTTTAGAATGAAACCAGTGGTTTTATATGGGTGGTCAGTATGATGATATGTTGTTGTATCACAATAAAATATGCTACAATGCACTTTTCTAAGTATATCATGGCATAATGTACCATGATAACTACATCATAAGATGGCTAATGAATAGCCTGTCAAAAGAAATATGTCCATTTAAAATAAAATTGTGTTTTTTTTAGGGACGGGCAATATGACAATATGTCATCATTATCATGCTAAAATATGCTGCAACACACTTTTCTGAGTATGTCATAGAAAACTGCAGCATATTTAACTATAGCATCATCATAAGATGATAAGATTCAGGGGTTTTCTAGGGATGAGCAATATGACGATATATTATCACAGTAAAATATGCCACAACACACTTTTCTGAGTATTTCATGGCATACTGTGGCATATTTCATTATGATAACAGTAACATATCGTCATAAGATTAATGTAAGGGCCTATCAAGGGCCTAGGAAACATCTGTTTTGTAGGGGTGGTCGATATGATGGTGTGTTATTGCATCACGATACTTTTCTGAGTGTATCAAGAGTATATTACTTCTAGAAAACCGAACAACCTGGATGTGTCAAATTAAAAAAAGACCTTTTGACACAGTTCAGACCAAGATTTACACAATAATTATTAAACACAAACTGTGTAGTGACAAGTACTCAACCGGAGGTCAGCCCGTTCTGACATCATCTTATTTTTTTTCATCTATTTTTATCATGATATTTCCTTCTTTATTTCTGCAAATGTTAAATTAAAAAATGTATGCGTAGTTTTTTATAGCTTTCTAACTTCAAAACCTCAGAAAAACAAAACTGTGTATCAGGGAAAGGTCTTCAAGTATCCAGATGTAATATTTGTGATAGATTGCTCAGCATTACTGGCGTGTGAGGCACGCAGCGGCTTCTCAGTGCCAGGCTGGTGCCAGCAGACCACCTAGTGACCGGGGCGAGTATGTTCAGGCAGTGCGGCGGGGTGAGAAGGGAAGGGGGAGGGGTTTTAGAGGCACGCGCCCACAGTGTAAATTCCAATACACAGTCTGGAGGCTGCCTCCGCGCTAAACAAAAGCGCTAAGCAGCTCTAATTACCGCTCGGCTGTTTTACATCCGAGGGGTGTCGCTTTGGCGGCGGCATTCAAATTAGCCCCCCCCCCACCCACTCCCCTGGCACAATCAGCTCTTTAATCTGCATACGGAGGGCGGGCACACGCGGGCAGGGCTCGCTGCCAAGTCAGGGATGCTGAGCGCGGCAATGCGGGGGGGGGGAAACACTTGTTGCTGTCCCACCAGCCTGTTACACCAGCTGGAGAGGTACACACACACACACAAACAGACTGGCAGGCAGGCATGAGCTGCCACTTTAACGCCAGCAGGAAAGAATAGGCACGTGGCGCCGGTCCGGCCTCGCTCGGCCCTGCCAGCCCACATTCATTTCATTCATGAATAGAGGCCCATTCATATGCATGGCCTAGGCTAATTTTATGCTAATGTGACAAAGAGGGGAAGGTGGGGGCAAGTGAGGAGGGGCGGCTGTTTGTGTTGAATGCGTAAGTGAGTGAGCGCGTGTTGCTAGGAGGCCACGCGTGTGGGTAAATTGTCCGGATTTGTTACCATTCTCAGCTAAGCACACACACAAACCCAAGAAGGCCCATCCAATGATCCTGTGACAGCTGAGTTAAATACAGTAAGAGTCAGAGAACGCCCTTCATTTGTTTAATTTCCAGTCAAAACAGCCATTAAGTACCAGTTATTTCATTTTTCAGGAGATATTCCTAAGGAGATTAGCTTTAAGATAATCGACCTGCATAAGGTAAGGAGGAGTCGAGGGAAAACAAATGAAAAAATAGGAGTTTCCAAAACTGGAGTTCAAAAAAGACATAGAGAAAATGGGATTGTGCAAGACCTGATAGCCCACCAAAGCTGTCACCATCAGATAAACAGCACTTAAAGTTTTCATCTTTGACAGAAAATCAAGCTCCACTTTTGCTTCAGATCTGAAAACATCCACAAGTGTAGATCAAGAAGCCGTTACTGAGAAAAGGAAATAAAAAAGGAGCAAAAGAGCTGCTGGTGTTCTCAGAACAGTGGACTGACCCCCTTAGAGTCCAGACCTCAACGTCACTGAATCTGCTTGGGAGCGCTTGTATTGCGAGAAGCATAAAATGCAACCAATTTGTAAGACTGAACTTTGAAGGTGTGGAAAAGATTCCAGCTAGATTTCTTTGAAAAACTGAAAGCAAGTCTTTGGAAAAGAACGGAAAGTGTAATAAAGGCAAAGTGTGGATTAAATACAAAAAAATATGAAATTATAATTACAGTATGCGTCCCTAGTCAAATTACATGTCTTGCTGGTTTTCTGAGTGAAAATAAGGGTCCCACTTGAGTGTCTCTAATAACTGTGTAGTTACACATAAATAACATATGCAACAACACTGTAATTACAGATTGTTTAGTCAGTGTTACAGATGGATTCCAGAAGTACAGAATATGTAATTACACAAGTGTATCTTTTTGATACACTACAGATCAGAAGTCTTTTCCAGCAGTTAAAGGAAGTATGTTTTACATAACATTACATTTATGTTTTACATAATTACTGTGGAATAACTGTGTTGTAACAAGGTGACCTAATCACATCAGATTTATTAATACCATTCTGTAATTACACTGTACCTTTATGACAACTACACAGGAACTTTCCTGTAGTGTTAAAGTTACACTTTAAAATAAGTGGGCAGTTCCTGTGTAGTTGTTATGTAGGTACTGTGTAATAATGTGATAATATAGACGCTGCCTTGGGGTTAATGTAACACATTTAATTAATGTTATTAAAGTTACGTTTTAAGATAAGGGGTCGTCTGCTGTTCTGTCACATTACAGAATGGTTTAAAGCTGAAACTGGTTACAGTGTCACAGCACTAGCAACATAAATGCCAGCTAAATGTTATGAAAGCTGGCAGATACAGTGTTAATAATGTCTTAATATAAGTTATTACATACTTCCTTTTACTGCTGGACTTCTGAAAACAACTGCTGTTCCAGTCTGATTACAAAGGTAAGAGAGAGAACTGGCTGTTACAACTATTAAGATACAGTCCATCTGTTACACGGACTAAATCATTAGTAGTTACATTGTTGTTGTATATTGTTCACATGTAACTATACAGTTATTAGAGACACTTAATAGAAAGTGGGACCAAAATAAGTACACATCCTCTACAGAGAGCACACTTTAAACACTGCACACTTTATTTAGTTATTTTCCTTTAAATATGTTAAACTCAGCAAATAAATGGAAACTGTGCACAACACTTAGCAGAGAAGTGCCATAGTTAAGCTCCATGTAGAGGATGTGATAACTTATTTTCACTTAGAAAATCATCAAAATTTTTTTCTCTGACACTCAAAATAAATAACTTGTACCCAATAGTTTAAGTTTTATGATTTAAACTAAAAATGAAATATACAAAGGGTGGTCTCTGACTTTTGAGCAGTGCTGCACGGCGAAGAAGAGACGGAGCTCAAACTTTTTCTTTATTAGAACTCTATTAAAATTATAACAGCACTTCTTTATTGAGAATTTCACTGACATCTTTATAGATAAAAGATTAAGAGCAATTATGAGGTTTGGTGGCAGAGAGATATATTTCCACCTTTTATAGACTGCGAGGAAATTAAATTCGTGGACGATTAAAATTCAGCAGATTGATGCAAAATGCTGTTTCGTTTTTATAATTACACCGTACGTTCGGCAGACCGGCGGTCGAGGTTGATACACATTTGAGCTGAAACATATCAATACGCTTTCTTGGTTATATTAGCAGCTCAAGGCCACTAAGGGGTCGGCGCAAATAAATTTACACACCTTTACATGAATAACAATATCACCACCTAATTCGAGTTAAGATTTATAGGGTGCAAAGGTGGAGTGGAGCGAGGTGTTGAAACGCTGAGCTATTACCCCTTCCTGTTCTGTTCGGTGTGCGCGTGTGTATCAGCACAGGGCATTCCAGAGCCACGTCCCCCGGAGCCTTAAGTGTCCCCATGCTCACGCTGCTGCCATCAACATCTCGCTTTAATGCTTTTCCTTCACCTGCCAGCTTTTCAACTCCATACACTCCCCCATGATTTAGAGGCAGCAACAAACCTGTCCCATTTTCAGACTGACATTATTGATAGACTGTCACTTCAGATTGTAGCTAACTGCTAATGGTTATTTTATAGTGCATATGTCAAATCTGATGTGGAGCAGGGCTTTTTCGGCCTCTCCTTTGCCTATTCTACCCTCTGCCTTTCAGCGTTTGATACCGCCTAGCTAGCGTTATTACTCGGTGCTAATAGTAGGCCACTCTAAGATACCTCACTATTAAAATCATGCTTGACGTGACACGCGCCGAGCTTTCAGAAAAATACAGTTGTCGAGCTGATCTGTGGATACTGTAGTGTTTTGCGCGCAGTAATATGCTTTTATTTACATTAGCTCTCGGAAGCTTATAAGCCTGCTGTTCATTTTCTTGCTAAAGCGCGCGGTAATGTTATTTCTGATAAACGTTTTTGCTCACATCACATTAGAACGGAAGACTGAGAGATCAGAAACGTCTGGTTAGATGCTGGAGAACAGAATGTAATGTTAGGTGTGAGGTCATTATTTGCATAGGCTGTTTTGGTCCTGAGGAAACAGTGTTTAGTAAAAGAAAGTGATTTTTTAAGTGCCAATTTTTCCCTCACTGACTGGAATTCAGGGGCCTTTTGTACACAAATGGGGTTCTCTGCAAAATACACAAAATACTGTTTTAAAGGGCCCATAACTTAGTTTTCTTGGACTTTATTTTTCCCCTGAGGTCCACTTATGATATTTGTGTTCCATTTGCCGTCTTCCAACCTCTGTTTATCCCTTACAGTTAAACAGGCTGTCTTTAAAAGGCCTGTATCACGGAAAACTGAGTTTTCCTCACTTTCTTGATATATAAGACTTTGATGTAGTGTGTGTACACTGTTAAAGTTTCAAAACATATCAATCAGTCCCCAGTTCATGCAATCTATAAACGGAAACTAAGCCTATTTTGAAGTCACTGTTTCTGTGAGGTCACGAAAACCAACACATTTACATATAACCACCTATTGAGCCTACAGCAGTTCAGCCTCGCCTATTTATGCTGGAGTTATGGAGACTGTTTTAGCCTAGACTGCTTTTTGAATGAGGCAGAACACAGGACAGGCAATAAGAACACAGGTCATATATATGTATATATATATGGGTCATTTAGGTCATTTCTTTTGGTTCACTTATTTTCTTATGAAATTTACACAGAATGTAAAGGCCACTTTCAAATAATGTCATAAACTGAAAAATGAAAAAAGAGATTTTTTGTTCTGTTCTATATATATATATATATGTAAGTTTGTTATAAGGGCACTATAACAAAAAAGACCTGTTTAAGGAATAAAGTGGGAAATGTTAATATGAATTATGACATAAACAAACCACAAAAATGGTCATATTCAGCTTATAAAATGTAAAGGATCCTTGTTCTGATTGGCTGCCTTGTAATGTGCTTCCTTTAAAGGGCGGTCTGGGCTAAAACACGCCTTCTAACTTCAAAGAGGATGGGAGGGGCTGCCACAATAGGCTAAAAACAGGGAAAATGGGGATGGGATGTGGGTTTTTGTGACATCACAAACACAATCAGTTTAAATCTGGTTGTTTTTGCAGCTTTGCTTCCATATATAGAACGTCTGGACTGGGGAGTGAATGGTACATTTTGGCAATCTGACAACGTTTACATATAAAATTGAACACTTTTTTGTTGCAAAAAAGCAAGGAAATGTGTAATATCTTCTGTAATATGGGTCTTTTAACATAAACAGAAAAATAATCCACTACTAAACAGAACTACAGAAAACTTGAAAATTAAGCTTTATAAGTACATTAGATTCATTTTCCTTTCCATTGTCCATAACTGAATTTATTGCACATTTCTGAGGCTTTTTTGCCCCTGCTTATGTGTTTTAAAGACAAAAATGTTAAATATGGGGGCATTTTTGCCCTTTATCGCTGGTTATTGTTGTTGTAGATGAGGCCTGAGGAAATCTGAACTAATTGTGTCTCTCTCTCTCTCTCTCCCTCAGCATCCCTGCCCCCCCCACCTCCATCTCCATGAACCTGTGCACCCCTCTTGTCACAGATTAGTCAAAGACGGTGTGAACAAAGCGCGGGTCGGCACGTGTGTACGCTTGTGTCGCTCCATGTGGCGCAGAGAGTGGAGTGGAGGCTCGACTCCCACTTGTGCCCCGATCTTGGAGGACCCCAATTTGCGGGGCATTAATGAGAGCACCTGCTCGGGGAGGACGGCCCGTGGCATTGTGTACTGGAGCCGAGCCGATCCGTGACTTTTTGTTTCGCCACTCGAATCATCTGAGTCGTTTGAAATCAATTTAACAACTGCGCCTGAGACTGATTTGAGTATGTAAATGCAGTCTGGTGAGGGGACGGGAAAAAAGGTTGGAGCTGAATGAGGTAGGGATAAGCCAGAGGGTGAGAGAGAGGAGAGAGAGAGAGAGAGAGAGAGAGAGAGATGGTGACAACGAGCATGTATTACAACGTTAAACATTGCAGAATCCTTCCATTCCACTCCCAGCAGGACGGGGTGAAATGGAGAAACTAAAGCATGAAGAAAAATACACAGATATAAAATACATAATAGCACAGATGGAAGCTCATAATCAGCAGGCAAAAGCCAGAGAGAGAGAAAAAGAATAAAAGATATATATACTGTGATGGACTGGCAACCTGTCCAGGGTGTATCCTGCCATCCGCCCAATGACAGCTGGGATAGGCTCCAGCACCCTACCGCGACCCAGAAGGATAAGCGGTTTAGATGATGTGTATATATATATATATATATATATATACACACACACATATACATATATATATATACACACATATACATATATATATATATATATATACATATATACACACACACACACACACACACATATATATATATATATATATATATATAATATATATTAGAATAAAATGAAAGTAAAAATGAACAAGGCAATAAGTGTATTTTCAGGAGATCTTGTTGTCACACAACAGGGGCAGGCGGCACTCAGAGAGACAGTGGAGCGAGGGAAAGAGAGGAAGAATAACTGCATAAAAGCACAAAACGAGAGGAAGGCTCGCAGGAAGCAGCGAGCGAGGGAGTGAAGGGGGGGGGGGCTTTAAGGAAGGGGCGCCGGGAGTCGTCAGTGGAAGATTTTTATTGTCCGGACACAAGAGACGCTCCACAAAGGCGCTGGAAAGATTCAATTAAGTATCATATGCACTGACCTCATCGCCATGGCAACCTAACAGCAAAAAATATTAATCAAGCCTTCACCTGAAAGAAATGAGATAGGGAGAGAGGGGAAGAAATACACAAAGAAAGAGTGGAGAGAGAAAGAAAGAGAGTGACGCTGGTGTATCCAGAAGCCTGTGGAATTTAATGAGAAGGCTAACGGCGAAGGCTCTGGTCTTCATTTCAACTTTCTCTGGCTTTTCATGCCTGCAGTGGTCTGAGACCAGAGCTGAGCCTCGAGTCGGGCCTGAAATAAATACTCACCTTTCTGACAGTGCACTGTTTACAGTTCGCCAGGAATGTCTGCTCTGTAACTAACATTAGTGAAATCGTACATAAGCAGGGTTCACACAGAACTACAACTGATTCACAGTATAGGGCTCATGTGTCAAACACAAGGCCCGCAGGCCAGATCAGGCCCGCCATACGATCCTATCTGGCCTGCAAAAGTATTTTAATCTTCTATTAATATTAGCCCGTTTCAAATGTGCTGCACTACAGTCCCCAGCATGCACTGCAACGTAATGTGCTCCGACTCTCCTACCCCAAGAACGATCTATGGGACAGCAGTTACACCTCAATTCTACACAATTCCACAACAGTCACATCACTGTGTCATATATATCATCATATCAAATGCATTTCAGCTGCAGTTCAACCAGCATAAACACTTAACGTCAGCTCAGCAGCTCAGAAACTGAGCCCAGGTCTTAATGAACCTGCAGCAAAGAAAGGATGTCAGTTGTCTAGTTCAAGCAGATAGGTAGGTTTAAAAGACTGAGCACCTGAGGACATTTACATGTTTAATATTTCAAGTATTCATGTAACATTTCAAGATCTACCACAAGTGTCTGCATTTTACTGTTGAGGTTTCTGCATATTTTGAATAAACAATGGCCAGTTTGGGTTACAGCACAGCATTAGTTAAAAATATATATTTTTCTCTGGCCCACAGATGATGAGATTTTTAATATGGTCCCTTTAGTGGTTGAGTCCGACACCCCTGGTACAGGGCCTGAAATCGCTGTGAAATAAAAAGATGTGGCTTTCTAACAAAACGCTGTTCACTATTTTCCAGTAATATTGTTTCAGAAGTTAAAATAGATAAGTCAGAGTGTGGGTAATATGGCAAAAACATCACAACATCCACTCGATTCAGCGCAATTCATGATACTGGATCTACAGCTGCGTATTTTCACAATATTTTAAAGAAAATTTGAACGAAGAAAAATGATGACTGTAATCATGTTTTTGCACAACGAGGAAAAACAATGAGGTGTTGATTAGTGCTGATTATTGGCAAACGTCAATGTTCAAACAATGTGATTGATTAGACGGCGTAATTAAGGTTCCTGAAATAAGACTGGTGTGACTAAAGTTTCCGATATAAGAGGCCATCGATTAACATTTGAAGGTTTGCATGCATCATTTTATGTTGGCGGCTTTGTAATTCATCAGATTTTTTAACTGAGCAGACCTTTGATGATTTGCTGTAAATCCGGCTCTCCTGTTGATTCTTTTGGATGTGCAGTACTAGATTTATCATATATTTATCATCTGTATCAGATGCCCTCCCCCCAAGCCTCTCTGTGGTTTTTGAGTGCCCCAGTTAGGACTTAATCATAATACTTGAAGACATTTTTACAATATTTCCTTTTTTTCCTTCCAGGCATTTGGCAGATGCTCATAATATTTTTAAAATTACATTATATAGGTAGGCAAACATAGCATTAAGAGTCTTGACCAAGGCCTCTTAAGGTCACCAATCAGCAGACGTGAAGCATCCCATTGTTTTTAAAAGGTTGGACCCACCGTCGCCGATGTTCGATGTCGACAAGTCCTGTAACTCGACTTTTAGCACTGCTCCATTTCTCTGAGCACCACAGTGCCCCACTCAGCATTTTGCTATTTCAGCATTAGATTAAACCCAGAATCAGACCATCAGAACAACAGATATCAATGTTAGTGATATGGCTTGAAATTTACACTTCAAAAGGCATTCACTCTGAACTCTAAACTAAGATAAACAGACGAAGTCTGGAACGGTTTGTTACATCATCTAACACCAATAGTCTTTTCTTCACTTCATATCTTTTAGGTCAAAAATAGGAAGTTAGCAAGACAGCTAACAACAAATGCGATGACCTCAATTTCCTAAATGACGCTAAGTTTTATTCTATTAAATCTATACAAAGCAAGTGTAAAATGAACTTAGCATAGCATTCTATGTAGCTATACGGCTGTGATTTTTACGCTCTGCTATGCGATGCTACACAACACATCCACTGTTTGGTGGCCTCGATTGGTATAGCGTGGGGGGCTGCGGAGTTACCAGTACACTATACCACCCCCCACATATGATATGCTGTAGGTATCAAGGTATTTCTTTTTTCTGAAGTTTGCGAAGTTGATTGAACATTTGCAAATATATTTGCAAAAATATTTAGAAAGGAACGGAAGGAATTGGTAAAAATAGACGAATAACATGTGAAGATGTCATAATGGGCTCACATTATAATTAGCTACTTGTATTTACTAATATTCACCTTATTTTTCATGTGATCACAGTATTTTCAAGATTATGGTCGAAATATCCAGTTAGGGAACAAAGGTGCTGTTCACTGCTGCTTTAGCTAAGGCAAAGAAAGTGTGTTTATTTTTTAATTTATTGTTTTATGTCCCTTTAAATGTGCATTTTTGCAGTGGTCACTACAGCCAACTGAAGCTGAAAGTATAGCAAGAACACAAATCTTACAAGCATAAGCCTCTAAATAAATCGCAGTGCTTCAGGTGACAAATTAATTTTGCTTCTTAATTACTTCTTAAAAAAGCCCAGTTATCGTTAAAAGTCGGGCCCATAAAATCCAACCAGATGACGAACTGCCAGTTTGTTTACATGTTACGTTTTCTCCATAACCGGATATGTTCTGCCCTCACTAGAGCAGCTAAAGGTGGATGAAAGATTATTCTCAGAGCCGGTTTAAGGGGAGCTTGGTCACTTTCTACTTCTCCCGTTATCAAAAACATGACTGTGCCATGCTAGAGGGTGCCTATGAGTGAGTAATCAATAACTGGGGGAAATGGAGCTAAACGGCTTAAAACGAAAAGGTAAATAAGTTACTGAACATTTGACCAAGACCTTCCTTCAAGTTTGGGACGTAGATGGAGGCATTACATTAAAAAATAAACGAAACTTACCAGTATTTTTTCCTCTTTCTGCTACTGAATGCTGATTGGTTGGCCAGCAAATGAATGCATTCTTCTATAAAAGCACTTACAAACTATGATTTTGCTCAAATGCTCCATATTAACCCATTCATTTCTCGCTCAGGAGTGCCTTCTAGCATCTGATAAACCTGGAAGACAGCACTGAGTGGCTAATTCTCTGAATACTGTGACATCCTTTATATGACATCATGGTGGTGGTCATACAGCATTATCACCCATCCCTGTGTATAAGTTTGCATGTGTGTGTTTGAATAAACATCTGAGTATGAATGTGTGTGTTTGAATAGGCATATGCATCTGTGTGTGTGAGGAAGCGTGTGACTATGCAGGCTATGGGTTTGCTTGTGTTTGTGTTTCCATATGCAATAGATTCCATACAGTGAAGAGCTTTGTAGGTGTCCACAACGTACAGCACTCACAACTGCCTCGCTCAGTCAGCACACATGACTTCATGTGACCCATACGCCTTCACGTGGACACAGGTGCAGACGTTTCCAGAAGTGGGCAGTGGTGGCTCAGGAACCAGGCCTCCAAATCAGAGCTCATTTCATTCAGCGGTGAATCCACCCCACCGCTCCCCGAGGCCTGTTCCTTTCTTCGTTCTGTACAATAACTTTTTCATCTCCCTCCAAACCATCTGCTGATGCTATCTTCAAGAGAAGCACACCTCCCTTCCCTCCTGCAACAGCGCATTCATTAACCACGCGCTCTCCGCCAAAAAGTTTGCCACGGATAAATGAAATGTTTTCATCCTTCCGCATGTGTGTTTTGCACTGTATCTTTTTCCCCTCCACCTTCTTTTCTCCAGGAAGAGGCACGCTCATGTGATTCCGACAGGAGAGAGAGTGGGAGAGAGGGAGAGAGTGGAAGAGGCAGAGAATCCTCGCCTTCATATTGTTCCAGACTCCAAAAAATTATGACAATCATTTTCAATCATCTTCAGCTGTGGCGCGCTGCTTTGGCGCATTTGGCTGCGTGGCGCTGAGGGGGGAAAGTTGAGCATTGTTCTGTTTGATGAAACTGTGGAGTGTTTGCTCGCTGTCTGCAGGGACTGTCTTGAAAACAAGCTATCTGAAAACTCCCCCCGCTGAGCGAAATGTTAAATAAACAAAGGCACGGATAAACAAAATCCCTCCATTTTAATGTCACAGAGAAGAAAGCCCACGGTTTAATGCTACGATTGCGGCGGGGAGCGATGGCGGCACCGGGCGCAATTCTTCTCTAAACTTTGCACACCTCTGGAAAGCGGGATTATAATTGCTGTGAGTAATTATTGCGGTTATGAAGAAATACGCTGGGCTAAAGGACAGGGATGAAAATGAAAAGGTGAAAAATGTTTAGAAACTGCTATAGGGCGGCAAGAATGCGTAGAGGAATGCCTCCGAATCATCGGGCTTTCTCTTCAAATGTTGCCAAGCATGTCAGTAATCTATGCAATCTATTCAAGGAGGTAAATTCTGGCCTCGAAGAAAACGTCTTCCGCATGCTTCAAAAGATTCCCGCGCTCGAGTCGATTCACGAAGAAGCTGGTAAAAGCTGAACGACAGGAAAGGTTCGTAAATATACGTCTTTGGAGAAAAGGCCACGTGCCGGCCATTCATGGGAGATTATTCATATATGAAGGCGGAAAACAAAATATTACTGGCAGTTTTCATAAAGCTGTTTGGTGGCCATCTGTCAGGGGAGCAGATAGAAACAAGAGAGAATGAGCAAGAGCGAGAGGGAGAGAGAGAGAGAGAGAGAGAGAGAGAGAACGCGAGCAACTGCAGGAAATTACACCTTCTCCTGTAGAAACACAAACCATTATGACAGATATACAGTGCTGTCTGCAGGGGTTGAATATTTTGAGCTTTTGTTCTTCGTTACTACACTGAAGTTACATTCCGCTGCTGTCGGAACAAAACCTCGTATCTCCATTTTTGTCGTTTTTCAGTTTTTGACTTATTGTGAAAATGCCTACTGCCCTTTAGACCGTAAAAAAATTTAATGATAAATGAACCAAAAGAAATGGCCCTAAATGACTTGGAAAAACGCCTGGTTCCACTGACTTACATTGAAAGTAAGGTTTGTTTTTCCTTCTCCTGTAAAGTTAGCATTTTGGAGATACAAGGTTTTGTTCCAACAGCAACGATATACTTTATTTTACATAGTTATTTTTAGAGATTAGTACTCTTTTTGAGATTTTACTGAAATTAAACATTTGTACTTTTACTCAATCTGATTTCAAAAAGAAAAAAAAACGTTTTTCACTCCTTACATTTTCAATCAGACCTTCAAAACAGTCATTACAAATTTCACAGTTGAGTTCTCCTCTATTTGAGTCAATTTCATATCAGTGTAAAATGAAATTGCACACATTTATGCTAATTGGTGTTTGTGCAAGACTAGCAGCTGCACCACACAACACCAAACACTTCTTCATTTTTAGTTTTATATATTTGAAAACATTAAAATGAAGATTTTCCTTTTAATTCAAGTGAAAGTTTTAGCTCCACTTTTTCACAGTTAATAGCGGAAGAAACGAGTAACTCGGTTCTGCCTCTGTACTCCAAAACACTGGATTTGAAAAGACGTCTATGAGGTTAAACATGATTTAATGTGAGTCTTTACATCTACATTGTGCAAATTATATAGAAATCACAGCCTTTTATATACAGTCTCTCTATTTCAGAGCACCTGAAATAATATATTGAACAATACTGTCATTGTCACGTTTAGTACCTGATTGTAAAACCTCTGTAATCAATGACTGCCTGCATTAACCTTCAATTTTTTCCAACAACCTATGTTAACTTTATTTTAACTAAAATCCCTTGTGTTAAAACGGTAAAGTTTATTACTCACCTTATAGTGTAGAGCTAACTGGGGTCATACATTGTCACATTTGCAAAATGTAGATGTTTGTAAATAAGAAACAGAAACTGAGAGTGGACTAGTATTTTTTTTTAATGCATGGTACGGACAAGCTGGAATTCAGATTTTTTATTTCAGGTGCTCTGAAATAGAGAGACTGTATATAAAAAGCTGTGACCTCTATATAATTTGCACAATGTAGATGTAAAAACTCACATCAAATCATATTTAACCTCATAGACATCTTTTCAAATCCAGTGTTTTGGACGACGGAGCCAAAACAACAAGAACTGAGTTACTCGTTTCCTACTCTATCAAAAGTGAAAAAGTGGAGATAAAACTTGTACTTGAATTTTAAAAAACCTTCATTTTAATGTTTGCAAATAAATAAAACCAAAAAGTGTTGTTTGTCTGGTGTTGTGTGGTGCGGCTACTAGCCTTGCACAAACGCAATAGGCGTAGTTGTGTGCAGTTTCAATTTATACTGATGTGACAATGACAAATTCAAACAGAGGAGAACTCAACTGTGGAATCTGTAATGACTGTTTTGAAGGTCTGATTGAAAATGTAAGGAGTGAAAAGCATGTTTTTTTTTTCTTTTTGAAATGAGTAAATGTACAAATGTTTAATTTCAGTAAAAACTGGAGCAGAGCACAAATCTCTAAAAAATAACTATGTAAAAACCCAGGCAGACTAGCAATCACTTTGTGGAAGCTAATGGGGAGCCAAATAAAGAATAAAGGAAAGAATAAAGCATGTGAAATGATCAGTGGGCTTCAGGTGGAGCGACTGACTTGTCTAGTCAAGAATAGTTCTGGCCTTGAAAAGCCTGATTTAGTGGTGTTTTTCTGGTCATTGTCTTGTTGCTGCATTTCAAGGCATTTAAATCTGAGCAGTTAAGCTGCATCTTTAGAACTCATCCTGTTGCTGCCATCATCAGTAAAAGCAATCCTGCAGCTCTGCTGGTCACCATACATGTCCAATGCTCTGCTTTGGATAATTTCTCCTGTGTGTCTATAAGACTTTGTCCCACACTTCTACAAATCTTACTGCACTTTTTTATGCATATGGCCTTTCTATTCTTAAGGCTTATCAGTGGTTTGTGTTGTATAGTAAACCTTCTGAGGTCATGTTGATGTTTTTCTCCTCGTTGTAGTTACTGACAACTCTGTGTCTACGTCCTGGAGAGCGTTCCTGGTCTGTTCACTATTTTTCTTCATGACTGAAAGTATTCTTTCTTTCACTGCTGTGGTCTTTCCTGGTCTGCCAGGCTGTTTTTTAAGCTCACACGTGCTCAACAGTGTGTTTTTGCTTCTAAATAACGTACCAAACAGTTGATTTTGACAAGCATAAACTTTTGGTTTTGTCTCTGGTGTCTGGATGATTTTTTGCTTCACGATGGCAGGAACACATCTTTGTTCTTCATGTTGATAGAGAAGAGCAACAGACAGAAGATGTTAATGGGAAATCTAGAATAAACATCTAGACCTTTTGTGGATCTGATACAGATACAACTGGCCAAGCAGTCAGTTGGTCTATCAATGCTCTGTCCACAGATATGTTCCTTTGCAGTAACTGTTGCTAAGTTGGGCCTAATGAGAAACTATACACTGATCAGGCATAACATTATGACCACCTCCTTGTTTCTACACTCATTGTCCATTTTATCAGCTCCACTTACTGTATAGGTGCACTTTGTAGTTCTACAGTTACAGACTGTAGTCCATCTGTTTCTCTGCATACTTTGTTAGACCCCTTTTACCCTGTTCTTCAGTGGTCAGGACCCCCATGGACCCTCACAGAGCAGGTACTACTTGGGTGGTGGATAATTCTCAGCACCGCAGTAACACTGACGTGGTGGTGGTGTGTTAGTGTGTGTTGCACTGGTCTGAGTGGATCAGACACAGCAGTGCTGCTGGAGTTTTTAAACACCTCAGTGTCGCTGCTGGACTGAGAACAGTGCACCAACCAAAAATATCCAGCCAACAGCACCCTGTGACCACTGATGAAGGCCTAGAGGATGACCAACACAGACTGTGCAGCAGATGAGCTATCGTCTCTGACTTTACATCTACAAGGTGGACTGACGAGGTAGGAGTGTCTAATAGAGTGGACAGTGAGTGGACACAGTGTTTAAAAACTCCAGCAGCACTGCTGTGTCTGATCCACTCATACCAGCACAACACAAACTAACACACCACCACCACGTCAGTGTTACTGCAGTGCTGAGAATGATCCACCACCCAAGTAGTACCTGCTCTGTGAGGGTCCATGGGGGTCCTGACCACTGAAGAACAGGGTAAAAGGGGTCTAACAAAGTATGCAGAGAAACAGATGGACTACAGTCTGTAACTGTAGAACTACAAAGTGCACCTATATAGTAAGTGGAGCTGATAAAATGGACAATGAGCAAAGAAACACAGAGGTGGTCATAAGGTCATGCCTGATTGGCAGGTTGCGCAGCACAATATCTCATTAGGTTGAACAGAATCCTGTAAAGCTTGTCCAACCTCACAACAACAAGTTGGCACGAACACATTTGTGGGTGGAGAATGGTCAACTGGGAGATTATATATAAAAAAGTGCTGTGATTCATACATGATCCATCCAAAACACATGCAAATACCCTCAAAATAAAGTTGACCTTCTAGACTTCACCCTTCTAGGCACTGTCACTGTCCCTTAATTTATGGACCGCACTATAGCAAGTCTGTTCCTAGATCAGGGTGTGAGGGTAACTTTGACTGATACTGCACTTGATAGGGCAGAGTGTGTGGATGGGGTCCAGGCCCGAGGGCCAGGGCACTGGGCGGAGGTGGGTGAGGAGAGGCCCCCACGCAGAGGCGGTCATATAAATTGGCTGTCGTGACCGTGGCCACTTCCAGAAACAATTTAATTCCCCAGCTCCAGCCATCTCCAGCTGATCTACCCCTGCAAGGTCATTAAGCCCGCCCCAGAAGGTCACATGATTAATGAGTGACAGAGCCCCTGCGCAATAACGTATATGAGTGCACCACACGGTCATTAGACAGCATAGCCAGGGGAGAACGAATGGCCAGGGATGGCCTGCTCCCTCACAAAGGACCCCCGCAGCCTCATCACGCCAAGCGGAACATAGGTGCTAACACACATACACACATACACATAAGCACAGACATGTATAGAAAAAAACATTCACTCACATCTCGCTCAAAAATGCCCCATTATTTCTATGTGTGACCAGCTGACATCCATCCAAGATGCCAAACTGGAATTAAATGACCTACCAATGCTCCGCCTACGAATGCACTCTTTCATAGTACCTCGTTTACCTCAGCTAGTGAGGCTGGAGAAGCTTTACAGAATATGGTCAAAAATCCCAATCAATTGAATGACTTTAGACTGAGTTTCCAGTTTACAAGGTCAAGTTGGACTTTATTTTCATTGGAAATGACAACGAATTTGCCAATATGCTGATGGTAGTTTGGTTATGTGCCACACCCTATCCATCCTAATAACATGATCTTTCATATGTATACAAAATAAATATGATTTGTAATAAATAACTCAGTCTAAATGTTTTTGCCAATGTATTTTGGCAAAAAAATAAGTTGTTAAGTTCAAGTCCTTACTAAGTTGAATGGGTTTTGTGTAGCGATGATTCACATTATTTTGTGCAGTTAATTGCGATTAATAGTATTTATCTAATTCGCTCAAATTTGACCCTAAACATGTAAAAATCAGTGCGTTTTATAGCTATTGGAGTAGACATTTTAAGTTTCATCAGAATGTATTTATTACTTTCAAAGATTCAATAACGCTATTTTCACATGACTTTGAACAAAAAAATCAAGTAAAAGCAGAGCGAACATGAAAAACATTATCAGCGTCCAGTGAGAGCAACGGTGGCTGCATGTTCCAACCAATAAATGTATATCATCATATAAATAAGTCCTATATACAGTCAGTGATTTCAAGTTCTCTGCAACCGTAGTCCCCTTGCTCTCATACCACTACATTATGTCTTATTTCGAGGGGAAACAGAGCTTTGCACTTTGCTCTTGCTTTTGTTAGCTTGCTGCTCATTGATTTATCCTTAAGTCTGCTGAAGACATCCTCTACTGCTAATGTTACTCATATTACTGATTTTGTCGTGATCAGTTGGGTGTTTTGTTTGCAAATAATACTTCAGACCTGATGCATTCTGGTAATGAACAACTTTACAGCCTTGCAGTAGTTGGAAATACCTGGTTTTATTAAGAGATCCATCAACAGAACTTGCCATTTTAAAGATGCTTTCGAATGAAAGGTCTACAGTCACGGTCATACCAACAGCATGTGAGCGGCTGGGCTTTAGGCTGGAACTATGGATGGTTTGAAAGGAAACGTGTAGGAAAATGTGTTAACAGTGATAAAGAATGAATGCAGTATCAATCTATAAAATCAACTTATTGCATTAACATTAACTCTCTTTATTAACCACTATTTTTTGCCAACTCAAGGCAAAGCTTCAGCTGCAGAAGTTGCTATGAAAGTACACTTTAGTAGGAGCAGCCTTGAGCGGGCAGCGGAGTAACTTTGGTGCCTCTCAGCTTGACCGTACATGCGCATTACACGTGACTGTGTGTGTGTGCGATAGCTACAAAGAGCAGGTTCATCTGCGTAGCCGGCATGAGAGCACTGTAGCCATCAGTGCTGATAACCGCTCCCCATTACTAAGGGCAATCTGGGAGAGGAAATGAAAGAGTGGAGTGGCATGGAGCAGCTTTATTAGATGAAGAACAAAGGCAGGACATTACGGATGCTCAGATCTCATCGCTTAATTGATGCCGACTGTGTCAATTCACTTGCTCCCGCTCGTAGGCCGCAGCGCGCCTCGTAAACACTCATTATTCGCCGTCGTCCGCGAGTCAATACCACTCAAACCAGTCTTCGTATGATTCGAGATCAAACCATTATTGGCATTACTGACCGGCCAAAAGGTTCAGGGACGGTCAAAAATATGCAAATGCCCTAACTGCTGCGTATGATTGCAGGGTAATGGTGGGGAAAGGGAAATGCTTTGTTGCTGATGGTTCAACATCCCTGTTAAAATGATATGTTTTCTTGATTTTCTAAGTGAAAGTAAGTTCTCTCTACAGGGAATAAGCTTAAAAATGGATTTTTTCTGAATATTTTTGTGCACAATTTCTATTTTTTGCTGAGTTTATCATATTGGATAAACATTCAATATAGATGTATTTTTATTTCTTTCGCCAAAACGTTAAAGTAAGTAAATAAACAGTCAGTGTGCATTAAAATGTGCAGAAGGGGTGTAATTTTCACTGAGAAAATCAACAAAACATTTATATTTTGTATAAATGGATATATATATATATATATATATTTATATATATGTCAACTTGTGAAAATAATAGTTTTTTCCATTTTCTTATCAATGTTGTTTCATAACAATTTCTTTTAAAGTGAACTTTACTTAAGGTTTAGATTTGTCATGAGTTTAGTTTTTAGAGTAAAAAAAAAAGTTCTGTTTATTAAAAAAAAAAGTGCTGTCCCATGTTTTCGTATCACTTGAAACGCAGAGTTTTAGTCTGTAGGTGGGGTCTTATTTTAGCCACACCCCTGCACTTCAGAGCAGGAAGTGAGGCTGCATCCCTGTCCCTCATGGACACATGGTGAGCAGTTAGATCCCATTATTTTGAAGCAAATGTGTGAAAATTAGTGTGTAACTGAGAATTTTCACTACCAAAACACTATTTTCTGCAATTATGTAAACGTCTTTGTGTTGTAATGAAAAATCTTATGATTTTATGCGTGTACAATTGTTCAAAGCTGTGTTTGTTAGTCATTTATTGGCTAGCAGTTTAGTCACTAACAAAACATTTGGTAAAGTTTTAGTAGTGTTATTGTTGTTTTAGCAGCAACAAAATTATTTTTAAAAAAATTAACATAATTATTCTGGAATCAAGTCAGTTAAAAGTACAAAATGTGTTTTTAACTCTGACTTTGAACCAGTTAGGTAGAATATAAAAATGTTGTTGGCAGAAGAAAACCTCATATTTTCATTTTTGACGTTTTTCAGTTTTGACATAATTTGAAAATACCTGCTACCCCTTACATTATATGAACATTTCATGATGAATGGACTAAAGGAAATGACTCAAAATGACTCTGAAAAAATTCTGGTTCCATTGACTTACATTAAAAGTAAAGTATGTTTTTTCCTTCTTCTGTAAAGTTACCATTTTGGAGATACAAGGTTTTCTTCTGAAAACAGCAATACATATATACATAATATATATATATATAATATATATATATAATATATATATATATATATATATATAATATATATATATATAAAATATATACACTTCACATTATTACTTTACTGTTAATAAATCTTGTTACATTAATTTACGTAAAAAATAAGAACGTATTCTCCTTTTTCCTGTGAAGTCACCTGTATTTCTGAGATATGAGCTCCTGTTACGAGAGTGACGATATATAAACAGTGGAAGCAGCAGCTGAAGATGAATAATAGTGTCTCAGAAATGGAGTGCTGAAGCACTCTGGAGAGAGAGAGGGACACACTGCAAATCCTTATTTCACACTTATTTAGGGGCGAGGGATGAAGGAGGAGAAGGAGGCGAAGAAGGAATCATGCGGCTCCGTCTTTTTCGGCGAGGGAGGGGTTACGCCTCCCAACACCCCCGCCACCAGCAGGACGCCCAAATCAGGAAGTGAACACACGAAATCACGTCTTTCTCGCTCGCCGTGAAAATCCTCACACTCCCTCCATTTCGCTTCAGCTTTGGTGCGAAACAAACAAAAAAGTGTTTGCTCCGCGATGGGTCTGCATTGTGGGACGTATAGAGACTCCAGCCTTTATGTAGGATACGAATCAAAAGCCAGTCTGTGTTCAAATGCTGAATTATGCACAGGACAACGGTGGCGATCAATAAAACATCCGTTTATCTTTTTTAAATATGCCACAAGCACTTCTGACCAAGCGTATAGCGATTCGATGAAAAGAAATATTTGAAGATGTATTTATTATGTATTCATTTGGAGGTGTCTACCCCCACCACACTCTATGTCTATCTCTCTCTCTCTCTCTCTCTCTCTCTCTCTCTCTCTCTCCTTCTGAAATGCCAAGTCTTCAGAGCCCCTCTTGACCTCACAGCATGGCGATGCTCCCCAGAGATTGGAGCACACATGACATAAGCCTCAGTCAGCATCAAACGGGTGGCTCTGAATGCTGCTTGTGCGGCGATATATTTTTAATAACCAGATAGTATCAAATGCGCCCTCTCTCAAAACCTGATAAAACTCAAACAAAATTTATACATTCCTAACATGACACACACTGAGGCTTGGCGTGTGACCAAACCACTTCAGCATCCACTTCCTTCATCACAAGAGACACCGACAAGAAAATATGTTTGTGATTTTAATCTCCTGACTTAATCAGCACAGCTGTAAAAGCTCCATGTTTTATTCCTATTTCGATTTCTGTCCTACTGCAGATAATATAACAGGACAAGATACAGTATGCAAAAAATATGAAAGCATACTGAACTACCTCTGGTAAGTTAAAAGGATCAATTCTGGTGATGAAATCAAAACAAATACATTCTGAATTTGTAAATACATACTTAAATATGATTAATGTATCTCATATCTACATTATGCTGAATATTACAACTGAAAAAATTACAAACAAACGCCACGGTGAAGATCCGATGGCACACTGATATGGTTCATTTACACGTCTTTTCTGGCCTTTTAAAGCATGATGTGCTGGTGTGTGTGTGTGTGTGTGTGTGTGTGTGTGTGTGTGGTGGGAGGCGGTAGAGGAAGTGGAGAGAGGAGGCCATGCTGAGAAAGGGAAATGGACTAGAGGACATTTCACGCTCCTAGTGGCCAGTGAATTGAAATGACTGCGGCGCGGCGTGATTTGAAGGTCAGGAGACACTGGATTATATTCCAGCGCTGGAGACAAGAGAGGGGGATGAAGGGGCGGAGGAATAAATAGACGCTCTCTCTGTCTCTGTCGCTGTCTTTCCCTCCCTCTCTTTCTCTCAATCTCCCTCTTATTGCTGGACAGGCATAAACGAAACACCAGAGCACCAAACCAGCCACCATTCTCTCTCTCTTTCCCTCTTTCCCTCTCTCTCTCTCTCTCTCTCTCTCTCTCACACACACACACACACACACACACGTAACATGCAGAGAAATTCTCACTTCTGTCCTGCCTGATGTACAACCTCCCCATATACTGCCTACTGCCACCTACCATGAGAGAGAGAGAGAGATACAGACAAACAGAGAGAGAGCAAGAGAAAGGGAGAGAGAGATAAAAGAGAGAGAAATAAGAGAAAAAAGAAAAAGAGAGACAACAAGAGAGATACAGACAGTGAGGAAGAGAGACAGAGAGTAAGAGAGAGAGAGAGCGGGGGGGAGAGAGAGAAAACAAGAAGAGGAAGGGAGAGGAAAACAGAAGAATAAGAGAAAAAACACACTGATAGAAAGAGAGAGAGGGAAAAAGAGGGAGAATAAGAGCAGGAGAGATAGAGGAGAGGATGAGAGAGAGATGAAAATAAAGAAAAAAGAAAAGAAAGAGACAAGGAAAAGGAGAGAGAGTGACAGAGGGGGAAAAACGAGACCAGAAAACAGAATGAGGAAAGACAGAGAAACAAAGAGAGGAAAACAGAGAGAAGAATAAGAGAAAAAAAACATACTGATGAAAGAGAGAGAGGAAAAAGAGGTAGAAAGAGTGAGAATAAGAGCAGGAGAGATAGAAAGAGGAGAGGATGAAAGAGAGAGAGGGGAAAAATGAAGAAAAAAGAAAGAAACAAAAAGAAAGAAACGGAAGGAAAAGGAGAGAGAGAGAGAGACAAAGAGGGGAAAAAGAGAAAAAGAGGACAGTGGACAGTGGAAAAAGAAGGAGAGGAAAAAAAAAAACGAGAGAGAGAAAAAGACAGAGACAATGAGAGAAAGATAGAGATACCTGAGAGAGAAAGAGAGACAGAGGGGAAGAAAGAAAGAGAGGAAGACAGACAGAGCAAGAGTGAGAGAGGAGGGGAACAGAGAGAGAGAGAGAGAGAGAGAGAGAGACAGACGGAGAGAGAGAGAGCATGTTTTACACAAACAATAACAGCGCTATCAGGCGGAGCGGCCCATTCGGAAGGCGAGATTTAATAAAAACAGAGCGGGATTGAATTATCATATTTTAACTGGATGTGTTTTCAGTTAATGTATGATTCTGGCCTACAAATGATCGAAAACGCTTTTCCACCGTAAAGCACCAGGCTATTTCTCTCTCTCTCTCTCTCTCTCTCTCTCTCGGAATAAATGCAGAAAAAAGGCAAGACGGGGAAGACAAAGAAAATAAAATCATCTCCCTCTTTAGCGTCTAGTGACACAGCGGATAAGCAGAGAGGGGCTGCAGGAGCCCCAGTCTTCAGCGTTTCCGCACGCAGGAGTCACAGGGAGCCTGATGAAGAGCGGCCCTGTGATTGCAGTAATCAGGTGTAATAGGCGGCAGGACAGCCGGCCTCAACCGTCCGACCGTCCCCATCCTCTCTGATGGGGTTTACACATGTGCCTAATAAGGGGTCCGATGCTCAGCCATAGAGGGGGGTGAGTGCAAAGAAACAACAACAAACAGCAGCAGCCAAAGCGGCAGGGATGTCAGGGGCCGAGGCGTGAATCAAGCGCATTGGCGTAATTAGATTAATCCTGAGGAGACGGCAACTTTTCCATCTGCTGCGTATGAGCGTAATCTGAAAACACACTGCAGCGTTCTCTCACGTCCTCAGAGAGCACAAACAGCACCACATAGGAAAACATAAAAACACCACCTTCTCTGTCTCTCTGTCTCCCTCACTCCCTCTATTTTAATCACCTTTCCTTTCGCTCCCTCACCTTTTTTCATTTCTCTGATAAGGAACGTAACATCTGAAGTCTCTCTAAATCAAACCGCCGGTGTCCATTTTTATCTCCCGCCCCTGCGGTGAAGAGCGCCGACTGAGAAGGTGGATGTTTCGAGATTGTTGTGCCGGTGCTGATGGCTGTAAACACACACACACACACACGCAGTGAAAGCCAGCATCCAATCCTCTGCTCCCCTCAGTCGCTGTCAGCACGAACCGACGCCCCTCATAGGCCAAGAACAGGCATCAATCATCTAACGCAGCCAATGGGGTGGACTCTGCCGGACGCAGCACGCTGGACGCAAGCTCGCCGGCATAAACAACAAGCCATGTAGTCGCACACATGGAGGACAGTGAAGATCTGCATGTAATACATTGTTTAGAAAACATCCTTACATCAAATAAATGATCAAAGTAGCTTCTGTCACATTTAACATTTCTGCAATAAACACACACACATCACAGAATCCATTAGACACAAGCCACACGCAATACAAATGTGCCATCCAGTCACTAAACCTAATACAAGCATCTAATTTAATTAACAATTCCCATCCTCACAATGATAACTTTCAACGGACGCTGTATAACAATTAACATCACACTGCATTACAATTTGCAGAGTCAAACAGAAAAACAATTGTGAGAGTTTTTATTCCGCACAGGAAAAAAAAGTAGCTTTAACAATTAATTTGTTAATCAATTCTACAGTGAAACTCAAGGTAATTATTTTTCCATTATCACTACTGTTGGTCGTCTGCTGATAATGTCTGAATAATCAATTAACCGACCTTGTCAAATAATGAAATGAGTTCATTAATTTGAATCTATGAAAATGACTAAAGTACAATTATGAGAAGATTGGCCAATGTGTTTGATTGATTTACAACAAATTATAGAAACATTATTGAAAAATCCTCTTTCATGCAGTATTTAGTACTGAAATTACACAAATTTCATCAGAATTAGGCAAAAAAAAGAAATTTTAGAGCTGTTTTGATGTCCGCTTTGAAAAATGAAGGATGCTAGGTTTGTATAAAATGCCTATAAATTTTACATAATTCTAAAAATATTAAAAATCACAGCACAGTTTTGTCTTCTCAGATCTGAGATGGTCATGAACGGTTCTGCTAGTGCTGCGTGTGTGTGTGTGTGTGTGTGTGCTACGCATCACTTTTCCCACGAGCGCTTTCAGAGTGATGCAGCAGCAACAGCCGTCTCTCGCTCTCTTCCTGTCTGTCTCTATGTCCCTCGTCCCTCACACAGACACACCGGTCAAGCCACATTCGCACATTCAGAAGAGCCATCCTAAAACGCTCTGTGGAAGACACATGACAGCAGGCCCACGTCCAGCCTCTTCCCCTCCCTGCCCGCTGGCGCTGGCCCCCTCCATCCCACGCCTGTATGAATGGCTGGACGGAAGTAGCCCACTCAATCCCACGCCCGTATGAATGGCTGCCCATGTTAAACCCTTAAAGCTGGCATTAATCCTGGATTTGAGGAGCAGAGCTGAGTTTTGGGCCATGTTATCAGAGCAAGGCCCAAAATCTCCTTATTTACCACAGCGCAGGGGCCCACACACACACACACACACACACACACACACACACACACACACACACACACACACACTACCACAGGGAGGAGGAATAGGACAACTTCCGTTAAACGAGAATGAAGGCCTTGCAGTTTTTTTTTCGTTATAAAAATGAAAATACACCATGTGTATGTCTAAATAACAGGTCTGGATTTTTGAAATTAGGGTTTCTTATCAGGGAGTGAAACAGGAAAACTTTCCGAACATTTTCCAAACGTCACCGCTGTCATAACAAAACCTTGTAATGTAGATTTTTCAATGTTTTTTTTTTTTATTTTTTTTATTTTTTACATCATGTAAAATTGTGAGCTGCCCTTTTGATGGGCATTTCATGATGAATGGAAATGATCCAAGATTACCTACAATAAAATTAACCAATTTAACAATTAAGCAAGAAATACATTCACAAACATAAGAGTTAAGGACGTATTTTCGGGTCTGTTCTTGTTTTGGAGATATGAGGTTTCACAGGTTTCAAAGACTGCAGTTGTGGACGATTCTCATTAAGCAGCTACTTAAAAAATCACTGTGTATTTGCAGAATTTAACATATAGAGAAAAAATCATGGCCTGTGCAAAAGTTACGGCACATCTTAGATTTTATGCTATATGTTTATTCCAACAAATAACTAGTAATCGTGTACCAACATTTGCAGGACATTGCCACATTTAAGTCTGGTCCCTGTAGAGGATATGCTCATTTAGAAAATAAAAAAGTATATGTAATTTGACTGGTGATGTTCAAGCTTTGACATATGACTGAATTTCTTCAAATATGTTTTCTGTTGCAATGGATAAAAGCTAGCAGTACAGTTCAGTGAGAGTTCTGTAGAAGCCTAAGCAGCATGGATTTTATTAAAAAAGACAGCACCATTTTAAATGTGTTATAAGGTGGCTGATGTCTGGGTCTGACTAAATCTCTCTCTCTCTCTCTCTCTCTCCTTCTCTCTCTCTCTATCTCTCAACCTCTCTCTTAACACAAGCAGGCCAGACTTAGATCCCAGCCATTGATAGTAACATCCGGCCAAACACAAAGCCCATCATACACACATACACACACACACACACACACACACACACACACACACACACACATCTACATAAATCAATTACACATATTGGAGTATACAGACACACACATTTATGTATAAACAATACCAATAACTAATAACACATTTAAATGAAATACATATATTTGAAATGCAAACTGACATAAGATACACAGACAAATCTCAATTTCAGTGAACACAGTGACAGGCTAGTGCACACAAACAGGGCTGCAGACCTTCAGGTCTTTAGCGGTCGGGGTTTTACGCGTGATAGGATATGTTTATTATTTATTTTATTAACTTATTTGTCAGGGACAGTGCCCATACAGAACGGTACCTGAGCCAGAGTTGGCCAAAGAGGCTCATTTTCATGTCATCACTCACCAGATGGTAAAATAGCTTGAATTTAAACGTACATCACAAAACATATCAAATGTTATTGCTGAGCAGCACTGATCACATTCAGTACCACAATATTCTACAGCCGTATCAGTTGATAATTAAGTTTACATTAACAAAGGTTAATAAACCTTTGCCTAGTACTGTTACTCTATTGTAAACTCTATTAGGGACATGTTATTATATGGAATAGAATGTTGTAATAGATATAACAGTAATCACCTATCAATAATCATTGTTGTGTGACAGCAATACTGTTTAGGAGTGTAAATATACGATGTTTTGTACTGTATCGTTCAATACGAGTCTCTCCACTAAATGCAGACGGTTTCAACAGACTGTATTCAGTTTAATGCTGATTATACTGAATGATGTATAATAAAAATTCCCTTTTTCCTCAATATCAAAAGCAGGGAGCAAAACCACACTCCTCATAAGTGCTTATCAACTCATGCCTTGCATATTATTATAAAATATTGTACTTTTATTATGCTGAATGCTCTAAAAATGAAAATATTAACAAATTAACACATTAACACATAGCAGATTTTCAGGCTGCTCCTTTTTTTTGCTGTATCATATCAAAACATCACTGTATTGCATGGAATTCACTGTGTTGCAATTCGGAATTGAATTGTGAATTTTGTGAAATGTTTCTTGTATAATACCGGTCTAGATGACACATCACTCAGCACTACAGAAAATAACAACACATTCATAACAACATAGATGATAGTAATAGTGCACATCTAGCAGAGTCTCACATTAAGGGGACCAGGTTATCATGAGAGACATAAAAATAATAAGAGAAGGAAAAACAGCCTCACGATTCAAGGCCAAAATGAAAAACACACACAGCCCTAAACACATGCAACACAGCTTATCAGTAGCACTGCATATAATAAAAACATGCACAAATGTTAGCAGTCTAAATCATTCCTGACTGAAACCTCATGCCGTGAGACCACTGCGTTAGTGCATGTCTGAGTGTGTGTGTGTGTGTGTGTGCGTGTGTCCTCTGTGTATTTTTGTACACGCTGTCTAGTGGTGAGCAGACGCACCACAGCACACCATGTGGTCTGGAAGCAGAATGTTTCAGTCTGTCCCCAAGAATTTCTACTATTTGCTCTGCAATATCACATCATAGACTCTCTATTGTGTACATAGATATACATACTGTTTAAAACAGCATGCATTTCCACAATGAACAGTAAATCAAATGCACTGTAACCCATGGTAAGGTCAGCACACAGTGACCAGTGTACATGTAGGTGTATGTGTGTGAGTGTGGGGTGTTCTCCCTTCCAGCGTGTGTGTCTGAGTGTATGTAGTCCTTCAGCCAGGCCGGCTGCTGCTTATTTCGCCATCGTGGCTCAAATGGGCTCCAGCGCTGGAATAAATCACTGTCGCCGCAGAAACACAGCGACAGCCATGATGGATGGCTGAAATGTTTGGGTTGATATCTTTAGTGTTGCTGACAATTTGCTCGTCCCGGCTTTTTTCAGTTTCTGCTCAGCGAGCGTGTGTGTGTGTGTGTGTGTAGCATCAACATTGACACACACATACACACACCAAGCCCACACTTAGCATCGACAGTCCTGGAAGTTTTGTTTTACTTAAAATTAGTAAAAATTGAAATTAATTAAAAGTTTTTGTAATGAGAATTAACCAAGAAGTTTGCGATAAACAGCTCAGTTTTACGTAAAAAGAGACCAAATCTAATTAATTAAAAGTTTCTTTTATAAGAATTAACCAAGAAATTGGGCATAAACTACTATAAAATTATGTTTGAGATAATACAAAAAAACAAAAGCAGGTTGCGCCAAATTTAGGAGAAACAGCAGCTTTTCCTCGCACCCTGCACACTGTTAAAGTGCGTGTGGCTTCGCCCACGTGTGTCTGGGTCACAGGTGCAGTGACCCCATCCACGTCCACTGTGTCACTTGGTCAAGCAGCGTGTGTGAAAGTGTAAAAATCTTCCCTCGATCGCAGACGTGGTGGGCAAAGCGTATTATTTTTCATTTTTCAGCACAGCCTCCTTTACCGTCCAAAACCCTCCCCATCCACCCACTTAATGTCCTGTTTTCTGGCCCTGAGCGACACTGACCAGTCAGAGAAGAGATGGGCGCCGAAATCCTAAATTTACGCGCTTACGCCCCTGCATGTTTACGCCATCGTACGCCCGCACGTACGCTCAGCGCTCAGACCTTTCTGACCAGGACGTTAGCAGAGATATTTACTCATTTTTACATGCGAAGACAAAAAATGCACAAAAGAGGTGCTGGATGCATCTGTAAACACACCAGTCCCCACAGCTGGCCTGCTCCAGAATCCAGACCACCCCCCCCACCCACTAACCCCCCCCTCAACACACTCTCTCTCACACACACACACACACACACACACACACACACACACACAGACAGTGCTCCCACCTGCTCCCACCTGGCAGGATCAAACACAAGAGAGTGCACTTCCCACAAACTCTCGCACAATCAATACTTTCAGCCAGTACACTCCACTCCACACGCGCACGCAAAACTCCCTCCAAAGAGCAGAAAGAGAGAAAGCGACATACTGACCTTTCTGTCTTTCTTTTTCTCCCCCTCCTTCCTCTCCTCTCCTTGCTTTCTTTCCCCTTCCTTCACGTCCAGTCCACACTCCTCCGGGCTGCTTGCTTGCTTGCTTGCTTGCTTGCTGCTGTGGCTTACAGTAGTGGAGCGCTACTGGCTGAGACACTGAGTGTGTGAGTGAGTGAGTGAGTGTGTGTATGTGCGTGTGAGTGTGTGAGTGTGTGTGTGATTTCACACCCCGGCTGCAGCCCTGCCTCCTGTCCTGATGGGGCTTGTGTGAATACGCTGCTTATTTAGAGGAGCCGGCGCGCTACTACCTGGCCGCTTAAAGCATGAGGCAACATCCAGAGTGCATAATACCACCCCCCCCCAACTCTCTCTCTCTCCCTCTCTCACTCACACACTCACACTAGCACGCTCTCCACTCACTAGCTGGCTGGCTGGCTGGCTGGCTGGCTGGCTGGCTGAAGAGGCAGACGCCGGCTCCGGCACACGCGGAGGTCTCTCTTTACCTTGGCAAGGGTAAGCAGGCGGCGTGAGGATACACACACAAACAAACACACACACACACACACACACGCTCCGTCCTGTCTCCTTTCGCTGCTCTCTAAGTGTTTAGAAAGACAATTTCAACAAGGGATCGCTCCCGGTCTACTAGGGGGATCCACGTGGACGAGTTATAATATGCTTGGCTTGCCACTCGCTCTCTCTCTCTCTTGCTCACATGCTTAGTCGCTCTACCTAACTCTCTCTCTCTCTCTTTCTATCTCTCTCATGCTAGTTGTTGTAGCCTATTATCACACACCGCCACTGTTCTTGGTGCAGGGGGAAGCCCCCCCTTCCTCGGGACGACAGGGGAGGGGGGTGCTCTAAAGGGTGACTCAAGCTCAATGTGTATTAGTCAAATTTATTATTTATTGCCAAGCGCCATTCAAATTTCTCCCTCTCTCTCTCTCTCGCTTGTCTCGCTCTCTTCCATATGTGGGTGGATTGAAGGGGGAGTGTGTCAGCAGGGAAAGGGGTGAGGGGTTGGGGGTTAAGGCGTGGGGGGTGGGGGGGGTGGTGGAGCGGGAGAAGGGGCGAGTGGTCAGGATTTGGGAAGCCCTGGAGGGAGGTGAAAAGAATATATAAGATATTAATTTAATTTATTTATTTATTCAGCTGGGCCGCCTCTCGCCTTATCAGCCAGGCTGTCGCTTAATGACATCACCGCCAGCTTCTCCAAGCTGTCTAAAATCAGCCTGCCCCTCATTTTTCATCAAAACGACTTCAATTCATTCAGGGTGTGTGTGTGTGTGTGTGTGTGTGTGTGTGTGTGTGTCTGTGCGTGTTATTGCCCATATCTAAAATTGAGAATAATGTTATTCCATTGGTCCACACTTTCATTTAAGTCACACCCAAAGTCCAAACAGTGCTAATGTAGAATCTCATGACCCAAACATTAAGAACAGTCCAATGATAAATGATTGAGCAATAAACTAACAGCCTCTAAAAAGACTCTTGAAGTTTATCACAACACTTGATCAGAACACTGGCTCGGACTCTGTCCACTCCACAAAAAAACACTGCGTTATTTTTTGCATTTTACAGGCTATAATTTCCATGAACTAAAAAAAGCTAATTAAAAACACAAATTGTTCCAGACATTTATAAGAGGATATAAGAATCAGTTCATAGATCTACAGCATCACTGGGATCTCTGAAATGGTAATGTACCAAGATTTTCTTCCAAGCAATTTGGGAGCATTTTTATTCATCCATTTATCATGAAACATTCACTCAAAATGTGACTGGTATTTTCAAATACTGCAAAATGATAAAAATGGAGGAAAAAAGTGAGTTACAGGGCTCTGATATTAAAGTGTGGTGCTCAGACGTTGTTTGAACATCAACATATCTTCAATGCAAATAAGTAAGTGAGTTCATTTTATTTATATAGTACATTTAAAACCAAACTGCTTTACTTTTAATAGACAAGTTTGTCTGTTCATCAGTTCTCCACTTGCACCAGTCTCATTTACACATGGACATCACTACTCTCAGTCCTCAACCAGCACCAGCCATTCAACAGTAACACAGAGCCAACTGATAAGAGTGCGTTTCGAGTTTGGATTTGAAAGCGGTCACTGAGGATGCCTGTCTGATGTGAGTTGGTAGACTGTTTCCAAGTTTTGGGGCAACAACAGAAAAAGGCACACAAATCTCTTTTTATGAGCACTAAAACATTAGTGGTTAGAACACAAGTGCATTAATTAGCCGTGCAGTAATGTGTGAATGAGAGTGAGGACCAGTGCACTGGAAATGACTATGTAAGCTCCTGCCAGACCTCCCTACAGGCCCCAATGGCCCAAAGGCCAAAATGCACAAAGTCAGAAATCAGGACAAGATAGCAGAATTCTAAGCTCTCGCTCAGCCACATGATTGATCAGAAAGCCTTCTCTGTACAAGACTACTAACAAGAAGCCTCTTTCTCAACTACTTCCTTAAACAGAAACCTCTTTCTCAACCACATTTTTAATCAGAAAGCCCTCTCTCAGCCACATTCTTAACCAGAAACCTGTTACCTAACCAAAAAGCCCTCTCTCAGCCACACTGTTAACCAGAAACCTCTTTCTCAATCACATTATTAACCAGAAACCAGTTACCTAACCAAAAAGCCCTCTCTCAACCATAATTTTAACCAGAAACCTCTTTCTCAACCACATTCTTAACCATAAACCAGTTACCAAACCAAGAAGCCCTCTCTCAAACACTTTCCTAACCAGAAAAAAAAAAAACTTTCTTAACTTTAATGGACATTAATGCCACAGGATGTGATTCTGTTAGTCTGCTTGGACAGTTTTCTACTGGCCTATTCATCATGAAATATTAACACAGTGTAAAGGGCAGCTGGCATTTTCAAATGGTGTAAAATAATAAAACTGCAAAATAAAAAAGGGGAAATGGAAAAATGAATAGTTCTGACATGAAAGGGACAACATGCATCTTAAAATGTGCCACGCACAAAAGTCTTTCTAGAGTAGAAATACATTAATTGGCCACATTAATTGAGAGATGGGGCCACTTTCTTAACCAGAAATTCCTCACTCAACCTCTGTTTTAAGGAGCGCTGCTCATGAACATTCGGATAGCATTAAAGAAATTCACTCCACCACACAGAATACATTTACAGAATAAATTCAAATATATAGAACAATATACAGCACACTCAAAAGCCTTATGCTGTGAATCTGCATAGATATATCAAGACTGCAGCAAATAAAGAAGTTAAAGAAAAAGCAATATGTGCTCATTTTAAGCACTTCACACGTCTCCATTACCAAGAGCTTCCAAAAACTCTTGAATCCTTCCCCTCTTAAAACTCCCTGAGCCCATGGTCGGCAGGCCGCTGGAGGACCGGAGGAAATAGCCTGGGCCATTTCGGCAGGTCCATTAAGCCTCAGAGCAGAACAGGTAAATGACTCTATTGACATTACCGTCCCAGCTCAATCATTTTAATACTATCGTAATAATCCAAATTTTTATACATTAGTTTTAAAAGCCCTAGTTAGAAAAAAAAAATCATTTCCTTAGTTCCTTTCCCGAACTATTTATGTGTGAAGGAAAAAAAGGGTGAGGAGTGAGCAAAAGAGGGAGAGAGAGAGAGAGACGGAGAATGACAAGGTGTGGAGAGGGGGGGTGGGGGGGGCGGCGAAAAAAGAGAGTGAGAGGTAAAAGGACGGAGGCATGTCTCTGACTCCCATAGCAGGCTGTCAGCTTCGGCGTCCTATAAACGCACAGTGATATAGATTGGCTTGAATTAACACGGAGGGCAATTAATATTAATGAGAAGAACCGTGTTGGCGGTGACTTTTAAATGGGTTAAGTACAAGCGCCGGGGAGAGAGAGCGAGGGGAGGAGACCTATTAACGCTCATCTTCAATTAGCTGCCTCAGAGGAGAGGAAAGTGGCCAAGCACACTGGGGATGACCCTGCCCCTGGCCAGTCCCCTGACCACAATCCTCAGCTCCAGAACCACTGTTTACAGCCCAGTCTCCACAACACCACAGTTATATTTACACACCCGGGCAGATGCACTTTAGCTGCAACGATCCCGGCCCAAATTAGCTCTCTTTTTCTCCGACTCCATCCTTTCCCGCTGTTTTTGAACTTTCAATTCTCCTGAATAGCATTATTATTATATATTATTAATATATCTGAATTATTACTCATTTTCTTCTTAAAAAATGGAGTGCTTTAATTCACATTTGAAGTACTCATCAAGGCCAGGCAGCGGAATGAATGTGGACGGATACATTATATTTGCAAAAATGCAAAGGGCACATTAAAAATATATAGCAATAATAAAATATTAAGTATTAATTTCAAAAAGATAATTTGCCTGGGCAAAAACTGCCTTTTCATTAATCCCATCACCTCTGCTTTTTTTTTGGCTGGACATTCATGCTCAGATTTGGCACAGAAATGCTATTATCTGTACGATATGTATGCCATGTGTGCTATATCAAAGACACAATAAAGCCGCCATCAGTACAAAGCAGTGTTTCAATTAGCTCTTATGTAATTCTTCTCATGAGAGAGGATCACTAAACAGGAAAGAAAGAGTGGTCTGCAAGGAGGAGCGTCCCAAACTTCAAACTTCTGATCATGTGCTGATGCTCGGTGATGACTGAAGGCGCGTTCACTCATGACACAGGCCTGGTAGCATGGCAGTCTAGTGGTCTTACGAATGTGACCCCTCACAACGGTGGTTAAGGTGGTAGAGCATCTGCTAAAGAGTAGGTGGGGAGAAAGAATGGAGTGAAGGGGTCAGGGAGTCAACTCTCTGTCTGTGTGTGCTGGTCTATTATTATTAATAAACTTCATTCATTAATAAACTGTATGTTTTTGGACGGCGCTCTTAAAAATCAAGGTTCCTCAAAGCTTTTTGTTTTGGCCGAACAGGTTTAAAAAGGTTCTTTATACCAGCCATTTACGTCATTTGCAAAAACCGTTCTTTTAGCATGATCCCCAAAAAAGTCTCTTTGGCACCTCTATTTTAAATAGTGTACTCTTTAAAGTATGTTTTTGAATACATTAGTTTGCACTGTAATGTGACTTGACTTGTCTATTACGATACCCCAAATCTTGGGTGTGACTGAGTCGACTCCTGCATAATATACAATAGATGATATTAAAGATGCATAATTGGAATCAGGTAAGATTGGAATCAGGCAATTTTTACTCCAAATACGCAGCTGTCAATCAGCCAATTTATTATTTTGATTTTAGCCAATCTGTGTTGTGATTTCATGAGGTAAATAACATGAGTCAGGTAAGTGCATCATGCTGTATTTGCATGCTGCGACCTACACCAAAATGCTGTGGCATAATTTTGCATGACTCATTGTGCTAAATAGCCAGTCGACTTTTACATTCAAGCTGATTTGCACTTAATTTGATTTCATATTATTTAAATATGCAAATCATTCTTCGTTTAAAAATGAAAATTGTCAGCTTGGCCTGAGAAAATAATGTTATTTACAGTAACATTATACAATAACAACCCCTCAAAAGTTTGGACTGTCATATCAACAATTTGTTATTTGATATGAACAAGCTCTGCAATGTGGACTTATAATATTACAAACTATTCACCAAAAAGGTATTGTTACACGTTTTATTCAACATTTCAGGAATTCTGTGGAAAAAAAAGTGATTCGACGGTTAATAATATACTGTAATTATCTATTTGCATTCTTTATCAACTTATTTGCCTTAAAATTTGATCTCCACTTTTGAAATATGATGAACTCTGAATATTACTTTTATTAAAACTTTACATTTTATAGCCTTCATGGATATTTTAGTATCTCCTATGGTTCAGTTTCCACCAAGGATTTAAAAGTTGTACAGGATTAGCATTTTAGAATCATTTTGTGAAGCACCGAAAAAGCGCTAGTGTGTTTCATATGTTCACTCAGCCCAAACAGGGCTAACAACAAACAAACAAACAAACAAAAAAACAACATGGCTAACAAAAACCTACAAAAAACAATCCATCAGCCACTTTTGCTGTAAAAAACGAGAGTTAAACATAATTCATGATTGGTTTACCTCTATTTATATTAGAGTACATCACTGCAAACCAACGGATTATTCTCTATAATGTCTTTGGTTGATTGTTAGAAAATTATATTATTTATATAATTCTAAAATATTAACCCTTAAAAATCAGAATCGAAGTTAAAACGCTCCAAATATGAAGCATATCCAGCCTTTTTAGACAAAAGGAACCTCACTATATGGTACGTTTCTCTATCTTTATCAAAATAGCTAAGAAGCAACTGCAAAAAGAAAGATTTTTGCAAGTCTATGACAAATCAAGAACTTTAATATTCAGAAGAAACGTGTCTACAGGCGTCCTGCGTGGTTGAGGCAGGCTATCCATGAGCGAGGGCTGTGCGAGTGGAGTGTTTAGGTGTGATCCAAAGCACAGACAGACAGACAGACAGACAGGCACTAAGAAACACAGCGGAGGAAGGGTCTGGACAGAGATCCCTGCGCATGCACACAGCGGCTACACCAAGGCCAGTAGCGGCTAAAGCCCAATTGCTTTCTGAAGGGCTTCCTATTGTCTGCGATGATGAACTTGAGCTATGGCCTAATTCTGCCCCCCCCCAATGCTGCCCCCTCCCTCCCCCTCTTTCACCCCTCCAACGCCTCAAGCACACGCTCCAGCTGACGCCTGGCCCCTACAAACGGTGACCAGCTCATCGCCTCCCCGCACCACTGAATAAAGCCCACCGTAATGAGGCCACAAAATGGCTCCTCCGCCAAACAGACATGGCCGCTAGTGGACGGGTAGATATGACTGCACGAGAGAGAGAGAGAGAGAGAGAGAGAGAGAGAGAGAGAGTGAGAGAGTGAGAGAGAGAGGGGGAAAAAAGGTCACCTCTGTTCTTAATGTCCCTCATTCTTTTCCTCTCACTCCTTCATTCTCTCTCTCTCTCTTTTAATCTTGCCCTCTCTCCTTCACTCTCCATTTCACACTTCTTTCCTCTCTTTCTTTTTCTGTTTCTTTTTCCCTCTTTAACTCTTTTTTCTTTTCTTCTTCAACACTTTCTCTCTTTCTGCTCTTTTCCTCTTCCTTTTTCCTCTCTCTCACTTTCTTTTTCCCCTTTTTCTTACTCTTTTTCTCTCTCTAACTCTTTTTTCTCTCTCACACTATGTCACTATCTCTTTCTTTTTGCCACTTTCTCCTCATTTCCTCTCTTTTTCCTCCCATTCTTTTCCATTTTTTTTTCCTCTCCCTCTCTTTTCGGCTATCTCATTTCTCTTTTCCTCTCTCTCCTCCCTATCTAACACTTCTTTCATCTCTCTTTCTCCCTCATTCTTTTCCACTCTTTCTTACTTTCTTCCTCTCTATTGTTGGCCCTTCCTCTCTTTCTCCCGTCTCTCTCCACATCTCTTTTCCCTCTCTTTCTCTTTCTCTCTCTCTCTCTCCTGTGTCTTACTTTATCTACCTCTCCTTTTTCTTTTCACCCTCTTCTTCATCTTTTTTTTACTCTCTCAAACCTTCCATCTTTCTGTCTCTCTGGTCATTTCCCTCTCCTCTCTCTCTCGGCCCATTCCGCATGCGGATGCCGGCTTATTATTTAAGAGACAAAGGAAGGGAATCTTGGGAAGAGACAGGTGGCTGCATCTGAGTGATGAGAAAATTACGGGAGTGAAATCCAGCCTTGCAAAAAAAAAAGAGAGAGAGAGAAAAAAAGAAAGAGAAAGAAAGAAAAAACACCTCCTCCTGAAAATGATAACGGAATGGAATAAAAATGGCTGCACCCCTTTCCACTCTTTGGTGGAGCTCAGCAGGAACGAGTGGACCCCCCTCCTTTCCCCAAGAAGGATTTCAAATCCCCAAAGAGAAGCAGCGTCCACTCTGCCATCTTCATTTTTCCTCACTTTTCTTCCCCCCTGTCATTTTTCTGCATTTACTCCCAGCTCTGTTATGCGCAGTCTGCTCAAAATGCATCTCAACTGCATGATTTCTATTTTCATAATAGCAAACATCAAGTTAAAGAATATAAATGCTACAGTGGCTGTGTGTGGAGTGTGTGTGCGGGAGGCTGAGGTGTGGGACAGGCTCATGTGAAATGGGTGAATCGCTCCATCTGGAAGATGAACGGTGTGTTTCGGAGTTCGTTGGCTCCGGTCTCGGACAAGCGCGTGGCGTAAGGCTGCCGATGGCCCCACCGGGCAGCGTGAGCGGCCTGGGCTCCGCTTGGTTACGGCGGGGCAAATGAAGCACGGAGGACTCACCTCCGCACGCTACACTCACACACACACACACGCGCAGTGACGGTGCAGACTATCTCGCCAGATCACACCACTATACGCCAAAAGTCTGGAAAACATCACTTTGTAAAAATAAACATAAAATTTTAATTATTCTAAAAGAGAGCTCTTACAGAGATGCCAAAGCACCACTATTGTTCCCTAAAAACCTTTTTTAAATAAGCTTTGTAAAAAGGAATGTTTTTAAAATTTAAGAAACCTCCACATAATACAATTCACTACCAATTCAAGTTTTTTATAGAATCATACTTTCAAGCCAAGAATCATTTAGGGAACCTGTCATAAGTCGGAGCGCAGACAGATGATAGAGAGATAAAGAGACAGACAGACAGACAGACTAAGAGACAGTTAGATAGCAGAGTTTCCTCTAGGAAATGTCGGTGTTGGGCTGGGAATTCTTCATTTTGCCAGACATATAGGTAAAATTACGGTCATATGACCTACTCTGTGTTAAGACGTGATGTAATAAACTACCCCAAACGTATATTTTCCAAAAGCCTAAAATAAAACCTCTTTGCTAACAAAAGCACATTGTTGGTATTTGCCTAACAACATTTTGTTTTATGCGTCTTAATGGCTTTTGTCGACTCAAAGTTAAAATATATCTAAAATATCTAAAGTTTCTCTCAAGTTTCCACTTTAAAACATGGTCTTCTTTCTGCTTCGGCGCTGCTGAAAGAGGTTTAAACCTGGAGCATGGTGGCTGGCAAACCTGAGAGCGTTGATCAGTTTCACGTTTCTGTGTTTTATCACAGTGGACAATGTCTTTATTGACCGTCAGATCTGTATAAACCTGCTTTGCCGTTTGTAAAAGATAAAGTTTATGTAAAACGTTTGAGAACAGCTATTAGCCGTCTGAACAGGACCTTGCCGTGACTTTCAGGCCCAAAGTTTTATTACACAACTCTATAACCTGTAGATATTGAATAATGGGCCTAATTTTAAGGGGTAGCTTAGCCTAGCTGATGTTTATCAAAATGGCGACATTTAAACAACATAATTTTTTAAAAATATTATTTTTTGTCAACTTTTTATATGAGTATATTTATTTATAAGCTAAAGTCTGATGGGATTTTAGTTTAGTGGTCTTGCAGATTTTTCCCAGTCAAATACCGGGATTATCAACTAACAGAAAACCTGATAGATGGCTGACTTGAACATGACTGTGAGTATCAGCACAGAAAGAAAGTGTTTGTTATGTCTGCAGCAACAGTATCCAAATAAATGGGTCTTAAATGTCCTACAAAACTTTGGGTCCATGTTAATTTAATGCAGCTTGGCATATTTAAGGCAGATCACAGGGAGGGACCGTTACAAACAAAGAGCACGAAGGTCTTCTAGAGAACATCACTGCAAACCAGTGGAATATTCTGGTTAAATTAGATGTCAGACATGTTTCATTGTGTTGGTTGCTGGCAACTATCTCTCAAAACCACTGCTTGCCTCCTGCCCTCTCATCGAAACTCAAAACCTACAATCAAAATATAACATTCCATAGCATAAAAATGCACCAAGAAGAGACAGATTTTCCTGCTAGAAGCCGTTCAGACGATGGGAACTGCATCATTTGGAATCAGCGACAGTAACTGCAGTCTGTAAGATCTACACGACTGAAGCTCATGACTTTCAGCCGTTCAGCGCATTAGCTCCTACAGTCCACAGCGATCTGAGCACTCCAGCCTTTCCGGTGTGGGTCGTGAGTTCAAGAGTGACACGCATTCACACGCGCATTACACCGGCACGTTTGTTTCCTAACCCCGTCACCCACAGCCCCGTACCACACACACAACTCCGCAAATGAGTTTACACCATTGTTTAATGACACTCGGCCCTGTTTCTCAAAGCGGGACGTGAGACAAACAAATTCGAGCGCGTTGACGGAGTTTATCAAAATGACAGGCAATTAGAGGCGGCCTGACCTTGGGCCTCCGTGCTAAATTAGAGCCATCACCGCGGCCATACATGTTTGAGGAGTTGAGGGGGAAAAAAAAGCAGCCACAGAAAAGCTACGGGCCTCTCTGTACACAGTGCTGAATTATACATCCAACATCCTATTACTCCAAACAGCCCCAGGAGCTCTGTCTCTCTCTCTCTCACTCTCTCTCTTTCTAACTTCTTCTCTCTCGCTCTCTCTCCCTCTACACATGCAGAAAAATGACAGTAAACTCTCCGCAATCACGGCGCCAATCAATTATGCATGCATTATATTTTCTTAGGCGGTGCGAAATCTAGAAATGTTAAATGTTTTTAAAAGCACAGATGTGTAACACTTTCCAGAAGGTTGTTACCTTCAAAAATTATGGATTCGTGCAATTAAAATGCAAAACAGAAAGGATAAAGTAGGAATGCACTGATTTGGAATCTTTCGGCTGATATGATAATATCGATATCTATAAACAACAACTGTGCACTTTTTCCGTTTTAAAATAAGTTGCCAATACCATTCGGTAATAAGGGGTAACGTAACGCTGTTGTCAGCAGAAAAACTCGTATCTCCATTTTAGTCGTTTTTCAGTTTATGACATAATTTGAAAATACCTGTTGTCCTTTACATTGTGTGGATATTTCATGATGAATGAACCAAAATAAACAGCTCAACATGACTTCTTCTGGTTCCATTGACTTACATTAACAGTAAAGTAGGTTTTTTCCTTTCTCCTGTAAAGTCACCATTTTGGAGATATGAGGTTTTCTTCTGACAACAGCGATATGGTAGCGAGTTGTACTAACCTAAAATTAAAATTATATGCTATTTTTGTAGTTGTTACTCAATATTAAGCTAGTGAATGCAGCAGTAGCAAGTTGATAAATAAATAGATAAATAATGGTTACAAGTTATACAAATCTAAAAATTACATGATCATTTTCTAAAAAAAACACCACATCACATAACTTTTTTTCCTTCTTATTTATTTAACTAGAAAATTAGTATATGATTTTTACCACTTTATTACCATCTTGTTAGTTCCAATTACTAACTTATTATCTACTTATAACCTGAAAATAAGCATGCGATTTTTGACAACTTGTTACTATATTACCATATTATTACCTATCACCACTCTGCAAAGTCCTACCATAATTGCTTTATAACATGCAGTGAGGGAGCACATGGCACAACCTAACACACATGCAGTTAAAGATGTCCAAGTTGACAGTACTTCTGGTCATGTTCTCGTATTCCACAGCATCGTTGTCTGAGAATTTTCACAGCAGTTGGACAGATATTTTTTGAGATTCACCCTGAAGATCATGAGGACCATCACAACATCAAAGTAACTTTTTTCACTGTTTTTCTCAGTGTTTTTTGTCCTGCCGTGTCAGTACTTTTATATGGACTGTGTGCTCCGCATCAGTAAAGACTTCAGTGGCTTTTACCTACTATTAAACAAACCATAGCAATAACCCCAGGTTATATTAAACCTATGTGAGTTGCTCAATGTAGCCTAAGTATTCTTATTAGTGTGGGGTGGTGTTATCCACTACACTATTCATTTGTGCGAGTTTAAAAGAAGGGAAAGACCATCATTAGTGATTATGTGTGTGCACGAGTGTGTGTGCACGTCTGTAGCCACGTTGACATGCAGCCTAATATTCCATTAATAATCCGACTAACAGCTCAATCAGAATAGATATCCATGTATACACCTCAATCGGAATAGTCTAGTCAGATTGAGGCCATTCGGAATACAATTTCCATCCGACTGAACGAGGTAATCCTGTAAATAATCCGTTAAATAGAAGAATAATATCCGTGTAAACGCCTGTATCCGATTACATTCCCTATCGGAAAGTTTAAGTACGTTCTGCATGGTCGTCGTGTCGTAGTGAAAGTTTATAACATTCAACATGGCGGAGAAGAAACTGGTCTGCAGAGGAGACGAAGTTTATGCTCTGATCTTTAAAAGACGGCGGTGGGACGGACGTTCAGCTTATGTGTCTCAGAACACGACGTCTTCCTCTCGGCCTTCTTTAATAAAGACATGAAGGACGTTTTCCTGAGTCTGACATCATTTTAAAGCAATTAACAATACAAGCGCTGCTCACTGCTGCTCATCTCACTCTGACTGGACTCACGTGATGCTGGTTGTCATGGTAACGTCTACACTAAGCGGTTCTGTACGCATGCCTGTCATTTTGGATCGGATTACTTGTAGTGAGCATATAAACAGAGATTCTTCATGAGAGTGTTGAGTAGAGTGAGATATAAACACCTCAGCCTTAATCTATAATCAGAATGTATTCAATCAGATTGCCTAAAATCTGGGCTAGTAATCGGATTCTAAATTACAGATTGCTGGAAGTAATATTGGAACAATAATAACAATAGCATTTTCTTATTCATTGGCGAGTAATATATCAGTCATTGATATATCATGCAACCCCAAAAAAGCTACTTTTTCTTTGATCTCCAAATGTCTGCAGGGCAAAAACGTATAGTAATCTACAGAAAGCGAACGGTGCAAACCAACACCTGTGATATTACAGGAAAAAGGGAACAACTTCAATCTTCGATACTGAGAATTGACAGCATTCTGAAGTCATTTCCTCCTGCCAGTGTAAAGGCAGGCTGGGGCTTGCATGCGTGTGAGGGGGAGCATAGAACTGAGAGGTGCTTATGAGAGAGTGTGTGTGTGTATGTGTGTGAAGAGGGAGGAGGCCGGACCGGCCGCAGGGGCATTGACCTAAGCTGCTGGTCAGTCCCAGAGGTGTGTGTCCAGCAGCCCTGAAGCCCACCCCTCTGATAATGACCTCTGTGTTCCGCTGATGGGGATGGACAGGTATTGGCAGGCCCGCTGACCGCTGCCAATGAGACGCCTACAAGTGGCAAGTCTGTTAATAACAGGTGACCCATTGGCCTCTTCACACTGACCAGACCCTTCACACAGTGTATATGTGGAGGGGGAAGGGTGTAAATGTGCATGAACTTGCAGAGATGAGCAAGAAAATAGGTGTGACATCGACGGAGGGAAAAAAAAAATATCCTGAACAGACAAACACAAATACACACACACCTATGCACACAGAGGCAGTGGCAGGAATTTTGGGCCCCTTGTAAAATTTCATGCATGTGCCTCTTGCCTGACCTCATATCCTTTTGCAGTACCTGTCTTAGCCCTACTCTTTATTTGTTTTATACAACACAGTTATGACAGTACAACTTAATTGGCTGATAAGCACTGCACCCATGTGATTATTTGTGGTAACAGCATTTTTTCACAATAACTATCATTAAGCACCAGCTACAATACTGTTATAAATTAAGGTTCTGTTCAGGTACATTTTTGGTTTATCAAGGTACAAACAATGTAAATGCTCCCTCAAAGGTACAACAGTGGTTTTAAGGTCTGATTGTGAACGTTAAAAAGTTTTTCCAGGTAAAAAGTTTGTATTTGTACCTTTGGAGTCAGTACAGCTTAAAATATATCATGTCAGTGGATTATGGTACAGTTATGTTCCCTGACTAAAGGTACTGAGATGTACCCTTGAGGGTTCCACCCCAGTGACAAGAGGGGAACTGACCAGGTGACAGTTTCGAGTCTTTTTTTCTGAGAGTGCAAGTACTGACTCACTTTAGGCTGCAGCTAATTTTTATTACATTTCTTTTTGTCTTCAGTACAAAGAAAAACAGAAAATGTGTACATTCAATGACTTCTAGAGAATAATATCTGACCCATGGCCTTTTGAACTGGATTCTAAAGAAGAATGTGTCAGCAGCCCTACATTAAATCCTAAACCTAGTGAAAAGCCAGATTTCAGTCAGCAGTTTCTACAGTGGGCCAACTAAACAAACTGGAATTAGCCAGAAACTAACAATTTGCCAATCAAGATGGGCTGTGAAAGGCTTTTCAGACTGGCTGGAGCAAAACAACACCCATGTTAATCTGGCAAATACTGAAAACTGCCAACACTAAAGCACACTTGATGCAACATTCTGGGCGTCTTTGTTTGATTTATTTGTTTTTTATTTAACCTTTGATTTAACCAGGCAGACCATGAAGTACATATACTTATTTACAATGGTAGCCTGGTAAGCAGCAGAAGAGGGAAACACAAAAGAGGGGTCCAATAACTTTACTTCTTTTGTCATTTATCAGAAATGTTGTGTAAAAGCAAAAGAACACTTGAGATAATGTGCCATTCATGATAAAACCCTACCTCTGTGTCTTAAATAGCTCCATAATGCCAACTCTTGCTAACATGCAGCAAGCTGTGAAAAATGAATATAATTAGCATGGCTGCATATCAATACACTGTATGCCACTGGTCAAACTTGTAATGTTTGTTGCTTCTCAAAAAAGTGTTCCATCTTGGCTGCCATAGCGAATCTAGAACTGTTTTTGACTAGTTCACGACAAACATTATTATCAAAGCCCACCAAAACACACTCATTTATTCAGCTATACATTATTAAACTTAGTAATGGAACAACATAAATACTCTGGCCTTAATTTTTACTCTACCTAGGCCAAAAGATAGAAAGGGAGGCTTGAGAGTGTCCTAAGCATGCATAGTGGACACCGGACCACTTTCTAGTTAACGCCTTCACTTTCAAGTTGAACTTTTTACATTTCAGTGGTTACATTTTAACGCAAAAACCAAGGGTATGTTACACAACTGAGTTAATAGGGAAAAACTTAAAAACCCTGAAAAATCACAGCAGGTTATGATGTTATATTTAGAGAACTCCTTTACATAATTCAGTACAGAACTGTGCAAACGTCAGAGACAACACTTCATTTATTAAATTTAAAGTAGATTCATTTTCAGGAGATATTTCTGAGGAGATTAATCGACTTGCATTAGGAAGGGGAAAGTTTAATTAAAAAGAGTTTCTGAAAATGAAAAAAGATTTAAAGGAAACTGAGAAAGTGGGACTCCTAACAACCGTGTCTACCAGCAAGACCTGGTAGGCTCCAAAACTGTCACCATCAGACAAACTGCACTTAAAGAGAGAGGAGAAAATCAGCCTCCGCTGCGGCTTCAGATCTAAAAACAGCCACAGCTGTTTGTCCATCCTTCCACTATGAGAAGACAACTCAGCGCTATGGGTCTGAAAGGATGTGTAGCTGTCAAGAGGACATTACTGAGTAAAAGAAGAACATCAGCAAATCAAACAAAGAATCTGACAACACTTCCAGACCTCAACATCACTGAATGTGTTTGGGATTATATGAATTGTAGGAGGCAGAAAATGCAACTAACTTGTAAGACTGAACTTGTGGAAAATATCCCTGCAGATTTCCTTGAAAAACTGAAAGCAAGTCTTTGAAAAGCAGAAGCTGTAATAAAGGCAAATGGTGGACACTTGTGAAAATTGATCATACTTTGATGTGGAGACTTCTGGGTAATTTCATGTTAAACATATACATTTACAGTTTTTTTCCTGACACAGAATGAATAACTTAATGGCTTAATGGCTGTTTTGACTGGCTGTTTGATCAATAAATGAGGGGTGGTCTTTTGCACAGTACTGCATAACACACAAAAAACTGGGAGACATACTGTCTTACATTGAAGACACACTGCGGTTGCCATTGCTTCTAAAAGTAATCTTTAGTCACTACTTAACGAACGAAGCATTTCAATTAAAAACCTTTTGCTGAGCCCAAAACTTACATGGGGAAGAGTAATCGTTGCTGCCCCCTGTCTCTTTGGGACCGCTGGAGTCATCCTAACCTCCCCACACTGGGGGGAAAATGTCCTGAACACAAAAACACACACACACACTTCCAGGACAGCGTTACACATAGTCACACAGAGCCTTTGTGTCTGCTCTTTAGTAACTTAACAGACACTTCCTATAATTTTAACCAATGGCCCTCCTCTAAGATTACATGCAACTTAATCCACCCCTCGCGCACTAATTTGTTTTTCTTGGCCTTCTTTTTTCCCCCCTCTTGCCTGGGTGTAACTGAGCCCTTGAATATATACAAATTTAATAGAGCAAATAGAATCATTATCAAATTCAAATCAATACAAATCTAGCCCCAGCGCCCTTAAAAGGCAGCAATATTGAAATACAACACTGTCTGCATCCCCCCCCACCACTTCCCCTCCTCCCCACCCCTCCGCTCCATCTCGCTCTTGTACATCTGACGTCCCCCCATCAGGCACGGACAAGCAGACAGGCGCATTATAGCTAATCAAGCTCACACAAAACAGCTTTTATTAATGCAGAGGAGTGCCGCTTTGATCATGAGGAAAACTTTCAAAGGGAAAGCAGTAGGTGCGGAGGCGCACAAATAGGATGCACCCCATTACCTACGGGTACCGCGCCAGATCGGAGAAAAGACGCCAGCATCAACGGCTTGCCTTAGAAAGCTGCGTCACAATGGGAGGAGGAAAAAAAAAAGGATTTCAGAGCAGTTGTTGGTTGTTGGGAGAGGAATTCAGGGGACTAAAAAAGCCCCAGTGCTTGTCTGTTATTTGTCATTTGTCTGTTCATCACCTACTTTTTGTTGATTTATACAAAAATGTTGGTAAACAGCTGTTGACATGCAGTCATTTTGAGTGCAGAATATCATCAGGGTGATTGATATGCTCCGACACAAAGATAACATATTGCCAGCTCACTTTTTTTGATGTTAACAGTTCTTTTATGTGACAAAATGACAACATTTATACACCGGTGAATTACAGGAGTCGACGCAATTTGCATGATTCTAGGGCTGCATTTGGGACAAATATTTCATTGTATGCTATATAGTCGACAGCTCCACACAGGTTTACGCACATACGCCCATCTAATTTCTTGTCAAAAACATGCTTTTTGCTTTTCATTATAAAAAAAAAGCAACATTAAACGGCATACTTAAGTTCATCTTCGTTCATCTCGATGCAGGTTAAGCCAATTTCAGAACTAAAACCGGATTTCAGTGAAGTGTAAGCGTTAATACAGATGCCACACAACAGCAAAAGTGGCCTTATATGCTTGAAAAACATCTTATTTTTATTAATAAACGACACAATAATTAATGAGCTGTACCAACATTTACATTCCAGCATTTAATCATATCAGCATTTGTTTTTTATGCTTATTTGTGAATGTTTTTTTCTTTCTGTTAAGAAATGACACCTTAATTATTACACAAGCTATACTGACAATAGCATTAAGTCACATCATATAGTTGTTTTTAAAGGGGGAGTTCTACCAATTTCCCAAAATCTCTGCATAATTAAGTGGTTAAGATGTAAACAAAGTCATTCAGAGTGTTTTCGTCTTTAGAGAAACTTGTTCACTGTGGTGGTGATAGGAACCAGACATCCAAAGTCTTTAACACCACAGAAAGGTCCCTTCACAGAAAGTTATGGTGAGGAATATGCTGTCTGATGCCGGAGACATTGTTTTATATTGTTTCTGGAAAGCTTTTGGCCTAAAATGTATTTTTTAGATACATCCATGGTGGATGTACCAAGATTTACCACTATGTTATCATTAATCAGCATTACTTATAAAGTTCAGTAGGTTCACTGGTCATTTTGTTTAGCAAATAAAATGCCTATATTTGCATAGTAGACATCACAACTCCCGGTTCCTATCACCACCACTGTAACAGAAAATCAGAGATGGCCACCCTGCATCGTTTTATTTACATCTCAACGATTTAATTATGGTGAAAGTTTGAAAAATTGGTGGCATTCTCCTTTAAATAAGGAAAACTTGAACACATGAAATAAGTCTTTAGAAAATTAACTTTGCTTATAGGCTTGTCTTATGTATATCACTTTAAAGAACCCAACAAAGCTGCTAAATATACATTTAATATGTTAAAATGTGATTTTTTTTATTCCATTCAGTAAATCAATTATATATACAAGCCTACAGCAATACTACTACTGCATATTCACATATTAAATTATAAAACAATTACTTATTAATAGTGTGAAATGTAATTCAGCCTTATGAAAAAATGCTGAAAAAAGCCACTAATTCTCATTCATGCTATGCAGGAGGATCCAATGGCCTTGCACTACTAACAGCACAGTCCATAGGCTGGTAGGTAATTGTGAAACAGTTAGTGCTGTAACATCCATTTTTACTTCCATTTGTACGACTTACTGACAAAATAACATACATTTCTTTAAATTAAACTATTATCTATTGTGATTAACGTATTCACCTATTAGATAGATAGATGACAGATAGATACTTTATTGATCCTGAAGGAAATTTAGCAGCCAGTATCAGTCACACAACACAGCACAGTTATAATAATAAGGGTGGTACAAAATAAAAAGAAAATATATACAAAAAAGCCATATATACAAATAGAAATACACAAAAATGTGCAATAAGTTCTATTAGCTGACATAAAAAAGGCAGATGACTGATCTTTATGAGAGCAGATGACCCCCAATAGATGAATCTACACATTATAAAGGAGCACTTAAGCTAACTTAACTCCTAAGATAAAAGTCATGACACTTTTTAGGTCTCAACAGCTCTTAAACAAACTTTTTAAGTACATAAATGTGAGTTTTAGTGAATATAATCACTATTAAGTGAAACGATGAAAACACTGCGAATAATTTCACTCCATCTCTGTATAAAAACTAAATTTAACAGTTCAACCTCGTCTAAGGCTCAAATTAAAAGCAGCCAAAACATTCCAGCCAGTATGACTCACCTGACATAATTAACAGTTAATATTTTTATGCGTCTGCATTAATTTCTAATATACCCATTTCACTGTTTTAAATAAGAGCCAAATTAAACTGCAAGTGGATGATTTTCTCCCCAGTACTGAGAGACGCTGGATGCATACAGAGCTGAAGACACACAATTCTCCACAGCGCCAGTGCATTAAACAACAGAGCCGTTCTGGTTTATTAGAACTAAAACTCAGATGAGCCGTTTCTAATAATGGGCCGATCACAGTTTGTGGACATGCAGTAAGCAGGGACCGATGGCCTTGACCAAGACCTTGAGGGCAAAGGTTGAGTCTGGCCAGCGGACAGGGGTCGCACCCACCCATACAAAAGCAGAGAGGAGCATCTGCTGTGCACGCTCACTCTTTTCTCTGGGTCTTTCACACACACACAGGTTTGTATTTCTATCTCTGTCAGGGACTTTTAGAGCCATCCCTTCTAACTCAACTCCATTCTGTCAACAGATTAACTGCATTTATTTACCTCTTTATTATTGTGTTCATTTATTTTTTTCCCAAGTGACTTACAGTTTAACCTGTGGACACTTCGGTTCAGTTTGAGAGTTCTGCGAGTGAGTCTCACAAGTTCTGTTTTACTTATTGTTCACGTGCATCCAGTCATGCAGCCCACAACAGAAGAGCAAGGTGGATTCAACACACGCAAGAAAACAAGGTCAAAAGAATCCTGTGTGGGTGCATTTCTATATTTGTAAAGACGTAAACAGCATTTTACCAACCACAGTCCAACTCTGAATGAGATGTGAGCTGTAGGCATCTGAAACTCAAAGTATTTATAGTATATAAAGCCATTTATCTGTAAGAAGTGAGCAGTGATTTTGATTTTTTGACAAATATGTCAGCAAAGCTTCCAAAGAAGTCCAGTATTTACATTCAACATCCAATACCTAGTTTGGTTAATCAGCCCTTCACTTCAGGACCCGTATTTTGGAAACCTGTATTTACCTACCCTTTTAAAATGATGCTTTCATATTGTTTCTGTGATGTCATGAAAGCAAGACATTCACCCGCCTATTCAGCCTGCAGCTTTTAGCCCTGCCCACTCACACTGAAGTTATAAGGAGTGACTGCTTTTTGAGTCACAGCCAATCAGAACAGATGTCATTTATATATATATCGGTCTTCAAGGCACACTAAAACAGGCTGTTTAATTACAAGAGGTTGGAAAATGGTCCAGTGGAAACTAATTACGACTTTTTGATACAACCCACACAAACATTATAAGCGGACTGGGAAAGAAATGCAAGAAAAATATAGGAAAAATTCTTTCAAATTAAATCAGGTGTTATTCTGGTGGAAAGCATTGGCTGAAGTGCAAGGAGAAATCAGGAAAAACTGTGTTTTTCCAACTTTATTCCCAAGATATTATAGTAAAATACATATATATGACATACTTTATTTATTTTTATTTGTATTTGTTTGCATGTGTTATAGTGTTTTAACTGGCACAAATAAACTTACTCTGGAGATTTGAAGAATTTACTGACAGCTTAAAACTTTTGCACAGCACTGTAACATTAAAAACATAAGATTGTGTGCTAAATTGCAGCCAGTCAAGCTTAATAAAAAGATTCTCGATAGATACATACAGTGTGAAAATGGAAGCGTCCACCTCAGGGGAAAAATTAAGTTCTAAAGACTAATGTTTACTAATACCATGTTATTTACTTACCAGCCTTTATTTCTATGGGGTTTAAATCACATAGTTATTTATTGGTTAAATATAGAAGAACCATAAATGCTTCATTGCTTGGTTTCTCTCTTCAAAGTAAAACCTGTTGTATATGGTTCTTTAAAGAAGCTATTCAGTAATGGTTCTTTATAACACCAACCTCAGCAAACAAAATAAAACTCTCCTATTTTATTTTTCAAATAAAAGCTGCGGTTATTGTAAAAAAGAAAAAAAAAATCCATCATTGGTCCCCACAAAGAGCTAAATACATGGTGACACACATATCTACAAAAGTCCCCATAACAACCAAAGTCAAGTGCACATCTCACTGCTATACCAGCTATACAGTACTATAACAACGGGTCTTAAGACCCATATCATTGCTCTTATATCACTCCATTTGTGTCCATAGATCCATTTATTACTACTTTACTGTTATTATTATTATTATTAGTAGTAGTATTATTTATGTTTACATCATACAATGCCCTTTACATTGGGTGAACAGTTCATAATGAATACATCAATAGAAATGGTCCACCTTACTTGATATAAAATCTTAGTACACTAAACATTAAGGATGTTTTTCCTTCTTTTGTTTTGGTGATACAAAGTTTTTTTTTATGACAGCTACCATATTTAATATTCACCTGATGTTCATTCATGGGGTTCAAACATTAAATACCTCTACCACCGATGTAACATGTAATAAAAAAAATAAGGTATTAATGTGTTGGAGAGGCTTGAGGAGTCAGTGAGAGGTCAGCATCTGGCTGCGCTCTCTGACACTGACCCCAGCCTTTGCACCGCCCCTGCCTGGTCACACCAGCAAGCCGATCCACATCTGATGGGAAAAAGATCACAGCTATCTACTTAAGCACCTCTCCCACCTCTCCCCAGTCTAGCATTACGTTTTAAAGGAAGCGTCAAATTATGTCAATACCAGGATCAATAGCACAAGACGTCTCACTACCCCCCTCCAGCAAATGAAGTGAATTATACAGATGAACCCCAGGCTAGTGGCTAAGTGCTATGTTAGTGTCAGGGAAGTGTGAGTCTCTCTCAATCTCCCTCTCTCTCTCTCTCTCTCTCGCCGTCTATGCAACATTTCCCTCCGTCTAATGTGGTGGTGATGTGGCCCGATGCGAGACCGCTGGGGGCAGGACTGCATAGGTGTGTGCCCATAAATGTCATCAATCTCCCAGCATGCTCCATCCCTGTCATCTGAAAGACATTTAAGCCCAGCTCCATGTACCATTAAAGAGGTCCCCTCCACTGTCCAAGCACATTGCACACGGGAAATTATAGCACCTCTGTGTGACGGCCTGACTATTCGCTCGCAGAAGGATGTAGTTTTTTATATTCTCCCTGTTGTCCTCATCTAGATAATGTACTGAGTACAATGCTTCTCACTTAACATCTAAATATGAATTCCTCTTTCGCAAGAACTGGAGCCAATTTTGTTTGTACTGCGTTCACACTTTCAAGAATCGACATTTCAATGAAACTCAGTGATGGCCAAGAGCAGAGCACTGGACAATCATGTGATCATCACTGGTTGTTACATTCATCACCTTGTATTCTGCACTACTACCACCTTTGAAAGTTCAGACAACTGTAAATATTGTTTTATTGAACTTTTGTTTGCATTTACACTTCAAAGAATCCATTTTTGAATGCAATCACATTATAACTCGTGTCAGAGGCAACGTTTCATCTACTTAGTGTCCAGTCAAAGTCCCCATTATGCGAAAGTTACTCATTTATTAAGAGATATTTCTGAGAAGATTAAATATTACATTTTGGGAAAGTCAAACATGAAAAACGTGAAAAACCTGCCCCCATCAGATAAACAGCACTTAAAGATTTCTTCTTAGAGAGAGGAGAAAATCAAGCTGCTTCAGATCTGAAAACATCCACAGGTGTTTCTGTCCATCCTTCCACTGTGAGAAGACGACTCAGCGCTGTGGGTCTGAAAGGATGTGTAGCTATCAAGGAGCTGTTACTGAGATAAGGAAACAGACAAAAACGGACAGAGAAGCTTCTGTTGTTCCCAGAACAACGGACTGACCACCCCAGAGTCCAGACCTCAACATCACTGAATGTGTTTGGGATTATTTGGATCGTGAGAAGCAGAAAATGCAACCAACAAAAATATCCCTGCAGATTCTTTGAAAAACTGAAGGCACGTCTCTGAAGGCTAGATTTTACTTTTCGTTGTTGAGGCTTCTCTGTAATTTTCTACCAATTAAATTTGGCCATTTTGACTGGAAATTATAAATCAAATGTCTCTGACTTGCACAGTAGTATATATGCAGTCGCTGTCCCACCAGCCACTTAAGGGCCCCATGAGCATGTAGTATTTATTTAGCTTATTTTATACATAATTTATTTTGCTCATTTAATTTTTTTCAGTTATTGTATTTGTTCTATGGTCTGTGTTCAGTTTTTCCTGATCAAAATTTATGAATTCTTTTTTATTATTGCATACAAATTATATTAACATTGACATAAATAGGAATGTCACTCAAGGCACCCAAAAGTTAAGAAATCACACTGTTTTCACAGTTATCACTACCACTCTCATTTCAGGCAATTGCAAATATTGTTTAATTCAACCCAAACTCTAGAGTGAATTCTGTTTTAATACAAACATCACATTATATCACATTCATCTAGAGCTGTGATGGTGTGAATTTTTTCTTACTGAGGTGGAAAAACAATGTATCCCCACGGTTTGGTGGTTTATCACCAATATCTATATTTCTATCTACCTGCTTTTGGTGTTTGGATCTGCAGCTTGATCAGCTAACTTAATGTTACGGACCCACTTAATGTTGAAGACCCAAACAGTACCACAGTACAGGTTTGATTCTGACTACCTGGCGCTCTACTGACACAATCATAGATGATAAAAACTGATGTCGGAGAGAACTAAAGTCGATGGAGTGACAGAACGCCGAAATAGAGCCTGTTTTGTGGTGTTTGGATTGTAGTACACAGCACAGGCTTGGTTCCAGCTAACTGAAGCTAAATGACATCCCTTTAGAGGATATCTGAAAGCGTAAAGTCGTTTGGGGTGGGGGAAAGCCAAAATTAGCTGTGTTCTGTCCATTGTTTCTAATGAAGACATTGTTTCTAATGAAGGTGTGAACACCAGCGCTCATTGACTCTGAGCACTGCTCAGTTTCTCAGCGCGTCACAGAGCGCCACTCCGAATTTTGCCACTACAATGTTAAATTAAAGAAAAGCCACAGTAGATAACAAATGCCTTCAAATTTACATAAAAAAGGCAGTCAGTCTTTTAGATAAACAGATCTTAGCTAACGTTACAGCCTAGCCTTGTCAGCGCAACAACAGAGACCTGTTAGTTAAGCACTAAAATGATGGCAATTGTGATTAATAATGGTGAATCAACTTTCACCAGCAAAAACTGGCATCACATGACTGCAGTATTGTGGTAATGCGGTCACCATCACAGCCCCACATTCATCCTTTGTATTCTGCACTATTACTACCACTCTGAGATCAGACAATTGAATCATTTCATTCCACCAAAGCACTGGACCAAATTCTGTTTCTACTGAAAATACACCCTAACAAAGAGTATTCAAATAAAAAGAAACATCTAACAAGCAGACATCACTGCATAGTTACATCATCATGACTGTTAACTGCATTTGTCCACTATAAATTGCCGTTATGACTCTCACTCCGAGTTCAGACGATTGTAAACATCTTTTTTATTCAATGTGCTGAACTGAACTCTGTTTTTACTTCTGCTACACTCTGAGATATGGGTATTTGAAATGGAATAAAGTGACGGATTAAAAGAACATCCGTGATAATAATCGCTGTTAATTACGTCCATTGTCTTGCATTCTGCACCATCACTATGGCTCTGAGTTCAGGCAATTGTAAATATTGTTTAATTCGAAATTGGACAGGACTGGAATTCTGTTTCTGTATTTAGAGTAATCAGAATATGAGGGAAATTAAGCGACTGTCAATCAGAGAACATTACACAATCATGTAATAATCACTGTTAATTACATTCAATGTGCTCCACACCTCCGCTCTGAGATCAGACAATGTCTTTCACAGGGTGCAGCTGAAGTTCAGAGAGAGAAAGAGAGAGAGAGAGAGAGAGAGAGAGAGAGAGAGAGAGAGAGAGATCCAGTCTCCCACAGCGCTCTCACTTTAGGGCCTGTAATAGACAAAGTCATTCTCATTCCCCTTCAATTCTCACCTAAAAGAGCGAGCCGCTCTCCCTGGCCTTAATTATATACTCCCCAATCACTGTTTAAATGTAACCTTCTCTGGGTGTCTCTCGCCCGGAGAGAGGTACAAATGAAGAGCATTGCTCCTGAGCTAACTGCATATTTCAGCCGGGGGGCCTGAAGCGAGGTGCCGGAGGGGGGGAGGGGCCGAGATGGATATATTATGTATATGGGAAGCGGGCACGGGCTTTAAGGAGGAAGCTGCTTGGTCAGCATCGCACAAGCTGGAAATGCAGGCAGATAGAGCACATGCGGGATTATGGATCTCCCCTTGTATGTAACTGAGCAAGGTCTATTGACCTAAATTTAATTATTTTTGTGCCCCCACCCCATCCCTACCAAACCACAAGCATCTCTTCCTTTACAGGAGCTCTCCTCCTTTTTGTGGAAGGATGCTCCACCTTCTTAGATGGGACGGCATGGTTTCAAAAGGAGTGTCTAGGTAGCGCAATATCAGAGCTTTACATGCATTATATGCTGATGCACAGCAGCAACGTTAGCCTCCAGATGAGCAGCATGACTGAAAAGAGATATGAAGTTGCGTGATCCATGACCATCGTCGCTACATGCTTATTATTCTGTTATCAGTCAAAACTCTACTGTTTTTCAACCTAAATATAGGGTCATTCTACAGAAACCTTGTGTCCCCTAACACAGATACAGATACATTGCATTTGAAAAACATGTTAGGGTTACAATTTATCTATGTTTTAAAATAAAACAATATGTTATTTGAACAATTACACCTTCTTGAGCCTCAATTTAGCAATATTGGTTTTTAAATCAATCATATAGAATTCCAAGCACCACTGAGGTGCTTGTCCTCACAGTCTTGTGTAAAGGGTGAAGCCATATTTTGAGGTAAAAAACATGTTTTAACTGCAATTTTAACTGCAATAATCTATACATGACTGTGGAATATATGAATTAAATGACATAAAGAAAACAAATGACAAATAAATATAAAATATATAAAGAAAGTTGTTGTCCCCAGGAGTCGTGTCACTGGTGTTACCGTGTAACAAAAAAATTCTTATTTTGAAATAAAAGTCACACTGATGACATCACTTGACTTCCTTTTACCTGTTTTCTGAGGATCTATGAAGAAAAGCTCATGGTGAGTCCACTGTGTCTTTCGGTTATCAGAGATTTTCTCATTTAGCTCATGATTTCATATGAAGCGTTTAGCTGAAGTCACTGGTGTGACCGACTTTATTCTTAGGTAATTGTAAAAAAATAGGATACAAATGGATTAAATTACATATTTTAGTGGATATTCCATGATTGACAACATGTGGTTTGATGCTCTGTAGCAGCCGTTTTGTTAAATGCATTGTTCATTAAAAATGTCTCTGGAGTTACCTTTATTATGTGTGACACCAATGAGGATCGGTAACACCAGTGAGTCCTATGGAGAGATAAAAAGGTGGACGTTTCTGTAGAATGACCCTCTGGCGTCTGTAGCATATGGAATATTATCACAGACAACAACCTTGACAACAACGTTTCCCTGCACAAAGAACAGAAAGCCTGCTCAAAACATTCTTGTGCTGAAGTGTTTTGAGTCTGTTTTTTGCTGTTTTGTCTCACAATTGAATTCGACTGAATTGAATTAATTGACTGTGAGCTAGATCCAGTAGATTAGATTGATATTAGATTGATTGATTAGATTGACTATATGTAGTAATAAGAGTAAGGTCCTTAGAGTTTAAGGCATCTGATTGGCTATTGTATTTGCTGCAGCATTATTTGAAATGCACCAAACTATGATACATACACTGCATCTCCCAAAGGCACCTGCTTCCAGTTTTGTCACTTTTTTTTTGCCGTTCACACATGGAACATATAGCGGACGACTCTGTGGACGTGCTGATTTGATAAAGCCGCGTAGCGGAACCAGTAACGTATAGCTCGCGGTGCGGCGTGCCTCTAGGATCCATGCTCGGGACCCCGAGTTGTCAGGGGGAGGAATTAGAGAGGCGCACATGCTCAGTTCTGTGTGGTCACATGACCAGGGTGCAGCGCGGGGGGCTGGAGAGAGCCGGCTAGCCACCATTTTGTGTGAGTACCTGCCTCGTTTGTTTACCTGCGTCCACTCTGCATTTGTCATTGCTGTAATCATATATTTTTTGTATAAGAGGTGTTTGGGGGGGGTGTTGTTATTGAAGCGGTTGGTTTCGGATGCAGAAGTGGTGGAGGGTTGATGGATAGCGAGGGTCCGGATTGAGCGAGGGAATCAGAGGAGATGAGTAGCCAGTAGGAGCAGCTAGTAAACCCCCCCCCCAACCCACACACCTCCTCCACTCACCATTCCTATTTCATCTGCGCTCTGGTCCTCCCCTCGCTCCCCTAAAGCCAGGGCTGTATTTCAGAGCTCTTTCCTACACCCCTCTCTGTCTCTCTCTCTATCTCTCTCGCCCTCTCTCTCTCTCTCCTCCTCTCCCCGCGAGGGCAGGACGTGTGAGCCGCATATGGTGCGCCGAAATTGCTGTCTGCGAGAGCATGCTTCTGCCTGTCCAGACTTCATCAGTGGGATTAAAGAAAGAGAAAGGGGGAAAGCAGAAAAGAAAAAAGAGAAAAAAAAGAACAAATCAAAATATAATGATAGTGGGGCCAGGGCTTTCTCTCACTGTCTGTCTGTCTGTCTCTGTCACTCTCTCCCTCTCTTTCTGTCTACCTCATACTCAGTTTTAACAAGAGAGGGGCTGCGGAGATGAAAGAGAAGGTTTCTCTCGGTGGGCCACTGCAGAGTGAGGGAGGCGAGGTTGTCTTATGAGTCGGATACGCCGGTTTTTACACTTTTACACTTTGGCGAGATCAGCGACCTTGTGCTGGGCCGGTCTCCACACTGACCGGTGATCAGTCATTAAACCGATGCATATATCTATATATCTATATCTATTTTCATTTCTTAAATACGCACTGCTAAAAATTATTCACTGTCCTACATTTGAGAAATAGTACATAACCTTAAAACTGAACATCAAATAATAAGGTAAGAACGTCGGAAAGATTATCATTCCATTAACTTGCAAAAACGTATGCAAAAGTTTGCACAAATTACATGTTTGTTGATTTTCTAAGTAAAAATAAATACATATTCTCTACAAAGAGCACACTTCTGCAAATTTGAACATACAGTTACTGTTTATTTGCTGAATTTTACATATCAGAAAAAAATATAACATATAATATGAATAAAACATTTTATATTTTATTTATTAAATTTTCCCCCCAAAAAATCAGGAAATAAATAGAAATTGTCTGCTAAAACTTGCAGGAAAATGCCATATTTATGTTTTTTCCCCTGTAGAAAATGTGGTAACTTTCCAGAAAATCAACAAAACGTGTAACTTGACCAAGAGTGTTCATCCTTTTGCGTACGACTGCAAGTGTCAAACTCCAGAGAGAGCCTCATTCACAGCTTCCAAACTGTGTAAATTCACTGACGTCAAAAATTTCAACTGTTAAAATCCTTAGCGACAAGAGCAGGTTAGGCAGTTACACTGTGACACATTACTCCAGTAACTATACTACTTCATACTGAATCCTAAATTTCAAGGAAAACAGAATTTAAACTCTGGTCTTCTGGCTGATCATCAGATTCTTTCAGCATAACACTTTTTAAAATTCTCACAAAAAAACACTGATGGCTTGGATAATTGTACACATGTGGTGACATCTGGTTCTGATCAGATCTAAGACAAGTAAGCCCATTAAAACAGAAAGAGAGAAAAAAAATAGTGCAACAGAATTACTGAGGTTAACTGTCTGAAGTGTGTCGGCAACACATCATTACACTTATATATTTGTATCTCAGCCTTATACAACCGTATACCTGCAAAACAGTGTTTATACATTGTGCACATTTATACACATTCCACGAGCTGCTAGAACACATACTTTTTAAGCTGAATCAACAAATCTTTGTTCGTCACAGTTGTGCTGTCAACCATCCTACACTCTCAGAAATAAAGGTACTAAACTGTCACTGTCTTGTCACTGGGGTGGGACTCTCAAGGGTCCATCTCAGTACCTTTAGTCAGGGAACATAACTGAACCATAATCCACTGAAATGATATGTTCTAAGCTGTACTGACTCCACACACCCCGTCTCGTCTCCAGGCTTTTATTTTACTGTTCTGTTTTAAAACATTCGGTTATGAAAAGGTACAAATACCAACTTTTCACCTGGAAAAACTTATTTAAGGTTCACGGTCAGACCTTAATACCACTGTTGTACCTTTGAGGGAACATTTACACTGTTTGTACCTTGATGAATGAAAAACGTACCTGAACAGAACCTTTATTTCTAACAGTGTAGAGATTATTTTGGTGATATGCTCTAAACTGCCCGATGCTACTAAAATACTACAGTTGTACATCTGTAGGGCCTTATTAACCCAATCAAACCAAACGTCTCGTTAGTGATACATTCAGAGGCTTAGACTCTTTTAAAATGCATCAGCAGGTGGAGTTGGAGCTTTCTTTGTGCTACCATGTTTTCTATTACTATATGAAAGATACTAGGCTTCTTTTATCGTTGGATTGTTCATGCAGTGCACTTTTTCCATTCAGAGTGCAAGATCAGTGAAAGCCTGTCATTCATTTGTTTAATCAGTGCAACGATTAACAGACTTTAATTCCTATTCATGAATTTTCTTGTTCAAAATCGTAGTTTAACAAAAAAAACAATGAATTTTATTTAAATAAATGCATATTTAGATAAATCATGTTACTAATCCTTACAAACTGAACATCTCTCCAGTGATACACAGCCTTTGGCAATGACCCCTTTAACATTAAAATGTGCCGTCAGATGAGTTAAGGGTCATGCGCTTGTTGTGCACAGTGAAATGATCAGCATGCGGAACTGGAGCCGTTTTCTATCACTATGTGAAAGAAGCACAAGGCTTCTTTTGTTGTTGGATGCACTGCGATTTAATAACGAAACTAAACGTCTACAAATTTTCAGCTTTGTTAGATCACATTCTTCACGTATCAAGTGAATGCAACAGCAGCCTTGAGAAATCGTTTTGCAAAAGAGCAGAGTGGATTAAACAGCACAAACAGACACTCATTTGAATCATCCAGACTTATTTGAATCAGCCAGGCTTAATGAAATGAATTAATGAAACACAAGTGAAACTTCTAAAAACCCACTGTTAAAACATCTTTTTGGAGCAACTGGAAGCTTCCATTATATAAAACAGGGACGTACATGTGAGAACTACTGCTCACAGAAGTTCTTAACACTATTCAAGATGCAACATCTTAAAAACCAAAGCGGTCGAGTAAACTAAACCAGCGTGTCTCAAACTGTTAGAAATAAAGGTTCTGTTCAGGTACGATTTTCATTCATTAAGGTACAAACAGTGTAAATGTTCCCTCAAAGCTCCAACAGTGGTTTTAAGGTCTGATTGTGAACCTTAAATAAGTTTTTCCAGGTGAAAAGTTCGTATTTGTACCTTTTCATAACCGAATGTTTTAAAACAGAACAGTAAAATAAAAGCCTGGAGACGAGACGGGGTGTGTGGAGTCAGTACAGCTTAGAACATATCATTTCAGTGGATTATGGTTCAGTTATGTTCCCTGACTAAAGGTACTGAGATGGACCGTTGAGAGTTCCACCCCAGTGAAAAGAGGGGCACTGCCCCAGTGACAGTTTCGTACCTTTTTATCTGAGAGCGCACTGTCCTGCATATTTTAACATGTTTCCTACTTTAACACTCCTAATAATGGTCTGTTAATGAGCTGATGAGTTGGATCAGGTGTGTTGGGAGCAGAGATAACACTAAAAAGTGCAGGGCTGTGGGCCTCGAGGACCAGAGTCGAGAAACACTGCGCTAAACTACTTCACACTAGGTTATGATAGCGGAGGTGGACTGCCACGCTGATGGAGATTGCAAAGGCAACTCAGATGCCAACCCTTGATGAGACTAAATAAATGATTGCGCTTTCATCTTAGCCCCCTTTCTGAGACTGATCAAGGGACAAAGTTATTACTGGGGGGGGCGCGGGGGGGGTGCACTGCGGTTATTATGAGCCGCACAGTTATTGCAGTCATCATCGTAATTGGCCTCAAATGGACATGGTACTCCAGGTAGACAATAATTATCCTTTTATCTTTGAAGGTGCTGTTCATGAATGCGAGGTTTATATAAGACTGAATCAGAAATAAACTAACGTAATGTGTTTCGAGGCATGTTGATGTCCCGACGGCAAATGAATAAACTAACAAACTGTGCCAAATGGTCTGGCCCACCGCAAGATGAATAACCTAAAGTAAATACTACAACACAAGCAGCATCCAGGTGATCCTTTTGTGTTTCTGCAAATATAATAGTCAAAATAGACTTTGTAATTGTAAGCAAGCAATCATTTACCTGCCAGATGTACATCAGCACTTATTTGAAATAAGTGCACGTAAGTACACTGCATGCTTTTGAATGATGTTTTTACATATAAAAAAAAAGTCAAACATCCATAAAATAAACTTGATAGTGCTGCGAGGAGACATACATGTTGTTTCGCCATCCAAACGTGGCAAAGCAGCGATCCGGCTCCAGCCAAATAAACAGGAATAAATGGAGTTTTATTCTGGGATTTGCCATGCACCAGCCTTGCTCCTACATTTGAGACAACAAAAATGCAATCTTGACATCTTGCCCCGGCAGCAGATAATATTTGCTGTTCGGAGACCCGTTTTCTTTTGTTCCAGGTTTCTCTAAGCCCAAGACACTTGAAATTTAAACCCAGTTCAAGAAATATTATTTGCCACAGGGCGAGGTAAATCTCTTGGCAGCCCCTTTCAAAGGGTTGGCCTGGATTTGTTTACTATTTATCTTATTTAAAAGCGAGGTTCAGTTTTACTTTTCAAAGGCGCGCTCGCTGCCGTGATCTCGCGGGTCAACAGAATGATGAATGCCCTTTTTCTCCATTTGAAGAGAAAAGGCAAAATAATAAGAGGATCATTACAGAAAGAAGCCGGCCGCACCTCTGGCCCTCTCCTGATCGCCAGCCCCAGCGGCCAATACGAAACACATGCACGACAATACACAACCTATGCCAACGTATCACAAACAAGCAGTCAAAGAGAAGAGCAGCTTGAAGCTCCTAGCATTAAAAGAAATGTCGTATACACTGAAATGATAAGGTACACATAAACGTTTACACTAATATGTTGCAGAGTACACCAATTTACTTATAACCTTTTAAATTAGTCATGCTTTATAATGCTTTATAAACATTTGAATATATATTTTTTGCTTTTAGCACATCAGTGGCCCCTGTTACCCAAAGACACCCAAAAATAAGGCTATTAAATGCAAGTAGAGGTGACTGGGTCACATTTTCCCATCCGAACTACTGTTAATTTAACTTGTGAATGTAAGTAAATGTGACAAGATGTTGTTTACAGTAATTTTAGATCATTTCTATTAGTCAAGGTACGATGAAGTGCAATATAAAGGGTAGCTAGTATTTAATTCTGTTAAAAAAGGTAGAAAATGGAGATACAAGGTTTTGTCCTGACACTGTTTTGTGATGAGTGTTATGTACAGTTACACTGTAAGCACAAATGTCTGAAACTGCTGGTGAAAATGCTTCTATTTCGCATTACTTTGCAATTTTTTTATTACAAATCGTGTTACCAGTAAAGCACTTTCAGTGAAAAGTAGTATCTTTTCAATTTTAACATAAATTTCTGAATATTTCAGAAATTCATGAATATTTGTTTTTATTTGTCCCCATTTTCCTTTAATGACACTGTGGAATGGAGCTGGCATGGACTGAACAAGCTTGTGCAAAAGCATCTAATAAGTAGATGAAATCCACCCGAGTCGTCTGAATATGAGCTTCAATGAAAGAGACAAAATTCCAATTAAAAAACATCACAAATTTGCTTAACTTTGAATAGTGACCTAGAAATGATGTAGAATTTTGAATATTTCTTCTTCTATTGACTTCTATATTGACATTTTTTCTAAATTCTAAAACTTTCTGTTGTTTATTTCAAGGTTTAAATGCAAAAACTAAACAGATTTTTGAGTGGTTGGAAAAAAATATCATTTTATATATATATATTTGATATACACATGATGTAGATATCTATGCATTTAATGTACATCTGCAATACTTTAAAGTGCGCAGGTGAAACTGAAGAGAGTAGAAACTAACAACAGCTGAACTTCGAGTAAAGAAAGAGCTGAAAAAAAGGAGGATGATAAAGAACAAGACTAAGGTGCAGCCAGCAGCCTCTTTCTCCATCTCAAAGACACACACACACACACACACACACACACACACACACACACACACACACAGGTGCGGGTGTGTGTTTTAGGTTAAAGGAGGAGGTGTGAAGCCCCGAGCCAGCTGACCCTCTCTGTGGCCGCGTTCACAGGCCGGGTCAGCGGCACCGGAGCCATTTTAAACGGCCGCATCCTCACCGCACACCAGGGAGGAGCGCGCAGCGGGCCCAGGAGGAAACAGCAGAGATGCTCCATTAAGAGAGCCTGCAGCTAGACGACGCCTGAGGGGGAGAGCCACACTGACCCAGTGGAGGAGGGCTGCCATCACACACACACACACATACACACAGCAGAGCTGGACTCTCACCAGCACACAGCTGACCAGTGCACTGCCCACGGCCCCTTGTTCTCCGAGTCATGAAGAGTGTCAGTCTGCTTTTGCATTTGCGTGGGCGGCTGTGACCTGTCTGCACCCAGAATAAAATCTGCTAGTACAGTGTCACTTCCAAAATCTACTAACTCTGTTTTTCTGTTTTTGTTTTTTTATAGAATTTAAAAATCAGCCATTTTTATTTCATGATGAATGAACCAATAGAAAGACCTAAAAATTACTGGGAACTAAATGTGGGGTTATTACTTATAGCCCATTATAGATGCTTTGTAGATGACTACCCTGCATTTAACTTTTTATAATGATATGATATTTAATTATCAATTAAATTAACCTATTTTTTTTTTGCTAACTATAACTCTGGCCTTAATCCTAACCCTAACTTTAATCTTTACCTAAAACCTAATCCTAAAAACACCCAACACTGTTGACAATTTCAACAGATAGTTTGTTGACAATTTAAGAGCCTGTATGTAATATATGGGGGCTGTCCAAACAAAGTGGAACCCAATTTGGCGACATGAGCTTACATTCAAACGAAGTTACCATTTCTGAGAAATGAGGTTAAGACGATTTACAGTGTCACCACATTTAGTTCACCTTTTAATGGATAAGTTTCCTAAATTTCTAAATGAGATGTGTGAGAGTATAAAGAACCACTTGAAAGTTTAAACAACCTCCATGTAAAGTAAAGGCTTCGTCCTTAGCAGCACCTTAAATTAGTACAGAACTTTAACATGATGTGAAAGCTTTAAACAGTTCTTCACACTCACACATCTCTTTAGGGATCCAATAGTGGTTTGTCTATGGAACCACTAAAAAAAAACACACACAGTGTAAAAATATTTATAAATATATCCACGGGGTGCAGTTCAGTGCTTGGACCCCTAAATATAAGCCCAGTAAAAACAGCAGACGTAGAAGTAGATGGTAGCAATTAGGCTAAACATATCACTGCAATCAAGTGATTCTTAGAAGATGTTGCAATAATGGTGAAGACTGATGAAAATACACACAAAACCCGCGTACCAAGAAAAATTATAATGTATGTCTTAAAACTTAATTGGCATCTGATTCTCGGCGCCACACTGCAGGGAACCCATGCTTTTTTAGGACTAATGTTGTAAGCCGGGTCCAGATAAACAGGCTCTGCTTGGAAAGCGATGTTGCAGTATATATTTTGCTGTGCAAGTGCAGTCCAGGGAGTTGGTGGCGTCTGGCATTTCTGCCGCAGAGCCCGGGCTGAGTTATGAAAAGAGCTTGAGCGATGCCAGCGTTTTAAAAATACATCTCTTTCTATTGTGTCTCACTAAGATCACTTTCCACTGATAAGGGGGTCCCTGGGGCGCCTCCACTTACCCACAAACTCCCTCCAAGGCTCTTAAGGTTAACGCTCACAGTTTGACTATCAGATCAATAGTTGTAAATGACTTCATCACACCAAAGAGGCAACTTTCCAGCTAGAATTGGTCCCACTGTTACCCCTGACAGAGTGCTGCTGGAGGAACCTCCTCTTATTTTGGCTCGTGGATCTCCATCATATGCCAGATGTTGCACAAGCACCATTGAAGAAGCGGCGCTAGTCTTACAGCGCATGTGCTGACTAAATGTCAAAGACAAACACAAGAATATTCTAACTGTGTGATCAGGAGTTGTTTGGGATTCTGCATCATTTTTATAATTTAATGAGAATCTCTTAAAAAGCTCAACTTTTGAAGTACACTGACTATAAATTATAGATGTTATGTCCTGTTCTTATACTGCTAAAAATACAGTTGTGTGCATACGTTTAGACGATGTTGTCAAATAAAAAAATGAATTAAAAAACACAAATAAAATATTAAATGTGCTTTTATGGCACATTTTATTTATTTTTTTTTAGATTAAATTTGGCAAATAAAAACAAACTGGCAGTAAAATTGTCTTAAAATTGGCAGAAAAATTAATAAACACAGAAAATAGAAAATCAATAAAACATCTAAACTTTTGCCAACATCTGAGGTGACTAAAAAAGCCTAGAAGAACCATTTATAGCTCCTTCAAGCCTCCTTAGCCCCTTTAAATAAGGATTTTTCTAAATAATATGTTTTGCATCTGAATAACCTTATTTTTTCATTTTAAAAACTTTGCCATAATGTAAAATTTCTAAACTATGTCTAGTTATAGTTCCTTTTTTCCCCTAGAACCATACGACCAAGCCAAGAACCACCGAGGAACCCTCATTTTCAAGTGTGTAGAGTTATAAATATGATTGAACATGAGGCTTGAACATGTCCAAGCCTGTCTTTGTCTGGTGTTTAAGCAAAGCTTTCGCAGTGGGCATCACAGAGCCCCTCTGTTGTTCTGGCCATGACTGTCAAAACCTCTGCGAAAATGCCCCCAAACCCACCAGCAGCCTGAGTGGCAGTGCGTAATGAGTGCTGGCAGAGTGTTGCTTAATAGAGGGGCTGGAGATGTATTCATGTCCGCGGCGTCGCACCCCAAACCCAGGGTGACAAGACTTCATCCCCTCAGCCTCAGGCCAGGATTAGGGCCAGGGCCAGGGAGAGATGGAGGGAGAGAGAGAGAGAGTGAGAGAGAGAGAGTGTGGCTACACAAAGCCGGTGGTAATGCAAAATCATTTTCATATTAACCTCGCCTCCATCGCCTCGGCCCGACAGTGGACAGGCCTGCGCTCTTCGGGTGCTCAAATTATCCTCAATTACGGAGGAAAGGCCAGGCGAGGGGACGTCACCTAACCTTCACCATCTGTTAGGTTCAAAGCCACGGCAGCCGGCCGGCCCGCCTGTCTTCTGCCTCCCTCTGACCTTTCAGGGCCGGCCCTGGCAACCCCCCTTCCCTCCCCCCTTCAACCAACCCCTAACACCAACTCCCCCCCCCCTTCCCCGAACACAGCTGGGAGCTACGTGCGCATACATCACATTACGGACGAAAAGGTTACACAGCTCGGCTGGTTTTCACACATCTGCAAATCAGATCTGAATATTCAACACCAAACACGCAGCCCTGCGAACACCAAACATGAGGTGGGGGGCTGCAAAGGACACAGCATTTCAACTCTCATCACTGTACGGACCACTTTGACCACTTTAGACCACTTTGTCAAATTCTATTTTTTATATATATATATATATATATATATATATATATATATATATATATAAAGTTTGAACTTTTAAATAGAGCAAAAATGGCTAAATTCATTATAGCAGGCACAGATTAGCTTATTTTCATTGTCATGCCAGCTGCCATTTATACTGTATAAAAAATTTACGTAAAATGGATAAAAATGACATGAATGAATGAAATCTTTTACGTTAACTTACACTGAAAGTCGAGACTGTTTTTCCTTCTCGACGATATACTAACAATTTTCTTTACATCTCATTTATATTTATCTGACCATGGACTTGATATCACAGGGATGTTGATTTTTTTATATGAATATTCTGGAAACACAAGTCAAATTTCTATAAACAGATAAACGGAAATAGATTGAATGTATGACACTTTCTATATACAGTGTTTAAGTGAGGAAAATCATCTGTTCTCGGTCCAACCCCTCACAACTAAAACACAGATTATTCTTCAGCTGCGTTCTCCATTATAACTCTGACAGACTGCTGACATTACAGTGAATATTTCTATTTTATAATATTTCATTGCTGACTTTGACGTCCAATTTCAGGAGCTGACTACAGTTAAACATTCATTGGGCTCTGGCATTGTTCTTGTGAAATATTGAGCAGTTCTTATGTCTCCAATAGCACATGCTCTGCTGAATAATTGAAGGTGTATTTTCTGTTTGTTTTTAACCTGTGGTGTTTTAGCAAGTCCTGCTTGTCCATTTGGATTTTTTTTTTTTCCTTCGTCTCCGGCTCGACATCAGCTATGCTGGACACTCTGGAGGCACTCTTTCTCGGGTCATCTGGCAGGACCTGACGGCTCTGAAATAACTTTTAATAAGTCTGATAAATAATAGATGGAGTGTACGCTAAAACCAAGCCAAGAGGTACAGGGCCCAGGACAGCAAGACGGGGAAGCAGACAACAGTCCCTGAGCCTAAAGGAGCACATCTCTCTCTCTCTCTCTCTCTCACACACACACACACATATAATCGCTCCAGACAGTGCTCCACATAGGTCAGGGGTCATGGACTTGACCTTGGCAGCCCCAGGAGAGTGTTCATTTTTTTTCTATTTTTTTTTTATCATTCTGGATTATTCAGAAAGAGGCCCAGCCCCCCTTCCTTGCATCACCCTTCACAACACACACCTCCGGACCACTCGCTGCCCAAGAACCGTCAACACTCCATTCCGTTTACACCTTTAAAATCCCTCAAATCAATATCTCACATTGACGTTATTGTCCGTTTAAATACATTCTAATTCCTACTGATGCCTTCTTCTGACTCGAGTGTCTGTTTCTGCTCATATTTTACTTACATCACAGGGTGCTAACGCATATACTGCCTCCATAAAAGAGAATAAATACGTTAGAAATAATAACGCACTTTTCTTTCCATGGCAAAACGTTATGCAACAGACATGTATGCAGTTTGAGAGATGAAACGACCAGTTTACACATTTTTAAGCCAAGACTGATAGACGACAAAAATGTCCTCATTAGTGTTATATGTGCTTTTGGTGAAAGGGGGGAGGCGTCTCAGGAGACACACTCTTTTTTGATATCAAACGCACTCCGCACGCATTAATATTGCATCTGCCCCACTAGCAGAGAACCTAGTAGGCCAGGTAGCCTACTGAGCTTATCACTGCCTAATCCCAATCAAGCCCAGCACATTAGAACACCGTTTGGACATAATCCTTCAGCATATACATACGACGACATCACCAAAGATCAACGTTGTGGTGCATCTGCCACGCTAACGTGTGCAGACAGCTTTTTTTTTTTTAGGTCAGTCGGCGTGTTGCACCACAAAGAGAAATGTGTGTGTGGGGGGGTCCCAAAATACGACATGCATGGCTGATTGTGGCCAGTGCTGCTGACCCCCCACCCTTTCCTGCCCCCCAGCTTGGAGCATGAGGGGTGGGGTGGGGGGAGTAGGGTGCACTGGGCTGCAGTCAAATCACTAAATACAATAGGATTCATGACGGATTTACTTTCACACTCACTGCTTTTTTTTTTACTTTCGCTGCCACTTAAAATATGTGAGGACACAGATGAGAAATGACTAAAATTACTGAACAGTGATATTATTATTATATTTCTTTATTATCTATTTTATGCAACACACAGACTGGCCAATATATACTGTTTACATATTCGGTCACATAAAATAATCTAAACTCAGGAAAATCTCTATATATTAAAAAAACCTTGTACCTCCAAATTGGTAACTTTACAGGAGAAGGAAAAAACATACTTTGCTTTTAATGTAAGTCAATGGAACCAGAATATTTAACAAGTCATTTTGGGTCATTTCTTTTAGTCTATTCATCATGAAATTTACATACAATGTAAAGGGTAATGGGTGTTTTCAAATTATGTCAAAAACTGAAAAATGTCAAAAATGGAGATACAAGGTTTTCTTCCAAAAACAGCTCTATGTATATATATATATATATATATATATATATATATATATATATATATATATATATATATATATATGATCTTTATCTTTATAAGCTGCAGGCTGGGGCTGTTTGAATGTCTTGAACAGTGTATGAAATACTGGCACTCGAGTCATGCTGGCCGCTCTCTTCCTGCCCTCTACAAAACGAGCCTCATAAACCCTCAGCACGGGCCGGGTTAATCCACAAGGCAGCCCCTGACGGCAGCCTGGGCCGAGCGCCTGCGTGTGCCTCTGCCAGCCTGACTCAGGCTCATTTCAATGTGAATGGTGTTTACCACTGAGAGGAGGCCCACTCTGAATACACAACAGCCCCCCTCATAAAGGCTTTCAATTAGGCTGCAATAATTAGACATAACCTCTCTGAACCAATTAGGGCCAATTAGCCTTTATCCGTGTTTAATTGCCTGGATTAATTACCCACTGGCAGAGTGTTCAGGAATGTGGAGGAGGCATTCAACAGAAATGACAGGTTAGGAATGCATTTACCACTGCGTAATAATAATAATAATAATAATAATAATAATAATAGTAATAATAATAATAATAATAATAGAACTGTGGTATGCCATTATATAATTATAGTATTGATTTCATTATATACTATACATTATATATTGCTATTATTATTATATTGCTTGTACTTGATATTTATTATCATGATTATTATCATTTTCTACACTGCTGTCTTTTAAATTATGTGTTTTAAATCGTGAAATAAATCATTTCTAGCTTATTTTGCTATTTTCCTGAACCCACTTCTACCCAGAAGCTGTAGCCAGAGGAGGTGAAGTGCAGTCAGTCAGTCAGTCAGTCAGTCAGTGCACTTCTCTCACGTGTCTCAGTGAAGCCTACAACACTGCAGCGCTCCTATAACAGAGCAGAACCGCGGTGCATGGACCTGCCCTCACCCAGCCCAGCTCCACAGACCCGTCAGGACACACCCGCGTGTGATACCTCCTCCAAAACGGGTCGTTAACACGGTTCAATCCAACAGCCAGGCCCTCTGTTTCGGCAACCGACTGCGGCCAAAATATATCATCAACTTCATTCATACAATTTTCCTTATGGATTTCTCTATCAGAACGAAAACGCAGCACTCGATAGATTCCAGAAAACCTGTTATTGCAAAACTGCCTCTAAATCGTGGCGCTAAATAAATAAATAAATAAATAAATAAATAAATAGAAATAAATCTGATCAGCCCGCTCTGTAAAAGTATCCACCTACAGAAAAGCCTGATCGTTGATCAATTAGCATCAGTGCAACCGAACACCGCAGTAATCAGTGAACTGATGGGCCAGGAGAGCTGCAGCGGGGACGGGATACTTCAAGGACGCGGAGGACGAACTGAAATAAAATAATAAATACGGCATCTTTCTATTTATGCAGGTAACAGTATTACAGCGGGTTACTGGAGGTGATGAGCAGAAATCCACAGATCCGGCCGAGGAGCAGCAGCAGCAGCAGCAGCCTGGCGCTGAACTCTGAGCGTCTCAGCATGAAAAATAATAAAAAATACCCCAAAAAACAGCAACACGGTTATTTATTCAGGAAAACGAGGAGAGCATCTAACAGTCAGAAATTAATGTAGCTACAACCATTACTATTATTATTATAAAATTCATAATATATTATATATCATTTCATATATATATATATATATATATATATATATATATATATATATATATATATTTATTTATTTATGGCCGAACCGGTTTAAAGCAGAAGTCAGCGGTCGGTTCAGTCACGTGACAGGCGCGCGCAGGCACAAGGCTCTGGTTAAGATAACCTTCTAAAAGAAATTATAAAATAAAGATTATCAAAAAAAATGTTTCTGCTATTTCGTTTAATTAGAGTTTGGTTTTAATTAATTTATTATTAAAAAATAATAATAATAAAGTGAAAATTACGTCACGTGCGACTGATTAGCAGCCAGGATCTGATTATGAAAACGAGAGAACAAATGCTAACCTGAGGAAACTTCGCCAAGCTGGCTCACGTGCGCGGCGTAAAGAGTTAACGGTGAAATAAAATTACGAATTAATTAATTTTAAAGGGTTTATTATTAAAGGTTTAACCGCAGTTTCACTTTCAGCACCAAAAAAAAATCACAACATGCCAGCAGAGAAAAACCTGCGTAGAGAATAGAAAGAATGAAAAAAAAAAGGTTTTTATAATTTATAATTTACTAATTTTTAAAAACGCTAAAAAATCAATCTCACGTAAATCAGGTTGGACGTTAATTTAGTAAAATGACAAAAATAATTATTTTGCAAATAATTTCCACATCAGATCTGTTTTGTGTTTATTTACGTTCAATCTTGTAATCCAACTGTAATAAAAAAAAAAAAACACGTCTAATTAAGCAGTAATTATTTCTGTATTTAATGGTCACTTTCTGGAGTTTTAATGCTGGACGGCGTTTCTGTGATGTAATTAAAACTACGGTGTCCACTAAACTGCATGGAAGACCACATTTCAGCGTTGGCTTTTTATATAGGAACGAAATAATACAACGCAGAGCGAAAACGGCCCATTTAAATCTCTTACGCTGTTAGAACAATTTAATCAACGGCAGCAGGTGAGCTGTAATTAACCTACACATCTGTATGTAAAATAAACACTTCACAATAAAATATTCACTGTTTATTTAGCACTGAAAGTGGGTTAAAACGGATTCAACACGTTGTGAACCCTTTACATTAACACCTCCACTGCGAATCAGTGTGTTAAACAGCATAAGACTTACTCCACACAACCTCCTTCACCAGCAAAATAAAGCCAAAAATAATAAATATATAAATATGAGCTGTGTGTTTTTCCTTTGCAGTGCAGTGTGTACATGTGATTGCACATGTGATCCAAATGCTGCATGTAGCATGTGCTGTGTGACCTGTCCAAAACCATATACCGCCACAGTGGAGACGAATCCTATATGCCCAGCAGAAATGCCCTATTCCCCACGGCTGTAATATCTCAGAAAATTATATATGACTTTTCTATAAGGGATATGAAATTATTCATGGACTCTTGTTCAAGCCCTACACCTACATGTCCAGCTGACCACCTATAATCCCACTGATCACTGAAAATCAACAGCAGAATAAATAAATGTGCTTGTAAATAAATGGATGAATGAATAAATAAATAAATGAATAATAAAAGAAGCCACTGGGTGAAATACAGTATTACATAAATATTTAGATTAAAATTGAAAACTGAGCTGCTAACTGCTGTAGACTACGCTCATCAGAATGGCTTCATAGTTTTTTTTAATTGTTTGTCTAAATAATGTGCCAACGTCTAAACTCACTGCGTCAGTGAGTTATGAATGAAGGGGGAAAAAAAGGTGTGAGAGGAACTTAATGTGAAGACCCCTTTTTAAAGAGTGGACATACTTCACTGACAAACTAATGACAGTAGAGGTGCTGAGAGAGGCCGGAAATGCTGTGGCGTACTGCAGTATGCGTCAGGAAGGACTGACAAAAGAGATGAGAGAGGAAAAAAAGGAAAAACACAGGATATGTGCAAGAGAGAGTATCTGTCTGTCTCTTATTCTTTTTCTATAAGCGTTTAAGGGCAGTTAAAGAGAGATGAAAGGTGGTACAAGCCAGAGGGGGAAAAAGAGAGGGAGTGAGAGAGAGAGAGAGAGAGAAGAAAGAGAGAGAGAGACGGGGTGGTGGAGTGTGTCCAGTACAGTGAAAACCGTGTACCACTAATATATATATATATATATATACATATATATATATATATATATATATATATATATATATATGGTGTGGTGGTGTGTGTGTGTGTGTGTGTGTGTGTACATACATATATATATACATACATACATATAAATTCAATAATACCACGTGGAACCGAAAACGACCTATTTAAAATCCTTTATAATGTTAAAACAATGTTTTATTAAAGTAGGTGAACTGTAATTAACTTAGACAGAGACAGAGGGAGAGAGAGAGAGAGAAGAGAGAGAGAGAAAAAGAGCGAGAGACCCACGTTGGGACAGAGGTGGTCCCAGGTGTGTGTGTTCTTTCCTAAATCCTGGTAATGACATCATTAGGGCCTCTCTGCGTGGTCAGAGAGAGATCCTCTTTCCGGAGAGACCCCCTTCATGGGCGGCGGGTCAGCGACACGAGCCGCCGCCTGACACGTAATTGCTGATATTGATTATAGGTTATCATATGCTGCGGGCTATTTGTAAGATAATGCCGCAGGGGTTAATTTGTTAGCCATTAACCTCTTGGGCCCGGGTCTGCGTACATGTGAATTAAGTTTAAAACAAAGTCCTGCCTGGTTTTTCGACCCCCACCCCCTCCCCCAGCCCTTGGCCCTAAATGGAAGCCTAATGTGGTTAAAGTTAAATTACAATGCAACACCACGAAGCAACAGCCGGACAGGCCCGCTGGTATTTCAGAAAGGCCAGCGGCCAGAGAGTTTTACAAAACGCAACCTTCTCCCCGCCAGCAATTAGTCCTCGCTCTCCGCATTTCTCCACAAAACACCGTCCTCGGGAGGAAACAAATGGCATTTACGAGAGAAAAAGGTAAAAACTTGCACACTCTAAAGAAACGACTAACATGCAAGCTCAGTAGAAGAGTCCAGTCAGGTTGGGGTTGTGACGTCAGCACCTGAGCTGAGAATGGACGTGAACAGAACTCCATCAGCTTAGCGAGAGCACAGGTAAAGGAAATGGTGCTACATTTTTCTTTTCATGCATGTTAACAGTAACGTAACCTCAAAAACTAGAAAGAAACATGAAAACTGGATCTGAGTCTATATGCATATGCATGAGACACGCTACAAGTTCTGAATGGACTTTCATTTATTTTCACCAGCCTATGCAGGCCACAGCCTACGGTTTGTAAAATAGTCACCCATGATAAAAAGTTCAAAAAAGTTTTAGCTCTTGGAGAAGCAGCCACCACAAAAAGTGACAAACAATATGTCACAAATATTACTCATCATTACAGCCATGCATTAGAAACACGCATTAAAAGTGAGCACAATGCAAATACCATAGGCAGCAGCAAATGTCAGAAAAGCATCAGTCAAGAAGTGAAACGTGAGTCAGAACTGAGTTGGCAAAGGTGAGCTTGCTGTGTGTGAGTGTGTGCACACACACGCATGTGTACAACTGTGTGTGTGTGTGTGTGTGTGTGTGTGAGAAAGAGGGAGCAGATCAATCACAGCAGTACAGGTGACACTCCAGCACTCCAGGACAGCGTGGCGCTGCAGAGACAATAAAGGCCGTACCTGAGCTTTTTTTTTCTCTCTCTCCTCCACTGATATCAGTTCTTCCCTCCAACTCCAGCAGTTATCCGACAGCAGAACGTGTGGTCCAGCTTCTCTCCTGACCCAACTAAGAGCCACAGGGAAGAGGAGAGAGGAGCGAGCGAGCCAGGGAGAGAGAGAGAGAGAGAGAGAGAGAGAGAGAGAGGGAGAGAGAGAGAGGGGAGAGTTAGAGCCACTGCCACTATGACACCATGACTGATCCATGTGTGACCGGTCACACATACACATGCACTTTCACTTTCAGGGGGACATGTGGGATTTTCAATGTTTTTTTTTCTTCATTCAGTCATTCATTTTCGGCTTGACCACTAATCATGGAATCATTTTGGGTCATATTATTACTAAAGGTAAGAAAATAAAAAATACAAATACCCTTTTCATAGCCATCTAAGCCATCTAAGCCATCTAACTATGCAACATAAAATTGCAGCCCCCAAGTAAATAAATAAATAAAAGTGATAGATTTTTCCATCTCCCTGCATTTTGGGTACTGAATATATTCCAAAATGTATTTTGTGGGGCGACTGTGAAAATGATTTGGTATCCCAGCAGAATACCATTAGCATTCATTCACAGGCAACCTCAAAGCATCTGCTGCGTATTTTAACGCCGGCTGGACGCGCAGGGGCAGCTGGAATTGGACAGCCGAATAAAAAAAAAAGGGTCAAAAGTCTAGCAGGGGAGCAGAGAGAGGGCCAGCCACCCAGACAATAGACAATAAAAGCGGAGCTGCGTCCGAGCAGCACCGGAGCAACTGGCCTCTGGCACCTTCAGGCAAAGCCAGACCCTCCTAATGGCCCCCGGCCCCCTCGAATCACGCCGCGTCGCCGACCAAACGCGCGTTACCGCCGCCCCAGCATGTTTACAATCTGATAATGACAATTAGAGCGGCTGGACAGATGGGAATGGAGAAAATAAAATAAAAGTTTTTCTTTTTCATTTTTCATCTATGACTGAAACCTGAAGCCAATGATCTGAGCTGACAGCCCCATAAGGCAAAGTATTTGAGGGCGTTTGAGTGTGGAACAAAAATAAAACTGTTTTCAAAGGCAACTGCTGCCCCTGATATAATTGTCACTCATTTCCCTAGGAGCATGCATATTATGCGCACCATAAAAAAATATATAAAAATAAATGAAACACTGGATGCAAAAAATAAACATGAACCAATTGAGTTATTTCGCCACCAAAGTTGATTTGAAAAATCAATTTGCATCGCACCGAACACGTATAAAGGGATCGGCCGTCCTGCTCGCCCTGCTTGGAGAAATCACATTTTTCCAAGTCACCCGGCTTGCCCTCCCCTCAATTCCCCCTCCCCTGCCCTGACCAGGGCCCAATTGGGGTTAGTCCAGGCTGTGCAGGGCTAAGTCAGCTGGCCCCACTCTATGCAGATGCACCCATATGGCCGTGGCGTCCAGACGGGCCGGGCCAGACCCCGTGGCTGAACTTGACTCCTAGCAGCAGTCCAGATGGGAGGGAGGGCAGTTGAAGAGGAGGAGGAAAGCCCCCTTCATCTCCGCTGAACCCTGACCTCTAGACAAACAAAAGGCCACCTCCTCCTGAATAGCAACCTGTTGGTAGGTGATGAGCTTACAAAGTAGTGACGAGAGCAGACGCTGGGGGATGTTATCAGTAAAGGCTTCCTTAGATGTGGTGTGGAGGTGCTCAATCCTGCTCCTGCATAGTTTCATAATTTAAACCTTTGAACCCCAGACTTACTCTGTAATTAAGACCTCGTTAAACCTACTACTGAGGCACTACTACAAATTATAAAACTACTATAAAACAAAACTAAATACAACTAATTTAGTTATAAGACTGAGTATTCAAAGGGCACTTTGCTCTGACATTTTTCAGACTAATCTCTACCTGCCTAAATTTTAAGTCACTGTATTTTACTTAGTACAGGAAAGTGCTTCGAAATTATTGTCCATGGTAATTGAGTGTAAACTACAGATGCAGAAGCCAGAGATTAGGTCAACAATACTGCTATGTCTTTAAATGGCTAAGTCCTTGAATCCTACGCTGTAAGTAACGAGAAAGGGTTAAAGAATCTGTAAGACTTTAATTAATGAAGAACATTGCTTTTGGTTTAATGTTAATCAAAGAATTTATTTCACATGAATTAGAGCTGCACCCAACATTTTTGGCTGAAAATGTAAAAAAAAAGGCACTTTCAGTTTTCTGCCAAAAGAGAAAAAAAGGTTGACCAAAAAAAAATCCAAATCTGACACTTCATAAAGCTGATAATGCAAATGAGAAACAGTGATACAAAATGCTGTTTATTTCCTTCACTTCTTTCGCACTGGTCAGTGTTGACATGATCAAACACTTTGAGTAGCAGATCAAATTACTGTTCATGGCCCGGATTAAGAAGGGATACAACATTCAAGAACTTCTCAATTATAAGTTTAATTCCACTTAAAACACAACATACATAAAATACAGCAGAACAACGGAGGCAGAAAGGAGAGTCCCTGCTGGTGCACCGACACCATCTGTAACCACAGTGTTTGATAACAAAGGTAAAAGTATAACTAAAAAAATTATGGAATTCACTGTCTTGGATGCCCAGCTATTGTCTGTTGTCAAGGACAGTGGATTTTGTGGCACAAACTGAAGCTGCTTGACACGTTATGGAGTATATTTTATGCAGTTCTGATATATTAAGAGTTTAATAAAGCTGTGTTGCAAATTCTACAGCACATTTTAGTCATCACTCATTTTTAGCCATCACTAATTAGAGGTTTTAATAATAATAAGTCAAGCTGCATCACAAATTAAACAGCTTATTTATTTATTTATTTTCAATTGTTCAGTTTATCTGCATTTGGTTGGATTGAACTTCAAATTGATCCAGTGCGTATGTCTCAAAATGATCTTTACTTTAGAATATGGGACGCAAACTGACCTACTGGAAACTTTTTCAGCGTATTTCGCCTCTAATTAGTGACGACTAAACTCTTTATTTAAACAAACTTCATTTGCTTAAATCCCAGAAGTCACTTAACGCTACCTAGAACCTATTAGACATGTTGCCAATCACACAGTAATAAAAAAATGACTTCAGGTGATTAATTCATGTTCAATAATTTGCATAACAAGGACTTAGCAAAGTGTTTATTGTGCATTATTACGTCTAATGATATAATTATTTGTGATTTTTACAGGTCTTAGTGCATACACGCTTGATTAATGATTTACAAGTGTCTACTTTGGGCCTTAAGGAACAAATGAAACCCTAAAAACCCCCCAATATGTGTGACCTCTTATTCTTGTCCAATAACTGCTGTAATTTATTATACTACCATATAGTAACTATGATGAAGCTAATTTATGTAGTTATGAGAGTGGGGATCTATATACAGGCCCTTAGGGTTTACTGGCTTAACACACCTGATCCAGCTAATCAGCTAATTAACGAGCCCCTCCTGAGCTGAAGTGGGTGTGTTAGATCAGGGAAAACACCACAGTGTGCAGGGCAGGAAACCTCCAGGACCAGGATAGGAGCCCACTGGGTTAGGAGGAGGCACTGCAGGTCACAAACCTCCAGAGCCTGATCACACAGCTCCAGCCTTTCCATCTCATTTCCTCTCTCTCTGATCTCCCTCCTGCTCCTCGCCTGTTCCCTCTTCCTTTCTCTCTCCCTGTCATCATCTCACCCACCAAACATGCACTTTAATGCGCTCGCAGGCAAAATAGGGCCATTTAACCAGGAAAAAAAGGAGAAGATGCCATTATACTTAAGTTTGACATTTAGCGTGCAGCGTTTTGAATATGCGGGCGCTGCCGGCACTGAGAGGATTGGAGATTGATTGAAGAAGAGGAGAAGCTACATTGATCTATGTAATAATGCCAATGATACTGCTGCCAATTACAGCAATCACGTACGCCTGCTTCAGTTTCCGAGCAAATGTTATCTGAAGTGAAGCAACGGGGGTTTCCATGATCACGCAGAGCAACTTAGCCACATTCTGCGCAGGGAAACATTCGTTTTACATAACACACACACAGACACACACACACACACACACACACACTCATGTAGTGCTGATACATCATCTATACCAGTATACCGGTACAGGTGCCTCATCACAATATAAATTTTTAATGCATGTCATTTGCTGTGTAACGACCCCTCTGGTATAGCAAGTATAGCAAGAAAGCATGGATTCATTAACTTTATTAATGGGGCCCTATAATGGAAAAATGTCCCAAACTTGTTTAAATGTTAGGTTTTGGTGTAGTGTGTAAATATTGCCAAAGTTTCAACACTCCTGCCAATCACAGTCCACATATTGAAATTACTAACTTTACAGGAGAAGGAAAAACATACTTTATTTTGAATGTAAGTCAATGGAACCAGACTTTTTTCCACGTCATTTTGGGCCGTTTCTTTTGGTCCGTTCTTCATGACACTTACACACTATGTAAAGGACAACAGGCACTTCCAAATTATTTAAAAAACTGAAAAAAGACTAAAATGGAGATATGAGCCTTAGTTCCGACAGCAGCGACACATATGATCTTGATGACAAAGGTTTCTAACTGGTTCTTGGTTTAGACCTTCAACTAAAAACCTTGTATACCTTGATGTATCGATTCTTGCATTAAGTGGGGGCTCTTTAAACTTTACATTCAACCTTAAATGAAAACAAAGTTCTTCTTTACGTTGTTAATTCATGTGTCTGGCTCATCATACCATACTACTTAAACAATGAAATTCTCTCCTTCCTGTAATGTTTGATCTATGTGTGGTGGCTTGCGCCTCTAAAACATCTGATTTTTGATTCCATCACTGCGCACCAATGGGCGGGGAAAAACAAAACGATCAGCTAGCTCAGAGACCCTCCCTGATATCGTGATTCATCTGTAAATATGCATATCATGGACTTATGCAGACTTTAAAAAGATTCCTCATATTTGTGCGTCGCATTTACAACAACGTTCTTTAAGGAACAAAACGTGTTTTTTTTTAGCATCACTCCACAGAACCTTTTTTGGCACCTTTATTTTTTAAGAACGCAGCACAACCCACACGTTCACTCTTCACTCCTTTCAACTCAAATCCTCTCTTCCTCTGGTCATGTAGGCGCACAATCGGTGTGTGATCTGGTCAGATAGGCTGGCCTCTCCCTCCTCCCCCGGGCCCTCTCGTGCCACGCTAACCTTGTTTGTGTCTGTGGCCGGCCATCGCTCCTGCAGCGTAATACTGTTTGGGTCCCCTGCTCCGCGAACGCCCTTATCAGCCAGCCATCTAACAGAGCGGCCGGCCCCACCGCATTTACCTCGCGCTCGGGCTCTAAAACACAAGCCCCTGCCTGCGTCTTCATCAAACAGCAGTCAGAAAGGAGCGGGTGGAGGGTGGTGGGGTGGAGGAGTAGAAGAAGAGGGATTGAGGGAATGCATTATGAATTATTAAGATTAAAATCTTTCTCCGATTACCCGTCCTTTCCTCCTTCCATTCCCTTTTCCCTTTTCTTTTTTAAAAGAGTGGGGAAAAAAAAAAGAAAGAAAGAAAGAAAGGGAAAAAATTTAAAACATTTATATCCGTCTGTTCCTGAGTAAACGAGCTCAGGGCAGATCCTCCATTAAAAATAAAAGTTGGAGGAGAGGAGGAAGGAGAGGCAGCAGCAGCTCGGTGGGTTTTAGATTTTAGTCACCTTTAATCAGCTCCACTGCCTCTGTACGCAGGAAGAAAGAGTCAGATGAAACAAGCGCGTAATGATTTTTTTTTTTCTTCTGCTAGTTTGCTGCAGTCTTTGGATGTTGGCAACTTAAAAGGAGCCAAAGAGAAAAGACTTTTCTTACCTTTTATTATTACTGTCGGGGCTCTAGCGCGCACTACTTTCCTTTGTTGGAAGGTCTTGGCAATTTTCGAACTTATTAAAAAAATGATGCATTAAAAATGTACTCACCATTATCCCGGGTCAGGTGTTTGAGAATGGTGGATTTTTAGCTAAGGGCCCCAGAAACACTTTAATGACAGTCTGTGCAATATCAAAGAGAGTCTGGCCCTAACCCTTAGATATCATCTCTCTCTTTAGTTAACCAGGAGAGAATGGGCCTCACTCACTTTTCTAATATAGAGGAATAAGAGATTTTACGACTGAAATATAAACTTGAAATGAACCTAATAGTTGGCAAAAAGTGTGTTTTAAAAAGTCTGTGGTCAGGAAGATTAATTTGGTCAATGATGGCCAATCATGTTCGCCCTGTTCTTCCTCTTGAAAACTATTTATGGACCTTTCTACCAAATTAGCTTAAACTGTGGCCTCACAGTAGAAAAACAATTATGTATTCAATCCTTACCTATCTACAATGATTATGTTGAGATCTATTTACACCTAAGGCATTAACTGAGATAGTAATAAGCAAAATATATACAAAATCATCATTTTTAGGTTGCGTTCTATTGAGAGGGGGGTGTCCCAAACCTCAACCCCTAAATTTATACTTGTGAAAATAATACTGTTACATTAACTTTTTATTCAAAAATGTCGTCCCACGTTCCCCTGTCGCTCGTCCACAGGCGTAGCCTTATTTTAGCCATGCCTCTGCATTTTAGAGCAGGAAGTGAGGCTGCATCCCTGTCCCTCATGGCCACATTGTGAGCAGCTATATCCCATTGTTTTGAAGTAAACGTGCCCCAAAGTCTGATAATTTGTGTGAAAGAATTGTCACTTCTGAACACATATTTTCTGCAATTAAGGAAACCTTTTTGTGTTTTAATGACAAATTCTAGGACTTTATGTGTGTATAACTGTTCAAGGTTGTGTTTGGTCAAAGGTAGCTAAAATTGTGACTATTCAAACATTTGGCAAAGGTTCAGCAGTTTCATGATTGGTTTGGTAGTGACACAATGGAATGTTTAATCATCTGTTTTAATAAAATAAACATAATTAAGGCATAGGGTCACTCACCGCAAAAGGACTGTAGTCTACAGTCCAAGTCAGCTCAAAGTCGGAAATGGGCTTTAAACTCTGACCTTGAACTAATTTGGTGGAATTATCCTAATAGGCATTTCATTTGCACCACAAATTTAACTAAACCAGGCACAGTATGTAAAGATCATTAACTGGGATATTTAGACAACAGACAGAATGCAGACTTTTCAGTCGTGTAAGTGTGTAGGCTCTGCATGGATACATACATACATCATCTAAACCGCTTATCCTTCTGGGTCGCGGTGGGGTGCTGGAGCCTATCCCAGCTGTCATTGGGCGGCATGGATACATGATGATTTCCATTCTCAATTAAGCGGTTTATTACAGCTTTGATTATACAGAAAAAAAGTAGTCAGTCAATTACATTGTGCATAGTTTTTACTTTCAACTAAGTAAAAAGCATTAATCCTTCTTTAGCACAATGCTCTTTCAAATATAAAACCCCTATTCTTCTAAATAATACTTTTATCAAGATCAGCAAGGCCACAAGATGATTTCGGCATTGCCCTTCAAAAACACTATTTTGCTCAGTGTGAAAAGTGCAGAATCAACAAAGGAATAAATCTTAACGGCAGTCCAAATACCATTAGGAGATTCTACAAGAACTTCGCATTGCTTTTCAAATTATTTCTCCTCCAATGATAAAGCAAAGCTAAATGAATTAGTTGGTTTGGTCAGTAACGTGATATAATTAAACCTGATACTATTGAGCTACCGTTATCAGCTGTGTCGCATATACAGGGCTATAAAGCTTGTTCACCACTCGTTAAACAGCAATAACCCTGAACATGATGTATTCAGAAACATCTGAAAAACACAGAAAAGTTTTTAAAACCTCCAGCCAGGAGAGCTTTTTCCAAAAAACTCAGTTTTAAGTGACCTAAAACAGCGTTTTCGTGTTGGTGGAAGGCAAAACTGCGGACAAAGAAAGCACAGTTTCAAAAAAACACACGTATCCTTGTGGACAAGCAGGTCTGTGAGCATCTCTTCAGCTCATGGTGTTTATTTCGCCAAACCAAAACACAGCTAGCTAAAAAAGCAGAGAAGGACACGCTGCTTTTGACTTTGGACTAGTTTTACTTCCGTTTACTCACCATGATGAGTTTTTCTCACTTTCTGCTGCGAATGTGTTTCTCTAAATCCTCACGCACGGCACTCACACCGCTGTAAAAGGTGCGCATAGTTTTACACGTCTTACAGGAAATCAGCTTTTCAGATGATGTTAAAGTCAAGTGTCCCATATTTTTAACTTTTTTAGTCATTCTAATTCCTGTACTGGAGTCTCCGCCATGTGTGTTTTCGCTCCGTCATTTAAGTGCTGTAAAGGGTGAGCGCAAACAACACCATGATAACTAATCAATAAGATCTGTTGCTAGCGACTTTTTAGTATTGACGTTATTGATAATGTTGATGGGTTGTTGCACCCAAGGCACAGCTGACTTAACTTTGCTATCACTTAGCCTGTTTGCTCACCGCTCAAAAGTCGAACAGTGTTTCTTTTGTTTGGATACACTACTAAAATGTAATTATGTACTTACATGTTTATTACAGAGTAAGTAACAATGAATTACTTTCTTTTTACATTATGTATCAAGAGATTTGATCTTTTTCTGTTTGTGTCAAATGTCAAGAAGACCTGGCAAGAATGTAGAGAATGGAATTTCTGTCTGAGAACAACAGCACAAATTTGATAACTTTTCATCACATTAAAATCATAATAAAATACTTCCTCTCTACTATAATTGAACTGATTAATGATTGATTGAAAGTTTAGAATCTGCACTTTCAAGAGAATTTCTCCACTTGTTTTGAATAAGCGACGAATGAGAAATAGTAAGCACTGAATTACACCAGGCCTTTGTTAGTGCCAGTGATAACTGTGACTGGGGTGGGCAATATGACAATATCTTTTATTATTGTGATAAATTATGCCACAATACCGCTGCTGTCTGAACAAAACCTTATCACTATTTTTGTAATTTTTTATCTTTTACATCATTTAAAAAGCTGGCATTTACAATGTGTTAAAATTTCATGATGAGCAGACCAATAGAAAACCTCAAGAATGGCTTGGAAAAAAACTTGTTCCATTAACTTAACCTAAGTTAGGAAAGTTTTTTCCTTCTCCTATAAAGTTACTATTTTGGAGATATATCAGTACTTAAAGAAACTGCATGTTTCAAGACAAAGAGTGAATGAAAATCACTCAGTTCTGTTGGCACTTTTGGCACTAGTGTTTCTTTTTTATCTGTTCCAACTTATCAAACCTCAAAAACAAAATAAATACCATGATATATCATGAAAATATTTTGAAGTGCCATGATAGTCTTCTTCTAAGGGTTAACATGATCTGGTACGTACTAGCGCTAGGTTCACACGCCTGCATCTCTCTCCAAAACCACTTGCTGGCTCCCTCACCGCAGACCACTAGCGTCCGTCAATGAGGCTCACTCGCTGCTATCCATGACGCAGACCGTGTTCAGTGGCCCTCAGATGTGCTCGTACATGTGCGAGGAGCTTGTAACGTGTTTAAATAGTCTTAATAAAATATTTCTTTGGTGCGGTCCTGCCTCCCTCAGCTCATCCCAGATTGCCGATCCGACCCCGTAAGTGCTGCCCAGGCCTGGTCATGATTTATTGAGGCGGGGGAAATGGTGAGGCTGGGTCCAGACCGCCTCAGGACAATCCAGCCACAGAAAGGTTTTAGGGGTAAGGGTGTGGAAAAGAGGCCGCTGCCACGCAGATTTACATCAACTGAAGCTCATTTTAAAATGAATTATAGATGGCTAAATGAAATACATAGGAGTTTGCTGCTTTTAAATAATTCTCCCCTCCTCCGTCATTGCCTCCTTTCCCATTCTGGCTTCTTTTTTTGTGGATGTTGATGTTTGTATGTGTGTAGATAGTGTGTGTACAAGTGTGTGTGTGTGTGACTGTGTGTACGGCTGCAGCAAGCACATCAGCAGCATTGCCCTGAGCTAAAGCCGTTTGCTCTTCAGAGTGCAGCACTAATGGGGAAGGAGGGGGACAGAAGGCCTTCTGTTTAAAAATGGATGGCCGCGATATGGTCAGATCAGCGCAAACAAACATCAGTGGCTAATTGGTTTGTCTGAAGGACAGGGACAGTGAGCGAGTGAGCGAAAGAGAGCAAGAGCGCGTGTGCTGCTGCTGTGGCCATCTCCGCTTGGACCTAGGGGGGATGTTTATCTGAGCGTGGAGGCAGGAAATGGCTGCAGGCGCTCGGATCAAGCTTTAAAGGTGCTAGCGCCGACGCTAGTGCTAACGCACTGCTCCCCGATGTGCTCCTCAGAGTTTCAGCTCTGGCCTAAGCACTCACTGTAGAGCGCCACAGAGCAGCCCTCCGTCACGCGAGTTATGAGTTCGGAACCCGTGGAGAAAAGGTTTGACGACTTTTGACCAAGAAAACTGGCTTAATGACGGAGGAATAAAGGCTACCGAAGCTAAATATTCCTTTTACGCTCCCAGTTAATTTTCAAATCCTCAACATCCTACGGCCATCTGTATTTTTTCCTTCCTCGAGGCTCCCCAATTTTTTCTTTTTCTTTTTTTTTTTTGTGTGGCTTTCATTCTTTTTCTTTTAAGACGAAACTGGAGCTGGGGCAGTGATAGTGATAGATGGCTCAGCGCTCTAACACTTTATCCAATCCAGCGCAGATTTCATCCAATAAAGAATCACTTGTGCACTCTCAAACTAAATGGAAGTCAGGCAGCGGAGAGAAAGGGGGCTGCCGCGTGTTTCTGAGCTGCGAAAATCAAATTTTCTTAAAGCTGCCGCGGCGGTGGCTCGCGGAAAAGGCAGCAACAGCCATGACTGGCCGGGGCCACAGCCGTCTGCACACACAATTTAATCCATCACAGAGCTCCTGACACCATATCAATCAAGCTTTCATCAGCACGGCCGCCCAAAAAACTATATTTCCATCCCGTGGCCTGCTGAGAGGCCCCCCGCTGACCATAAGGAGGCAAAAAAGAGCCTCCCGCCCCCTCCACATCCCGGCCTGGCTGAACAAACTGGACCGGACTGGGCAGAACCAGCCTTGCTGTCTCCCACACAGATACACTCCGTCAGGAGCAGGCTAAAGCTGGGCTGCCTTTCAAAACACACACTCTCGCACACCCCGGAGACAGAAATATCTCACCGCAGAAACATTTCAGCACTGCATCGCGGGCTAAATATTTCTTCCCAATTTCGGCGAGATTGAAATGCCAGAGCTTTGTTTTCCCAAGCACTGAACCGTAATTAGAGACATATTGGTTTAAATTCTTCAACTGCTCTTAAGTTGTCAAGCAAAAAGTAATCAATAATCTGTTTTGCGGAAGACAAACAGTATCAAAAACGTGGCCTCCACAGACAGGATGAAAGAGAGCCCTGCATAACCTGAAAAGATTCAACTTCTTCCTCCCACTGAAAGTTGTGCATGCACACACAAAACAGATTCAGCACACTGTCCTTCATCAACCTTCTTCGAATGACACCCCGCCTTCTAACTCCGCCCCCCCCCCTTATATGACCCCTCCCTTGGCTGTCCTTTGTTCCGGGAACATGTGCCCCCTCACCCTCTCGCAGCATCCCACAGGCTCTGGCTCCAGTGGCCTATGATTTATAATTCATAGAGGCCGCTTTTATATGGGACCTTGGTCTACCTGATACTCTGCCACTGGCCCTGTCCCGGGACGGGGAAGGACTGAGTTAGAGGAGCTGCTTGCTCTCTTCATTACGACGGTCATGCTAGTACTGACATGACACTCACCACTCAGCAACAGCACCGTATGTAGACTGACCCCACTGATGCCCCTTTGCTGCGTATACTGGTTCGATACTGGTATGGTGCAAATTACATCTGATTGACACCCCTTTTAAGGCTTTAACTCTCCAAAAGGAAGAGAAAGCAAAAATAGAGCTGTTAAAAAATTATACCTAGTGATAATTTCAATAGTAAACACTGAAATGCCGTGTTGGAAAGACACACATATAATTTTGAACACACCTACAGTGGGTATTTATGAACTGCTAACAGTGTTTCTGACTTGATTTAAAAAATATAAATACTCAATATATATCCATTCACTGGGATGAGCGAAGGTAAGCATATAGGAAAAACTATTTTAATTAGTTTAGTCTTGTAATTTAAACGGAAATGTGCTAACTTTGATTTTCAACGGCCCCAGAAAGTTTGGACCATATAACCTGTGCCATATTAAACATGTTTTAAGTTCAGTCCAAAATCTGTAAGTTTATTGGAAGACCATTCCAAGACTATACTTTTCTTTTATTTATTTATTTATTTTTTTTTGGTGTGTTTGATTGATATTGCTTGATTAATTTCTTTGCAAACCTCTACAGGTTTGCATACAAACTGCCTTTATATATTTTTGAGTTTTTGGGTTTATGATGCCACTAATGAACAGAGACTCACAGAAACTACTGCAACAGTTTAAAAGTGTTTTTCTCTGACTCTCTTAAACATTCTAGAAAGTAACCAACCCACCCACTTCAGTGACATTTACCTATGTAAATATGTATCTTTGGGGCTATTGTATGTAGTGTAGGCTACCTTTGTGGAGTGTTTTATGAACATCTATGGTGCTGGCTATTCACTAACTTTGTCTGGTGAGTAAACCTCTTCAGGTTTGCATAGAAAATGCCTTTGTACACTTCTGAGTTCAAGGTTCCATCAAATGAACAGAAGCTCAGCGACAACCTGGCAAGATAAACAGCCCCAAACTTTGACATTTCTATCTCTGTGCTTTACAGTAGCCTTAGTGCAGTCATGAATTTGATGATGTGCTCAAATAGTTTTTCTCTGAAACAAATATCATTTTGTTAAACAAAATAACTTCATTAAAAGTTTACTAATGGCTTCTGTTTGTAGTTTAGGTGACGTTCGTAGAGCGTTTTTTGAATATATGGTGATAGCTATCCGCTAACTTTAGCAGACAAGTTTATCTTGCTAGCTAGCTAGTCACATTTAGCATGGTCTAAATGTAGTCTCAAGCGAACACCTGCCTAGTCTTGGGCAGTAATAGATTAAATGTAATCTGGATTTCAAAATCAGAGCAGGAAACCTATGAAAACATATGCAATCAAATAACAGTTACTTTTTTAGGGATTAGTATTGATTACATTTTTGATGTGACAACTTTGTCAATGAATCCTAAAACTGTCAGACGTACAGTTGTATGCAAAAAAGTTTCGGTGCCCCTGGTCAAAGTACATGTTTTGTTGATATTCCAAGTCAAAATAAGTGCACATCACGTAAAGAGAACACACCTCTGCACATTTTGATCCCTACTTACTCTTTATTTACATTGGATAAAAAAAAAGTTGTGTTTTGAGTTGTGCAAAAGTTATGTGATATTTTACATTTTATGCATTATTTTCCAATATCTTAAACTCAGCAAATAAATACAGATTGTACATAAAAAAGTGTTCCCTGCTAGAATTTGTTAATTAATTTCCACTTCAACAAAATGTGATTTGACCAGGGGTGTTCAAACTTTTACATACAGCTGAATAGAAACAACTTTACTATTACCGAAAGAAATCCAGATATACAACAAATCCAAACCAAGATTGGACTGCGATATGCTTACGTAGTCTAGAAGATTAGACTAATCTACACTGCACCTGTCAAATGTTCCTTAAGAAAAAAATGACTCTGGACTGTCACTGTATGACCTGTGCTCTATGTATACGAGGCTTTTTGTCGCCTTTTTATATCAATGCCTATTCACTCTGGCTATGTCTGCTTCTCCCTCCCATACTTGTTCTCTTCCTTCACAGATATCATACACCTTTTTTACTCTGTTCATTTCTCTCTCTCTCTCTCTCTCTCTCTCTCCCTGCTGTCTTGGGTCTGAACTCTAGAATGTCAGGCTGAGAGTAAAGACCCATGGTGCCATGTTTCTCTGGTCAGGAGTGAAGGGTCTCCCTTTCTTCCCTGCAGGATCTGAGAAGGCTGCTCGCACAGGCATTAGCCCGGCTCCTGTGTAGCGTGTGGCCCTCTGGCCTCGGCTGGTGAGCGAGAGAGAGTGAGAGAGAGCAAGAGAGAGAAAGAGCAGCAGCAGCAGCAGTGCTGCAGTCTTAACCCCAGCGTGGGTTCTGGGCTGCTGTAGGCTGCGGGCCAGGCCTGACTCCGCTCTGGGCTCTGCTCCATCCGCCATGCTCCACGGCCTCCTGAACTCTGCCCGTGCTCCTGCACTGGTGCCTGGGCCCCCCTCCCCACGTCTTCCTCGCGGGGGGCTCTGCCGCAGCAGGGCTTGTCCAATTGCCAGCAGCGGGTTAAACGACAAAGAAAGGGTAAGCTCAGCCTGGATCAGAGGCGTGTATTATTGTTGTTGTTGCTAAGTGCTCAGGACTAATTATTCCACCCTGATTTGCAAATGGAGCCGGGGCCTATTACCATATCAATACGGAATTCAGAATAAGGAGGGAGGATGAGCAAAGGGGGGGGGGCAAGAGCATGTGGCTAAGCTGAGAACACACACCCTCATCTCAACAACAAACACAATCACCCCACCCGCCCCTTCCACCCCATCTTTTACACATCCCCTACTGTGTTAGACTAATAAAGAGACGAAACAGAACATCAGATTTGGTGGTGGTGGTGGTGTGGGGGGGGGTGGGGGGGGTGGGGGGGGTTGGTGTTGTATGGGCTGGCATACAGAAGTGGAAAGTCTCTGTCAAATCAGTGGGCAGGCCCTGGATTAGTTCAGTTGTAGTGTGGCCCCGCACTCCGCGGAGATCATTTAGGCAATTACCAAGAACAAAGACAGCAGCAGTGTTGAACAGCTCCACTTCAAAGGCCTGCACCAGGCGAACAGTTACAGCACACTGGTCAATTTCCATACACGCACACATACACCCCCCCCAAACCTCCCCTTCACTCTCCTCCTCGTGCCTGCAGGCATTCTGGCAGTGCTAATGAACAGCAACAAACCACCCCCCCTCAAACACACACACACACACTTTCAGCCATGATGAGAAGTTCATGATGCGCTCTCCACTGGCGTTTTGAACACAAAAGAGAGTGAGCGAGCCACAACAACAACCGCTACTTGACTCTTTATCGCCTGATCGTTCGCCGCAAGTTGGGCCCTTTGTCCCCTTTGTCTGCTTTTCTTCCCCCATAAAATCCTCAAAGCCAGTCAAAATGGCAGAGCTTTTTTCCACCCCCTCTGATCCACTCCACTTTCAAATCAACAACAAACCACATCGCATTTTTTGGGGAGGCTCAGTGCACGCTTGATGTAGAGACTGCAACGGTTTGATCACAATCATTGATGACAGAATGCTCTTTCTTCGAAATATCCCCGGATAAAAGCAAAAAACTTCACGGTTAAATTCTACCGCAAAATATCAAACCTTTACATTAAGGCCAGATGTACCATCTGATCATGGTGTATCTGATTCTTCTTGATGCACTTCATTTACATTTTTGATCCTACACATCCTCGCACACCTTGTATCTCAAACTGGCAGTGGGAAAAAAAAAACACTGGTTCTGTTGGTTTATCTATAATGAAAAGTTCAGGCAGCTGGCATTTTCAAATGGTCTAAAAGAAAATTTTAAAAGCTGGAGATACAAGGTTTTGATACGACAGCGATGGCACACTTCTAGGAAACCAGAGGGATGTTACTGTAGCAGGCAGGGGTGTGGTCTTACACTTGTCGGGGCACTCGGAAGGAGTGGCCAGGCATATCATTCCATACACCTGTTTCTTGTTCTCTCATTTACATTAATTCACTCCATGGTATGTATGAGACCACGATGTGCTGTGTTTTGATCATCGAGAGTAAAACTGCATTGTCACCAGCTGACAGGATGATTCCATTTGCTTGTATAAGCTAATTGCTACTTTGCACACATTCTGGGAAAAGCCTTGCTTCCAGTGAGCTCTGTCCCTCCCTCCCGGTGGAAACAAACACAATTGAGTCTGATACTCCTGAACCGACGTGCGAAAGACGACCAAAAATTGAAGTGTTTAAAAGGATGAGGGGACGGCTGACGACTCTTGACTGAAGGCTCATTGCAGATGGGCGGACCGGTCTTTCAAGCGCGCGCCGAGTGATGGAGTTTTGCAGCACTACCACTTAAGGCGCGCCGCTCGAGTGCGGCCCCCTCTGGCATTCGCCCGCTAATGTATTCAACCGCTTTCTCCGCGCCAAGATAGTCCTCCATCTGCTTTGACACGAGCACTGCCGCTGCAATCATGCACTGTCTACAGAGTGTTCTTAGGACAACTCGGGACAATCACCGACAAGTTTAAACCACAAGAGCGCCGCACCAAATCTCTAATCGTGTTTGTATGGCGATGGCGAGAGGATTCGAGATGCCGGCCTCTTGTCTGTGTTTGTCATTCAACAACTTGATTGGAGCTCTAGGACTGAGTGTTTTAACTGCAAACACTCTTACTTTCACACACACGCAACGCTCCTAGAAATAAGAAAGTTGTAAGTGGACACATTGTTCTAGGAGAACACTTAAATTGGTAGAACATTAACATTATGTGGAGGTTCTTTAGGTTTTAAAAAGGTCTTTAAACTTTTCAATTACAAAACTATTTCTTTAATGCAGCAGTTCTCAAACTGCAGGTCATGGCCCCCTGGGGTTGCTGCAGAAGGGCATTAAAGGGACCACAGAAAACTTATAGAAGTTGTATCTCTACTTAGTAATTTTTCATCTTGTCAGTTTACAGAATATCCCTTGGCCATGTCTAAAAAAGTACTATTTGTTTAAACCTGGTATTGTTATTAAATGTTATTAAAATGTAATACACACAGATGAGTCAGAACACTATAATCCCTCACAGATAAAGCAAATAACATTTATTATCTCATAACAACGACACGTCAAGGTCTGGGGTATCTTAGCCGGTAAGCAAGCAGTTGGTTCTCGTAGTCGACGTGTTGGATGCAGGAGAAATGGGCAGGCATGAAGACCTGAGTGACTCTGACAAGGGCCAAATCATAATGGCCAGATGACTGGTTTGGAGCACTGGAGCAAAAAAGGCAAGGCTTGTGGGCTCCCGGTCAGCAGTGGTAAGTACCTACTGACAGTGACCAGTGACAGGGTGTCGAGTGCCCAAGGCTCATCAAGGGCAACAAAGGATATCACGACAAAAGGCCTATGTTTAATGATGGTTATGGGAGGAATGTGTCACAACAAACAGTTCATCACACCCTGCTGCGTATGAGGCTGCGTAGCCTAAAACCTGCCATGTAAAAAGTGCCCATGCATATGATGGGCACACAAACACCGAAGTGGACATCGGAGGAATAAAAGCGGCTCCACTTCGCAAATTACCAGACTTACAGGATCTGCTGATAACATCTTGTACCAGACACCAAAAGGCACCTTCAGATGTGTTGTGGTGTCCATGCCTCAGCAGGTCAGAACTATTTTGGGGGCATGTGAAGGACCAACAGCATAGGCAGGCAGGCAACCAATCACAAGTCGTAGTCATCCCGCAACCGCTTAATAAGTCATCTGTAAAGTCATAGAACAGGACCATGTCAGGTCAGCTATAGCTGCTGAGAAAGCTAGTAAAATAAACAAGGTTCTGGTAAGACATGATCCTCATTTAGTAAGTAAAAGTTATGACCGGGTGTAGAGGGGAAGAATAGGGAAGCAAGTCGACCAACGAGGAGTGGAGTGTCTCTTACTATCCACAAAGTGAGCTTTGGACTAAAAAGTTTGGCAACTGCTACTTTAAGGAATTATCCATTAAAAGGTTAATTTGGGCACCACAAGTATCACCTCTATCACTCTGAAGAACCTTTTTAGGTGCCTTAATTTTGTAGAGAGTACAGCTGTTAACCACCGGCAGCAACGGAAGAAAGATTTCTGCAAAGTTTTTGTTTGAGAGATGCAATTAAAAATGCAGTAGTTTCCACCAGATGCATCAACCTTGGTGTACGCCAAACTATAACACAAAGCTCCAGTGTTGACAGGCTGGGTCAAAACCGGTGGTGAGGTGCTGGGTACAGTGACACGCTGCATGGCTCAGCAGGCTAGCAGCTGGGTGAGACGGATGACAGGCCTTTGAGCTGAGGAACGTCAACAGAGCAGCTCCTCTCCGTCCCGGCCCTGTCAGTCCTCCACCACCTCCAGACAAGCCCGGTCCTCCTCTGCCATTAGCACTACAGCAACAGCGCCAAGCATCGCTTCCTTCAGGACCATGTTGGTCGCTTCTTTTTTCCTTTTTTTTTCCTCTCCGGTCCGCTCTTAAAGATCCGAGACGATCATGCCAGGAACCAGATCCTCTGCCCAGGCTTGGGTTTCGACAAAAACATAGCCGCTAATAACGCACGATAAATTATTCAGACGCAGCAAAATCGGACTTTGCGAAATGTTTATTGATATAGGATGGCCGGTGTCAGCCTGGTGACATGGATATTGATACGGTTCTTCAGAGTCAAAAGGACGCTCCTCATGAGGGAGGTGGAGGGTGGAGGGCGACCGGGGTGAAAAAACGGAAGAGCCGAATGGATGCAAGAAATGTCCGACGAACGCAGGAGCCAGGAATGTAATCGATTCAGTAAAAGAGAGAGAGAGACGTAAGTAGACAGAGAGAGAGAGAGAGAGAGAGACAGAGAGACGAAATGAAGCGAAGGCAGCTGATTAAACAATGACATGAAGAGGAGAGGAGATAAAGTCGTCGCTGAGAGACTGGAGATGAAAGGCAGAGAAATAAAAGCGGGGGATGTCATTAGAAGTCATCCTTTCATTCCCTCACAAAAGCAGTTAATATGAGCCTGAACATACAGATATATTAAAGCAGCACATTCTCATTATTATTAATACTAATAAGGGGAGATCACATTGTGACGAACAGCCAGTGCTACAGCACATGCTAATAGTCACAGGACTCATAATGGTAATGTCATGAGTTTTTTTTTTTTTCCCCCTGCTCATCATGGCATCCGTTTTATTCCCATCCGCCCATTCATCTGACAGGAGTCATATTCCTCTGAATCTAACAGTGGGGCCCTTTTAGTGCTGATAATATAAAATAATGCATTCTTTACATTTATTAAATTCACATGTGGAAATGTAATATACCATCACAATCAGCCGGGCCTACACAACCCCCCCACCCCCCTTCTCCAGAATCCGCTGAGGAGGATCGGAGCTGGTGTCACAGAAATTGGCCGGTATGTATTTGTTGGAGATGCAAAACTGTTTAAATCTTTAATAAAACGACAAGGATGAAATATCAGACATCATCTGCCGGGCATGAGGGACGGGGCATTTGTATTGTGTCATCTGAAGGCCTAGGAGATCAGCGTGTGTGTGTGTGTGTGTGTGTGTGTGTCTCCGATGTGAGGGTGTGGGTGTTATGGCCCTATAAGGTTGCAAATTGTTCCATGATGACATTATTCTTATTTGAAATATTCCTCTCAGCTTGCATCCAGTGCAAAAGCACCAGAGGCCATTTTCATTCGCAGCCACCCCCCCCGGCAGCAATCCCTCAAACATTTCACAGACAAATTTCCCCCCTTCCTCTTAACGCGTTATTAATGCCACTTGGCTTTATTTCTAAATAAGTTATGTTTCAGGGGCGGAAGAGCGCTTGGCGCACAATGGCGTATCACTTAAAAAAGAAAAACACGCTGGGACGAGGGCACAAACGAGACCGTTCTCTTTTTCACCCCTCCTTTAAGTTATTATAAAAGCATCATTATGGTGCATCCGCGTGTGCGCGTGACTGGCCTAATAAGCTCCCCTTTCTCAGGCCTAGCGAGGGGAATATTGGACCAGTTTGATGAAAAATTACTACGACCATTATGTCTACTTATCATAATAGCTTGCTTGCCATAGACAATGAACGTCTTTTTGTGAGGAATTCCTAATGTTCCAGCAATCCAGGCATTTAGAGGTAAATGAGGAAGGTCATCAGAGAAATGCTGTCCGCCATAGGCCGGAGAGAGAGTTGGGGGGAGAGGGAGAGAGAGAGAGAGAGAGAGAAACAGCTGCTAGCACACAATGCTTGAGCCAGCAGCACCGAGCACAAGGTGTACTTTAAGGTGTCTGTGACATCGCCAAAATTAGTCCGTGGAGACACTGAACTATGCCCTGATGGCTTACAATAACTACAGTAAATTTATCAGATTCAACATGCCGCAAAGGACGCACTGCTACTGACGGGCACACAAGTTTGTGAAACGCACACATACATAGACGTTTCCTGCACTTTGCCAGCAGGTGCACCCTACCTCCTCCCTTTAAACTAAGACAGTCCTCTTAGCATAGTGCAGCCTGTCCCAGCTGAACAGCAGTGAGTGAGGGGGAACTGGGAAGGCATGTGTAATATCAAGCGCTTGCCATTCTTTCCGGAGTGTTCTGCAGACTGGAAGAGATGCGGGGGGTTTGTTTAGCAAGCCTGGGCTTTGTTTTCGGCAATGCACAACTCCAGAAACGCGATACAGCTCAGGCTGTAAGAAGACATGGGACTGCCAAAAACAAATCCCAGCTTTGAATAACGGTTGTGGGGGGGGGGTGTTAAAACAACAGGGAGGGGGGAGAGAGAGAGAGAGAGAGAGAGAGAGACAGAAAAGTAATAAAATAATAAAAAAAAACACACACAAACAAACAAGGCACAAGCTCAGCTATATGTGTTCCCTACAACATCCAGTACAAACAAAAAGGAACAAAATTTCTTAAAGGGAACACAGTGCTTGGAAAAAGCAGGTTATTTTTGTGCGTGTCACTGTTATTCTGCTCAATTCCAATCGAACAAAACCAAATGCTATTCATTCAGCTGGGTGAATGCAGCACAGCAGACACGACGTGCTCCACAACACTTCAGAACTGCCGCTTCAAATGCATCACAACTGACTCTGCCAACCCTCATTTCAATTCTGCTTATCGTCAGGAAGTCACATGGGACTAGCATTCAGCCTGTTACTCTACTGTAGTGTTACCAAGCTTATTAATGTAGAAATAACAATTAGCCTTTTGTTATGCGTGTGCCCTCAACGTACATCTCAAAGATTTATGTACACATCTGCATCGTCACTGTCATATCAAAAGCTCCCATCCTAACTAACGCTTCTGTTTCTTTTTCTACCATTTGAAAAGGTCAGCTGCCCTTTACATTGTGCAAACACTTCATGATGAATAGACAAACAGAAATGGTCCAAAATGACTTGAAATAAAATCGAGTTACATGGTTTGAGTTCAAACAATTTTCCTCTTACTCTTAACATAGCCAAGGCGTGTACAGAGGGCTGTGTGAATCTCTTTGGGTGACACAGACTTCTATTTTATTAGCCTCATGCCTGCAGTACAACACGAGGACACCTAGAATACCAAATACGTCTTGGCTGATCGACTACAGTACTGTACAAAAGTTAAAGACCAACCCTCATTTGTTTAATTTCCAGCCAAAACAGCCATTAACCCTTGTGTGGTGATGTGTTTGTTACTCAGTGGTCTGGTGGACCCTCCGCATTATTGTTTATTTAAAACAATACAGCCATAAAAAATTATGTAAAAATACCAGATGTTTAAAATATCACAGGTGTCCAGCGTAGGGTTTTCCTTTAGCAGCTGTAGCCAGTCAGCAGCCTCACACACACACATACACACACACACACACACACACACACATACACAGACAAACACACACTAACAGAAGGCCATGTAGGAGGAGAACAGAGTGAAGGACACAGCACCTCCACACTTTTACTCCCTGCGGGTTCAGCCCAACACCACATGTGTAATATAAAGGTGTGGGGGGTGAACAGAGTGAAGACACTGAAAATGGGTTATTTTATATGTTCTTCACAGAAAATGAGCAAAGGACAAGAATCTGAGGTTGAAATAATAATAAATTGCATCATTTTACTTTTGGGAAACACTGAAAATGTGTCCCACAGACCTGAACACCACACAATACATGTTATTCATTTTCAGGAGATATTTCTGCTGAGATATAAGACATAACATCCGCTTGCATAAGTAGGACCAATGTCAAAAGAAAAAAAGTGAGGAAACATGGGTTTCTAATACTGTAGTTCAAAAAATTACAAAAAGATTAAGAAACAAGGTTCCTAACGACTATGCAAAATCTGGTAGAACAACAAAACTTTCACCATCAGATAAACTGTACTTTCATCTTCGAGAGAGAGGAGAAAATCAAGCTGCATTTTTGCTTCACAACTGAAAAAATAATAAACAGGTGTTTCTATCAATCCTTCCACTGTGAGAAGACAACTCAGCGCTATGGATCTGGATGTGCGGCTGTTGAGAAGCCGTTACTGAGAAAAGGAAACGGACAAAAAAACAAGAAAATCGAACAGAGCAGCTACTGGTGGTCTCAGAACAATAGACTGGCCACTCCAGAGTCCAGAACTTAACATCATTGAATGTGTTTGGATTACTTGAATCATAAGCAGAAAATGCAACCAACTTCTAAGACTGAACTTTGGAGGAAAAATATCCCTGCAGGTTTTTCTGAATAATAAATAATAAAGCAAGCCTCCTGAAAAAAAAGATGTAATAAAGGCAAAGATGGGACACATTGTTCCAAGTACTGAAAATGAGAAATTATATTAATTTTCTGTTAATTATATGTTTGCCCAGTAACAGGAGGATGTGGTGGGAGTGGGGAGGTAAAACATGATATTACTGGTTAATATAATTTGCTCACCTGATGCTGCATGGTGATGTAATTAAAACTAAAAAGACATTTTGAAGGTGGTCAAGATTAAGTACACTTTGATCAAGGATGACCGAACAACACAAATTATGTCAATTAAGTGGTATGAGACGATAAATCGTGCTTGATATGATCAGGGACACGAGCTAAGAATGCCATAAAGGTCTATTTTGACTTCAGACTGAGTTTAGGAATGTTTTTCCTATGGCAGCAACAATATATGAACAGCTGATTAACATTCAGTCACGTGAAACCTTTTATTTAGAGTCTAATACCAGCAAATAAGTGGCATCCAACCTGCCCCTACGAAACTCTTCCATGTCACTGAGGTACTACTGCCTTTCAGACTCATTCTTTCCTTCCCCATATATTTTTTACAGTGACACCATCAGTCTGAGGCTGCATGTGGAGACAGCGAGAAGTGGGAGTCCATCACACTGACACTGGAGAAATCAGATCATAGATACACAGCCCTGCCAGACCTGTCATCGTCATCCCATGCACGCACACACACACACACACACACACACACACACACACACACACACACACACACACACACACCAGTCTGGTCGGCCTAGTTATTTAAATATTGCATGACTAACATGGCCTGGGTTTCAAGAGCGCAGTTAAACATTTCTGATAGTGACAGATGTTCCCCACAGTCGTCCTGCACCGAATGTCGCACATGCTATCGGTCAAGAGGCCGCAGCTGAAGATCTTTCTGAACGTCAGAACCTCCCTGAGTTTGTGAAACCAGAATTATAGGCCATCGCACACCTCCCGGATGCCAACAGAATAACTGACCGTTTGCAGAAGTCCCGTCTCCTTTAGCCAACATTGCTACACACATTAAACTTTCAGCTCAGGCCACCTGGTAGCATCTTGTATCACTTGGACTAACAGACTAAAAAGTTCAGTAGCACAAAGGAAAACATAGAAGCACACAGAGCAGCACATTTGAAGACTTTCCTATTCAAAAGTAAAATAGATGCTCAGTGCAGACATACGGTCGTATGTAAAAGTCTGAGCATTCTTGGTCAAATTACATTTTGTTTACTTTCTAAGTGGAAAAAAGTACACATCCCCTACAGAGAACACACTTTTGTATATTTACTGCCCAATTATTGTTTATTTGCTGAATTAAACATGCTGGAAAAAATAAAAATAAAACATAAAATGTGGCCTGTGTATGTTGTTTCCCAATATGTTAAAGTCATTTGTGCAGTAAATTTGCAGAACAGTGCCGTGTAGAGCACATATCAAACACAAGGTCAGCGGTTACACAAAAGAAAAGACTACCTAAACCATTTATTTTTATTTAGAATTAATTTTAATAAGTATTCAATGCCTATTTTGCTGTTGCAGTTTATCATATTTTGAATAATCAAATGGTCCATTTGAGTCATGGCAAAATGAAGTAAAAACAGAGCTCCCCACAGATTTGCTGACATTTAGTTTGATAGTGGTTCGTGGTTGAGTTTGATAGTGGTTAGTGGTCGAGTTTGATAGTGGTTCGTGGTTGAGTTTGATAGTGGTTCGTGGTTGAGTTTGATCGAGGTTAGTGGTCGAGTTTGATAGTGGTTCGTGGTTGAGTTTGATAGTGGTTAGTGGTTGAGTTTGATAGTGGTTCGTGGTTGAGTTTGATAGTGGTTCGTGGTTGAGTTTGATAGTGGTTAGTGGTCGAGTTTGATAGTGGTTAGTGGTTGAGTTTGATAGAGGTTAGTGGTTGAGTTTGATAGTGGTTAGTGGTCGAGTTTGATAGAGGTTCCTGGTTGAGTTTGATAGTGGTTAGTGGTTGAGTTTGATAGTGATTAGTGGTTGATTTTGATAGTGGTTAGTGGTTGAGTTTGATAGTGATTAGTGGTTGAGTTTGATAGTGATTAGTGGTTGAGTTCGATAGTGGTTAGTGGTTGAGTTTGCTGTAGAGGGTGTGTTAACCTACCATCACCCCAACAAAACTGCACATGCTTAAAAAACAACAAAATATGAATGTACAACGCAATTTCCAAAAAGGTTGGGCTGCTGTGCAAAATGTAAATTTTGATAAAACATATCACATGTTGAAACTGAGAAATTTTATCATTTTTAATGCCAGGAACATGTTTCAAAAAGTTGGGACGAGAGCATTTTTACCACTGTGTTGCATCACCTTTTCTTTCAACAACAATCTGCAAACGTTTGGGAACTGAGGAGACCGACTGCTGTAGTTTTGAAAGTGAAAAGTTTTGCCATTCTTGCTTTTTATAGGATCTCAGCTGCTCAACAGTTCAGGGTCTCCTTTGTGACAGATCTGGACCGCAGGCAGGCCAGTTTAGCACATGGGCTCTTGCCGTTTCAATACGTCCAGAATGTTAATGTTTACACTGTAAAAAATGAGAAGTCTGCCCAACTTAAAATGATATAGTAACTGATTACATGGCTTTCCTTGAGTTGACTCAACTTGAGGACACCAGAGTTCACCCAACTCAAACTTCTTCACACACGCTCGTTCTATCACACAGTCCTATCTAGAGTATTTTCCTCTTGGGCTTCTGGATATGGACAGCTGTGGTATAACTGGGATTCAAACTCACAACCTCCTGATGTTGGGATGAATTATTAGACAGCTGTTCCACATGAGATGATGCCATACTTAAAAAATTTGTACACAAAATCCGAGTTGCCTTACGTGTTCCTGAGTGGTGCACTGGACTATGCCGTCCTCCCAACAGGAGGTTGTGAGTTTGAGCTCCAGTAATGCTGTAGCCATCCATAAGTACGTACCCAAGAGGAAAAATGTCTAGTACGACTGTGTGATGGAAAGAGACCTTGTGGGGAATTTGAGTATAAAAAAACAAGTTAATTTTATTTATCACAGAGCAGGTACTATTTGAGTGGTGTATCATTCTCAGCACTACAGTAACACTGACGTGGTGGTGGTGTGTTAGTGTGTGTTGTGCTGGTACGAGTGGATCAGACACAGCAGTGCTGCTGGAGTTTTTAAACACCGTGTCCACTCACTGTCCACTCTATTAGATGCACCTGCATTGTTGGTCCACCCTGTATATGTAAAGCCAGAGATGATAGCTCATCTCTTGCTGTACAGTATGAGCTAATCATCCTCTAGTCCTTCATTGGTGGTCACAGGACACTGTTGTCTGGATATTTTTGGTTGGTGGACTATTCTCAGTCCAGCAGTGACACTGAGGTGTTTAAAAACTCCAGCAGCACTGCTGTGTCTGATCCACTCAAACCAGCGAAACACACACTAACACACCACCACCACGTCAGTGTTACTGCAGTGCTGAGAATGATCCACCACCCAAACAGTACCTGCTCTGTGAGGGTCCATGGGGGTCCTGACCACTGAAGAACAGGGTAAAAGGGGGCTAATAAAGTATGCAGAGAAACAGATGGACTACAGTCTGTAACTGTAGAACTACAAAGTGCACCTATACAGTAAGTGGAGCTGATAAAACGGACAATGAGCGTAGAAACAAGGAGGTGGTCGTAATGTTATGCCTGATCAGTGTATAATTCTGAGTTCAGCTGACCTCTCATTTTTTACTGTGTATAGTCTAAAAAAAAACCTCTTCCTATTTTTTTTTCCTGGTTTTGACATCAAAACAGAGCGGGAAAGGCAGCCATGGACGTGTCAGCACAGAAAGTCAATTGAACACAAACATACTTGATTTCCTGACTATGTAATTAATCATGTAATTATGTAAATGTGTATAAATAGCACAGTAAAGTGACAGTAATAACTCTAAATTTGTAAGGGTTAATTGACTTATTCCAAATAGGGCTAATAAGGTGTAATTACATCCTTCTTCAATGGCTTTTTGTCATTTTTGTTTCACAGACTGTAAATATACCCAAACTAATCTGTCCCACAGCTACCTAAATGTTAATGTAGAGCTGCCTCATACAACTGGCCCACCTCCTGTGAACACATATATTGTTCTACTGATTTAGTATTTCTTGTAAGTGTAATATTAATGGTGGCCGCCGTCATTGCTGTCAGTGCAGGAGTGTTAATAAAAGCACAAGCATAAAGAACGACGCCATTAAAAACAGGAGCGTCTCGTCCTAGGAACCTTGTTAGAAATTTTGTAATGCTGCACAATGAAAATTTCCCTTCTTGCAGAGCCAAAATGGCTGGCAGAGCCCATTTGAGCACAAAGCCATTTGCCATTCAAGTATTCTCTGTGGTGAGAAAGGGCCCGGGAGCGCGTGTTTTCACTCTGTTATGTCGTTGGCCTGAAGACAAGCTGTCTGCCTGCCGAAATCTCGCTAGTTCAAATAGTCAAGTGGAGATAAAGAGAGTGAAAGGCATTGCTATGCTCTGCCACATTTCTCTGAGAACTCCACAAATTCCGAAAGATCAAAAAGCACCACGTCACTTTGCCTCCGAGCAATCTCTGCATTATGAAGTTTAATCCCCGCTGATCTGCATCGATAATTACGGCGACAGAGGCTAGTGCTATTCCTCCATTAATGCTAATTATATCTCCAGCATTGGTAATCCTTTTAATAATCATCAGATAGGCGCTGGAGTCAGAGCGAGTATAATAAGCATCAGGGGGGTTGGCGAGGAATTAGACTGGCGCTTTTCAGCCTCACAGTCGAGATATGAACTTGTATTGGAAGACAGCTAAGAACAATAGCTGCATAAAGTCAGCACTTGATTGTGCGAGCGTGTGTATGTGTGTGTGTGTGTGTGTGTGTGTGTGTGTGTGTGTGTACCTGTCAGTAGCCACAGCATGCCTCACCTCCTTAACACATTCACACATGCTATTTATTTGCACATATGAAATCCCACGAAGACAACAGTGTACCAAGCTCAAAGACAGCCTGTTGAGAAGCACCCTGTCAACAAACTTCAAACTTTCAGCTAACATGTGAGGGACAGAGAGAGAGAGAGAGAGAGAGGGAGACAGGAGAGGGAGATGGGAGAGAGAGGGAGACGGGAGAGAGGGCAAGAGATAGAGCAAGAGAGAGAGAGAGAGAGAGAGAGAGAGACAGACAGACAGAAAGAGAAGGGTAAGAGACTTTTGGCCAGAGCTAGGGCCACACAACAGCAGCGGACCTGATCTAGTATGCCCCCCCACAACACCCCCCCCGCACACACACACACACACACACACACACATACACACACACACACACTCCTCCCCTCTCTCTCTCATCTCCTTCCCTCTCTCATCTCCTTCTCATATCCATCTCTCCATCCATCCAGGAGCTGCTGGGAAAATCTGATTACTTTAAACATGAGGCTGGACTGGAGGTGGTGGGGAGGCGCAGATAAAAAAGGCAGAAGAAAGATTGGATGAAATGTTTAGAGGAGGAGGGGAAGAAGAAAAAAGAGAGAGCCATAGATGCAGATCAGCGGCAGGGGAGCAGGAACCGAGAGGCCATCTATCGCAGGATGACAGCTGCAGTCCAACAAAATGGCCACCAAAACATGAAAAAAAAAAAGCCTCGACTTGACTTTCGGTGACCAGTCACGTCAAAAAGTTACCCAAAAAGTAGTATTACAATCTCTACCAGCAGCTACACACTCGAGGTAAAAAAAAGGTTAGCATCTAGTCTATTTTTTTTACTGACTTTTTTGTCACTGTATATGTGACAGAAATCAAGGACAGGGACTTTCAGTGCTCAGGCAAACCAAAAAGTTGTTCAAAACAACTTTTTAGTGGGGGCTCCCGAGTGGCACAACCGTCTAAGCGTTGGCCCTATCGTCAGGAGATCACGAGTCCGATCCCTGGTGATGCTACAGCCGTCCGTAGCCGGGAGCCCAAGAGAGCACAATTGGCCTCGCTCTCTCTGGGTGGGTAGGATGGCCCCTCCTTCTCCCCCCATCACTTAACGTGATGGTAGCCAGTGCAGGCATCTGTTAGCTGACGTAACAGATCCGGAGGTTGGCGATTTCCTCCGAGCGTGTTCGGCTGTCCAGTGACGTTGCGTGAGCAGCAGTTCGAAAAGATGCAGCGGCGCTTCACAGGTCTCGGAGGAAGCCTGTGTTAGCCTTCGCCCTCGTAGCGTTGATAGTATCGTGTGATTGGGGGAGTCCTAACTAGCGGGTGGAATTGGAAACGATTAAATTGGGAAGAAATTTGGGTATATATAAAAAAAAATTCTAGTAGTTTATTTATTACTGCAACACATTTCAATGGGCTCGAATACAAGAGGTTAGCATCTAAGCCTCTAGCATGGACTAAGACTTTGAGCTTTCAGTGGCCAGACAAGTCAAATGTTACTTAAGAACTAGTACGTTTCAATGAGTGTAAAACAGTATTTGTGGGAAAAAGGGATTAGCATGTAAGTCTGCACTGATTTTTGACAGAAAACCTGGATTACAATAAGGACTGCAAGTCACAGATTTCATTGGTTTAGCATCTAAGAGGTTAGCGTCTATACCAGGGGTGTCAAACTCAACCACTAAAAGTGCCATATTAAAAATCCGTGGGCCAGCTGTGTTTTTATTTCATTTTTGCCTGAATGGGCCATTATTTCTTTAAAATATACTTTATATTTAAAATATGTAAAACTGCAACAGCAAAACAGTCACTGATTACTTATTCAAAAATAATTCTAAATAAAAATAAATTGTTTTAGGTATTTTTTTTTAACTGCCTATTTGCTGGAACTACACACCAAACACCATAGACTGTTTTGGAGGAAAGGGGTTAAAATGCACACTGTGTTGAACTGCATGCTGGGAACTGTAGTGCATCCCAGGGTGAAACGGGCTGATAATAATAGACAATCAAAATAATTTCACTGGCTGAATAGGATGGTGCCACAGACCTGACTTGGCCCATGGGCCTTGAGTTTGACACATGGGAAATATACCATTTTAGCATCTTTGTCATTGTAAATATGCAAAAGACAAAAGAATTCAGAGACAGAAACCCGTAGCGGCCAGACAACTCAAAACTTAGTACTACAAGTACTACAAGGCACACATTTGGATATAAGGGTTAGCACCTATGTAGTTAGCATCCATGTCTACATTAACGTAAAATGTACAAAAATGAAATGAAAATGAGTTTCATGAATGAAAACTGAAGAAAATATGTTTCAATTTTGTTCCAACAGTTGAACTATGCTGAGGTCTGTCTGACTGACTAGTTGATTGAATGGAATATGTGGCATAATTAACCTCTTATTCTCCAGGGTATATCTTGTATTTTCCATCTGAATTTACATGACCAGATCGTAAGGCAAATTATTCAGTAACTGCATGAAATAAATGTAAATTCTTATTTTATTTATTTATTTTTTTTAAAGTTCCCCTCAAATTAACAGAACATGTGTTTTATGATCAAACACATATTGCTATATGCTTACAATTCACTGCTGAAAGCCAAAAATCTTAGACACTCTTTGTATTTTCTTATAAAAATAATTTTTTACAGAGCAGATCACTGAAGAGACGCCATCTGTTTATAGTTTATAGCCCAGATTTGTGGAAAAATGGGTCGACTTTAGTAATTGTGAGTTCAGCTTCTTTTATTATAAGGGTTTAAAATTACATCACCCATCTATTTGATGTTATGAAGAATATGACGAAGTGTGTTTTGGAACCACTGGTGGTCTTAAGGAGTTGAAAAGGTTAAATTAAGCTTATATAACAATTTTTTAATGACTTATAGTGGCCAAGCAAGTTGTCATTCCACTTACTACTACAAGCTGCACATATCAATGGCTGTGAAATTACAAATCTGAAAAAAAATAAGTCAGCATCTGTGATAGGAAAGTCTTCTTTTTTGCGTCAGTGTAAACATGTCAAAAGGACAGCCAAAAAATACAATTACCTGTATTTATAATACATTCATGAACCCAGTATTCACATCCATAGGTGCTATTACAGACATCCAATTGTCCAAGCTCATACAGGTGAGCTGGGACTAGGTAGACACTGGGGTCTGTCCTGACTTGTGTGAGCAGCACTGTGGTTGCCAGCGCTGTTGCTTTATTATTTTATTAAGTGTAAATCCTGTCAGTGCTCTGTCACCCCCAGCCCGGCCGGACTTTCACTTCAGAGTCAGCAGGTTAAATTATAACTTAATTACCAGTCATGTATGTATTTCGGGGTTAGCATCTAAGAGTATTCTTTCTAAATTCCTGACTGTTGAAACAAAGGGAAAGGGGGAAAAAGGAAAGCGATGAGCTCCCTGGCTTTGGCTGTTCTGGCTGCGGCCCGGTCGCTCTGTCCTCGAGCCTCACTCTGTCTCGCCATTTTAACTACACCTGTCATTTGTGCTCCACTCAGTCTCCTCTCTCTTTCTGCGCTCACAGGGGCCGCTAACTGGAGCTGTCCGTCAGCAGGCCTATGCTGGGGTGATGGGGGGCGGTGTGTGGAGTGCGTGGGCAGGATGGGACGGGGGGGGATTAATGATCCAGAGGCTAACACACGCTAACACCGAGAAGGGCGTCCATCTTACCTCAGCCTCTGCCGAGGAGGGAAGGCGCTGCCTCGAAATGGCGCTGTGCGCACACAATTTAAGGTGCGCATCACTCCCTCGCTCTCTCTCTCTCGTCTGAGTTCTCACTCCTAATGTCATTTTCTCTTACCTCTGTTCTGATCTCTCCCTAGCGCCTCTTAATGCCTTGAGGTTCCTCACCCCCACTGACTGACCGCTGAAAAGTCCTGGTGTTTCTAGTCACATTTAAATATCTCGATATTTCCCAACTGTATCACAGCATCGCAGTTTTAGAAGATATTTCAGTTTGTATTAATAAAGTGAAACCATGTTTTCTGAGAATCTGTTAAATATGCCAAATGGAAGAGTACTGTAAACGTTAACCTGATAGAAAGTGTATTTCCAGTAAGGAAACTTAATATTTATTTTGTTTTTATGTACTTTGAACTGTTCTTTCAAAACAATCTGAAGCATCCAGCAAAAAACATAAACTGCAGCTAATAAAGTTTCTGTTACCCATCAGAACTTCTAAAACTAAAGATCGGTGTTGTTGAACAACACCAGTACAATGGTATAGATGATATGTTGTCCAGCTCTGTTCTGAGATTATAAAGCATCTTCTATACCAATACATTGGTACTGACAATATATCGTCCACTGCTATTCTGAGGCTATAAAATATCATCTATACCAAAACATTGGTACTTACGATATATTGTCCAGCACTATACTGAGGCTATAGGATATCATCTATACCAATTCATTGATACTAACGATATATTGTCCAGCACTATACTGAGGCTATAGGATATCATCTATACCAATTCATTGATACTAACGATATATTGTCCAGCACTATACTGAGGCTATAGGATATCATCTATACCAATACATTGATACTGACAATATATTGTCCAGCACTATACTGAGGTTACAAAATATCATCTATTCCAATACATTGATACTGATGATATATCGTCCAGCGCTATTCTGAGACTATAAAATATCATCTATACCAATACATTGGTACTAATGATAATGCCCAGCACTATTCTGAGGTTATAAAATATCATCTATATCAATACGTTGGTACTGACGATATATCGTCCAGCACTATTCTGCGGCTACAAATGGACTGCAAAGTCTACAACACAGGTTTTCATTTTCAGTGTAATACGTAAAGGACGATTAGTAGACGAGATTAAAAATAGTTTTTGACCAAAGATTTCTCATTAAATTGATGAGTATCCACAATTAGACATCTGATCATAAACAAAATACACTCATGAACACAGTGTTCACATCCATAGGTGCAATTACAGACATTCAATTGTCCAAGCTCATACAGGTTAGCTGGGACTGGGTAGACACTGGGGTCTGTCCTGACTTGTGTGAGCAGCACTGTGGTTGCCAGCGCTGTTGCTTTATTATTTCATTAAGTGTAAATCCTGTCAGTGCTCTCCCACCCCCAGCCCGGCCGGGCCCTTTCACTCCGGAGTCAGCAGGTTAAATTATAATTTAATTACCAGGCCTTAGCAGCATAAGCTGCCCGGGAGCTCTCGCCCCCCAGAATAATTTGAGAAGACGGCGTTTCCGTCTGTCTGTCTCTCCTGCTGTCTTTCTGTCTTTTCCTCGCTCTCTCTCGCTATGATCTGCCAGTGCTGGGCTTCCAGAGGCCCTCTTCAATATCCTACTTAATTATCTTCTTCAAATCAGCCATGGATTGTTACAAAAATAGCAAGAATTAAGCCAGATGGGTGAAAAATTAATTGTCAAAAAGAAAACTCAGTCTTTCAGTCTTCACCCAACTCATTCGAGATGCGGCATACTGTATTCGCTGAAACACGCTAACCATGGAGAGCATCTTGTTTGGTTTCTGGATTTCTCCACGTTTGTTGTGCATAAGTGGTTTACAAAGCAGTCGAAACTACCACAATCATCGATTCTCTGACTCTCTTAGTCAAGCACATCAGGCGATGGAGTGTCAGCTTAACTCCTCAACCGAAAGAGCTTTGATTAATCCACTGTTAGAAGATATTTAAATGTGTCCATAGTTTTACAAAGTCCATTGTGATTTAACTCAAACCTAACAAGGGACAGACATGGGCAGAGTAGAATGCTTAAGCACTCCCGATGTGTGGAGCACTTGTTTATGAAAGACAGAGATGTTTTAAATTGTCTTATTTGGACTTAATACTACCTTGGCCTTCAGCTTCCATCGAGTAGGTGCATTGTTATTAAGCCTCTTCTGTTCAGAGCTAGACATTGTTCATGCAAAGAGCTCTATCCGGCATTCAATTTCAAGGCTCGTCTTCGAGGATTCCAGGCTCTTCACTTGGCTAAGACAGCCAAAATATTCTTCAGTAGATGCAATAACGAAGCCCAAGCACACATCATCTGACACTGAAAAGATAAGAGCCAAAATCCATTTTGTTTGACTTTCTGTGTACGTAGCAAATGGACGAGAAAGGGATAGTGAAGAACCTTTAAATGCCATAATCTCCAGTTTGCTGAGGGCAATGAACACCTTAAGAGCTGACTGCTGGAGAAAAGCACTAAGTTCTATGGCACCTGTTGGCGCCATGGTTAGCACAGTATTTACATCGTTGGAGGCTCCGAGTCAGTTAAAAGTGTTAAAAGTGTCCTGAATTAATGCTAAAGTGATGCCCTGAAACTCTGAGGAAAGGAAGTCTAAGGAAGTTCATGACTGCAAGACTTTTCACAGCAACAGAAACAGAACGTGTCACTTTCTTGTTATCGCAGAGTTAAAACTTTGTTCCCTCCAAGTGTAAGATATTGTCTCCACAACTGCTGCGCCACAGAGAATGCGCTTTTAATCTCGCTTGCAGATAAGCAATGCTGGCAGGGATAATGTCTAGTAAATCATTCGTAAATTTTAAAAAGACCAGCGTCGACTATGAGATATGATCTCAGCTCCAACGTTCATTTGAAATGACAGCGTCAATTAAGTTTATTTTATTGTAAACAGAGCAGGATATATTTTTCCTCTCTTTGTCTGCATTTATTAGCATGCAAATTCGGCGCAGCAAGCTCACTTTTATTAGCTCCGATGATCTTGTGCCAAGGATGCCTGATGAAGGGATTTATTTTCAAAGAAATATAAAATCATCAAAAGTGGTGGCACATGATGTAAAAATAGTATGTAAGGCTTATTCTCCGCGAAGAATGGTGTAATTTTCTATGTGCTAATTTGACACCACAAAATTGTACATCTCAGACAAAAAAAAAGGGGGAAAAAAAAACGCATTATACAGGGGGCCCTTGGGAAATGTAATTTGAAGAAATCAAGGATCTAATTCAGTATATAATACCAATGAAAAGTGGAAAAGTACTCATTTGCTATTCATACTGTCTTCTTAACGTAAGCGTTCCCACAGCTTTAACTCAGCCATGTCAGAGCCGAGTGCGCTGTTAAAAACCTTTCTCTGCATGAAAGAGGCCCTTTTAAACACTTTGATTTTTTTCCATTTTGAGACAAAGCTAAGTAAATACAGGAGAGATAATGAATAGAGGGGAAAATGAGCGTTGCCGCTCTGCACTGTTCAATCTCGGGGACAATTGCAGCATTTTGGGTGAAATTGCTGGCAGGCTCTATCACCCCCTCGCGCCAGCCCACCCTACCCCTCCCGACCCCCTAATCCTCCAGTGAGGAGACAGGGCCCCTCTCTGTCCACACGGACCCCCCACCCAGAGAGACCCTACTAAGGCAAATTAGACCAGAGGGGTGCCTTTTGTTTCGCAGCACTCTGCGAGGGGAAAAAAATCCAAATTATTTCTCGAGCTGGAGCAATTTGACATGCTGTGATAACTGCTCTGCAAGAAACTTCTTTGACAGTATTGAAAGAGAAGATTTTCTTGCCGCAAAATGCCCTCCCTTCCCTGTAAGAACCCTTCTGTGCTTACAAAAGAGCCACAAACTCATTAGGCTGCTTAATTACGCCCCCTTTTTCGTTTTCTCACCCTCTATCTCTCATCTCTGTCAAAACAGGGGTGAAAAGACTGGCCCCATTCAAAGTAGTTAGAGCCCTCATTAGAACTCTCTTTTCCCCACCCTTCGTTCTTCTCTCTCTCTCTCCTTCACACTACTCTCTCCTTCTTTCTCTCTACTCATCTGCCTTTTTTACATCCTTCCTCTCTCCAAGCTGTGTCTTTCACTCCCTCCCGCATCTCTCCGTCTCTCACTTTTCCCCCCCGCAAGTCCATTGAGTTGTGTTTTCGGTGGCCCACCGCAGTGACGGCCCCGCTGTCCCCCCTTGGGTAGGGAGGATGTTTGCCTACACTTCACTGGCCACCGCTCCCTCCGCACCGGCCTCGCTGTTTGGACAAGAGCCTGGTCACTGTTTGAATGTGGAATCAAAAAGCAAACAGAGCTGGCCCATCCAATCACGCGCAGCGAAAAAAAAAAATAGACGCGCAAAAGAAGGAGCTTCTCTCAACAAACCGAGAAATGCATTTTATATGCAAATAGGTGCGGCGTGCACTTTAGAGCGAGTGATTGATCTGGGGCTTTACAAATGTAAGACTCATAATTAATATAGCAAATTATCTGCAGAGCAGAGGAATATCATCTCGACAGTATTTTGTGAAAACAGTTTATCTGCCCTTGTCAAGTTCTCTTATTAATCCAATTCAAAGACTTCGGCGTAGACTGTTGTAGGCAAACATCAAATATTGGAGCGATCTAAGAACGGGTGTAGTTCTTTTTCCCTTTTTGTTTTCTTTCCTCTTTTTGTCATTCGACAAACCAGCTGTCTCAACTTAAAAGTCTCAGAGTAATTTTTCAGTGTGTGGTCATCAGAGGCCGTCAATTTCAACACAATGTCTTTGATTACTTTCCATTCTTCGGCCTGGCTCTCCTCTCGCAACTCATTTTCGTCGAGGATAACCATTGTTAATCAAAACTGCTTCTTTTTTGACAAGTGAAAGAGAAAGTCTGTATATTTAAGGAGATGCTTTTTAGAGCAACCGTGCCGGCTTTAAAAGGCCTGTCTGATGCTGGAGGTTCTCAAACAGCAGCAGGGGGATAAACTGGTCATGCTTATTTTGTTTCATCTTGTTCAGAGTTGAGGGAGATGCGCACTCTCCACCGGCTGTCATTCGCCTCACGATTAATGCTATCCCTATGGCCAAGCATCTCCATTCTTTAAACACACCATCCTTTGTCATCTTGTCAGGACTTCGGCACCAAACAGGAAATTTGACTTTTACAGATCCAATTACGGCATCTTCGCCTCACCTCTTAGCTTCTGCTGCACGCACACACACACACACACACACACACACACACACACACACACACACACACATACACAGAGCAGGAGTGTGAACAGAAATGTCCATCCTGCTGCAATCATGTCAGTCACTCAAAAGCGCAAAAGGGAAGATGTCAATGATTACCTGACTCTGAGTGTGCTAAAAACCCAATATGCAGGCCCATTCCTTCTCAGCCCCGCACACGCAGAACATGCCCATTTTCGTACATTTTCTGTACAAAAATGTCCTGACTTTACAGTCAAACCAGACAAGAAACAGGGCTAACCTACAATGCCAGAACCAACCAAACAGTCTTGACATTGTAAAGTGCTTTTTTCAAAAATTATGTATCATTTTTTCTTAAGTCAAAGCCATTTCTTTACGCTTACTCAGGGTGAAGTCACAGTTAGGCTGAAGGAATTCTTTTTATATACAGACAGTTCCATTTAATTGTTGTTAGAACAAAACCTCACATCTCAAAATAGTAACTTTCAGGAGAAGGAAGGGTTTTTTCTAAAGATTAACGTAAGATAATGTAACGTGATTTTACAAACCTCAGTTCCACAAAAGTTAAGACTGTATGTGAAACACAAGCACAAAGAGAAAGCAGTGAACTGTAAATCCACTTTGACCTGTATTCGAATGAAAATAGTACAAAGACAGATGTTTAATGTTTTACTTTAACAATTTGCTGTTTTTTTTTGTAAATATGCTCATTCTGAACTTGATGCCTGCAACAGGGGAAATTTTAGACAATTTAAGACTATTTTAAGAGTAATTTTAGACTGTGAAACGTTCAGAATAACTTAAAAGTTAATGCAATCATGCTAAGGTATAAAAGGCCAAGTCCTTTATGAGAAAGGATTTAACATTTACATTTATGGCATTTGCTCTTATCCAGAGCATTTTTACACAGGTAGACTATGGCAGTGTTAGGAGTCTTGCCCAAGGACTCTTATTGGTATAGCGTAAGGTACTTACCCAGGTGGGTGATTGAACCCCAGTCCACAGCATAGAAGGCAGAGGTGTTACCCACTACACTATACAACAACAAGGATGGGCTGTGCCTTGTCAAAAAAATGCATCAGCGAATAACACAAACATTTAAGAACAACATCAAAGAGCTATTTTAGGCATTTCGGCCTCTACAGTGCATAACATCATTAACAGATTCAGGGAATATGGAAGAAGATGGCACTGCTAAAAAAGCATAATGCTTCTATAAGGATCATTCGATGCTGTATTCACAAATGCAAGTTAAGACTGCACTACGCACAGCGGAAGCCATATGCCATGCACCAAATAATGTACAGAAACACTACTAGCTACTTTGGGATACAGCTCATCTGAAATGGACTGATGCATAGCAGAAAAGTGTATGGTGGTCTAACGAGTCAACTGTTCACAATGTTTATCGGAATAATTAACGTTATGTTCTCCTGGCCAAAGAACAAAAAGACCACCCAGACAGTTACCAGCGTAATGGTAACTTGCACATCTGTAAAGACATCATTAGAGCTAAAAGATATATAGAAAATTGGAGCAACCTGAGCTGCCTTCTAGATGACGTCTTTTTCAGAGACGTCTATGTTATTTCAACATGACAATGTCAAGCCACATTCTGAATGTGTTACAACTGTTGTCTTTAGTCCTCAAACGATTATCTAGTGTTGCTGAAAAGTGATGTAGCACAGTGGTGAACATGCTCCTGACCCAACTTTTTGGATTTTTTTTTAAATAATTGGAATAAGCATATATTTACAAAAAAAACAACTTCAAAATGTAAAACATCAAACATCGTGTTTTTATTTCTTGTCAAATGGAATTTACTTATGTTTTAGTAGTATTTCACATTCTGTCACAACTTTTTAGGAACTGAGGTTTGTATTCTGAGTAATTTTGGATCTTTTACATTGGGTCATTCATCATGAAACATTCACACAAGGTCAAGGACGGCTGATGTTTTCAACTAACATAAAAAAGCAACTACTGGTAAAATGAGGTTTTGTGGGACATATGTAGAACTCCACGCCCTGACAATGTATAAAAACAAGTGTGTGTACGTGTGTGTGTGTGTGTGTTTCACACCGCAGATCAATCGTATTCGATCAACACTGAGAGGCCTGTACAACAGGTCCACATCGCCCTTTATTGGGACCAATGTATTTACTCAGCCCATCTGCCAATATCAATGATAGGAAGCTATCAATGATGTCACCTAGATCTGTACTGATATAATTAAAGCAAAAGAATCCATAACCACCTCCCTCTCTCTCTCTCTCCCTCTCTCTCTGTCCAGATGCTCCTGAGCTCATGTTCAGCCAGGCGCATACAGGATATTAGCGCCTCTCCTGGCAAATTTGCTCTACACATCTATTCCTTTCTTCTTCATCCTCCCGATGTTGGAAGGGCTTGTTATTGAGCTCAGTGTCCACAAATGCCATTGATCCGAGCCGCCACTCGGATCCATAGCTGGGTGCTTTTAGCACCCGCTCAGCGTGTTAGTAATACTAATCCTGCTCAACCTGTGGAGTCATTGATTTTATAGATCTGGCCCAAAAGTTGCAATAATGATGTATCATTGTTAAATTTGGTAGAACAAACCGCTCTGTCAATCCATCAGTGCATGAGGAGGCTTGAATTTGGAAGGTGGCGATTGAGTATACGGACTTCTCACCTTCTAGGAGACTTTATTTCTCACGCTGTTGCTCTCTTGGACACTCTTTGGTGTCCTGTATTAACAGTGAAATCACCAAAGATTTCAGACAGGGTGCTGTTGAATTCATACTGACAACTGTGATCAATAATAATTTCTCTGTACTTATGAGAATAACTAAAAAGCACTGACTGTGTCACCTGGCCACTGGCTTCCTTAAAAGTGCCTCGAGTCAGTTTACAAAGAACAAAGAAATGGTCAGCAAATTATTGTCCGTTGTAATCGCAAATATGCTACAGATCCAGTAGGTGCTGAGGATGTAATGATTTCAATACAGTATATATTTAGAACCCCAAAATAGTCTATAAAAAATTAAAATGGTATCACTGATACACTCCATGCCCTGTTCTCTTCCAGGGAAATCACTGTCAATCATCTAAAATAGACATCTGCATGTATCCTATCAGAGTAAAGTGGGAAGGGTAGGGGGAGTGGCTTATTCTATGTAAGTACCCACATTCAAATGACTGGACCTTTTTCTGAAGTTGCTTATAAATTCAAACTGTTTTGATTTTTGAGGCCGATTTTGCTAGAAGGCTGATGAAGCAGGCACTGAATAAGTTTTTTTTTACTGAAAACTTACGTATTTATCTTACTTAACGTATTTATCTGAGTCAAACGATCTGTGTAGTATATAAATATACAGTTCTGAAGAATCAATACATTTTACACTGACAGTCAAACCTAATCATGACCTCAGAATCAAAAATCGCACTGAGCCTGAAAATATGTGTATCATTACACCCTGATCAAGTAATGATGAAGCTGAAAAATACTAAAGGAGGGATGTCCAAATCTTTTGTCCTGAGATGCTAAAGTGCAATGTCTGCAGTGGGCCAAGGGCCAAAAAGTAAAAAAACATGCAAGTAAAGATGGTAAGTAGGTTTTGAAATTGAATTGAAGTATTTTATTACATGACACAATATTTTGTTACTAAAATATACCTTTTAAAAGGAAAGTATGAAAATGAAAAGATTATATATAAGTTGCCAAAAATTTAACAGGCAACCACTATTTAGTGAGTTGGTGGCGAGAATGCTATTAGCCCGCTGAGCTTATTAAATATAACAATTATGTGCTATTTAAACTTTTTTACTACTTCTAAAAGTTATATATAAATATATATAAATATGTTTGTTATCTCATTGTGTGAGGGAGGAGGGCTGGGGTACTTTCTGGTGGGCCAAACCAACTTCCTCACTTGCCAAATTTGGCCCATGAGCCAAACTTCAGACAGTACTGTGCTAGACTATTCCTTTAAAGCTCATTATTCGATTGTTCTTCTTAGGACTTGTTATCCAGTAACTACTGTAAATTATTTGGTAACTATGAAGAAAATAATATGTCAGTTAGAAAGTTTAAAAGTGAGGAATTGCAGATTAAGGGGTTAATAAAGAGCAGTGGTACCCAGCTCAAGATGAATCAGCTACAAAGTTAGGTATGGGCCACCATGAGACTGCACCCAAAAGAGTGACCACAGAAAAAACGAAAAAAAAAACCTCTCTACCACTTTGCAAAGTTAAAAAAAAAACTCTGCAACATGAAAAATGTTTACTGTGGCAGCATCCCTCCTAATATGGTTGAGGAAAGGAGGGATGGGCCTTGGGTCCAGGGAGGAGGTGGAGGGAGGGAGTGCGGTGCGCAAGGGGAATAGTGTGGCCTGGAAAGAGAACTAATGGGCTACGCGGCGGCGTCCGGGTGCAGAGGTGCAGTGAGGCAGCAGTGGCCTGACACAGCTGAAGGCCTCGGAGGAGAAAGGCGCCTATTAGAGGAGGATAAGGGCCTGTCTGGAGGAGGCAGCGCTTTCAACGCTGCACTGGGCACCAGCACTGGGGCTTGCATCAATTAAAGACAGGAAAATATGACATGGAAGTAGAGGCGCATTAAATAAAAACAACAAACTGGCCAAAGGGGGCCCGCGGCCCTCCCCTACCGCCACGAGGCTCCACAGGGGGGAGAACTCACACTGGCCGAATAACGTGAGGGGTTGATGGTATGTGTGTGTATGTGGTTTGTTTGTGTGTGTGTGTGTGTGTGTGTGGATTTATGTGGATGCATTGTGCAGGGCACTGTGGAAATGAGCAGCCATGCCTCCTGGCATTAAGCGAATCACGTAAATTAGGCCTTCAGAAAAAGTAACAGAAAGAGAAAAAGAACAGCGTCAACACAAGAGAGGCAGCAACAATGGCTAATGTACTTTTAATTCTTCTTGGTTCCTTTCTTGGCCTAAGCCTACAGGCGATCACTCTGCCAGCTCCAGTGGCCTAGATTTCTACTGTTTAAGGGACATTAAAGTGTGTGCGTGTAGCTTCCAATATCTCCCCATATACAAAACACAGGCCGTAATCCAGGCCACTCTCTGTCTAATGCCGAGCCGATTCAGACGAATAGGTGAGGGAAGAAGGCCTTAACAAGGCCAGCAGATAACATGGCTGTCATAGAGGCCTGGCATAGTGCCAAAACTCTTTAATGGCTCCTAAAGACGCATAAGTCACGACATGGTGGCATGCCCCGGAGCCACTGGTAAGTGTTGGGAAATTAAACTGGTGGTGTGCTTTGCTGCCTAAAATGGCTGATTGAAATTAAACTCCCTGTCAATCACAGCATGGAGGCAGTGAATGGGAAAGGCTGCGTTAGACAGAGGAGATGGAGGAGCGAACTATAAGCAGGTTCATCACTGGAGTTGGGCAATATACTTTGAAAAAGTAGTGATGGCTGAATACACTAAGTAATAAATAATACATAAAAAGTAATGTTTTAAGAAAACCTTTAGAGAACATCTTGAAAAAGCGGATGAGAAAAAGCTGTTGTAATTTTGACTTAATTCACAATTAAGTACATTCTGGTTGGCTGTTACTGTACTGCACTGTTACTTTAATTCTTCTGTTAGTATGTTTCATGAACAATTCCCTTATTGTTTCAATCCACATAAAAGACACACAGTCATTTTAGCCTCCTGAACGTTAAATATAAGCCTCCTAAATGTAATGAGACCAGTGCAGCACCAATGCTAAGCTTAAAACATGTCCACTACTGAAAAACCTGTTCGGTGCATTCATCCCTCAAAAGAGCTCAGTAATGCTGAGATGAATAACTGATTAATCAGATTGATTTATCAGTCTACTCATGCTTTAGTAAGAACGTCAGTGTTTGTAAAAGAGCCATTTGCTCTTCAAAGTGCTTTTAAATGTAAGCTGATTTTAAAGTAGTTACAAAGAAGGATAGTATGTTTTAATGTATGTTTTACTACCTCTTCAAAATGTAACATGGACTCAAGGACTGAAGATGGGGGTACTGAAGTTTTTTGCAGTGTACAGGTGACATTCTTTGTAGTTATTTAAAATTAATTTATTTAATTTTCCTTCCTCCATTTGAATTGTTTGGATTAAACAGAACAGAATGCATCACAACACAGATTTGCAGATATGGCCGACAGAGCATCCGCTGATCTTCGCTCTGCTGGATGAGCAATATGCAAATGAGCTGAGCACTGACCAATCAGATTGTTGATGTGAGCTGCAGAAACTGCTTGTGTCAAGCCACACATGCACTTGTAGCAGGGTTACTACATACAAATTATAACAGAAAACTAAATACAAACTTTGCTATACACAAAATATTGAAAACCTCTGCTCTTCTGTTATTATTTCTGTTGTTGTTTTTAGCAGTTGCGGGTAAATAATCCTAAAATCTACTCCCTGTGTTCGCGCATGGACATCATTTCTGTATTGTGTAACCCTGTTCATCTCATATTTGTGTGCTTCTGAACTGTGAGTGTAGAGTGGAGTTATCGACAAGTCTGAAGTGGAAATGGCACAGAACACACTTCACTGTCAAAGTGAGTTAGTCAGGCCCTGATCTAATAAAGCCCAGAATGTTAAGCCAGAGGTTCTGCAAGATGCCAGAATAAGGAAGATTCATTCCTATTGGATGAACCTTGCTTCATCCAAAGTCCCAAAACTACAACAAATTAGCTAATAAACTAACATTTTTAGTATGTATATCCAGACAAGTGCTACCATTGTAGCCCTTCGAGACTTCAGGCACTTTCTTTGTGTAGGTGACACACGCCCTGCCTGGCCAGGCCCGGTAAACAACAGTGAGCTAAACTGACACCTACCGCTGATAACGGGGCAAAAAACGAGCGAAGTGCCCACTCCGTGTGCGTCTGTGCCTGCGAGAAAGTGTAGTGTGTATGCGTTATGGTTTGGGGTAGGTTAATGCGATTTCTGTTCCGCCTGTCGGCTCCAGAGACCGGGCTTTGTGAGTGCTGGTCAGGTGAAGTGTGGGCTCAGCCCCCCTATGGCCATTAGTGTGGACAGGAGACAACCCAATAAAGACAGGACGCTTTGATGCGCACAGGTCACTGCACAACTGCCAGTCACAACCCATCTCCACTTACCCCAATAAGAGCAAGCAGCAGGAGGAGGGGAGCTGGACGGGAGGGCTAACAGTAAGGCCTAATTACCAGCCACTCTCACGCGGACGGTTTTACACGCATTCTAGAAGCTTCCATGAGAGTGGGCTAATGTCAACGCCAAAGGCCGGCCACGCCGAAGAGTGAAGTTGCCGGCGTCTCTGGGGCCACTTCAGGGAGAAGCCTGCACTCAGAACACGGGGGAGGGGGGACAGCAATCTTCACGTCAACCGTTATCTCCTTAATGCGTTGTTTTCTGTTTATTAATACACCCCCATACACACACACACTGCCCCACCTCCGATCTTTCCCTGCCATTTCCTTTTGCATGCCTTGCTTCTTCTTAAAAGGTACTGAAAGGTGAAGCCAGCAGTGAATCTTTAAGGATTTGACTTGCAAAAAGCATCTCATATATTGTTTATGAAAAAAGCAGAACCCCCCCTCTCCCATCCCATCCCATCCCATCCCACCCCTTCACTCCTCTCATCTGCCCCCAGCATGTTAGTTTGTTTTATTTACTTATTTTTAGACTTGTGCACTAGTTAGGGAAGAGGCGCACTTGTCTGTGTAAATCTGCCTAGATGAAGACAGACCGTGTCCTCATCTGTCATTTCTTATAAGGGGAGTCAAAACGCTTCTATTCAGGTTAAAGATTCCTCTGTGACATCTCCAATTGAGTCAACAGATTTTTTTTCCTCTCCTTCTTTCTCTCTCTCTCTCTCTCTCTCTCTCCTTCTCCTCTTAAAGAAGAAACAGGGAGGAAGGGTGAAAGACAATGAGAATCATGAGTGTGTGTAACTGTAATGATGAAACAAAAAAGAGCGAGGGAATTTTTTTCTCCTTTTTTTTTTTCCTGAAAAAGAATCTGTCACCCTGATGTCAACTCTCTCCACTCGGCGGAAACTTGCTTTTGTGCCATCTTAAGAGAGGAGAAGAGAGAGAAAATTACCCTCCGTAATTGGCATGCTGATCAAAGACAGCGATGGCAGCAGAACAATAAAACCTTTAATTTATCAGAATTCATTATGAGCTACTGTTGTAACGGCAGGAAACATTAGAATAAATAGTGACAGAGGCAACGGAGAATCAAAGGCTGCTCCGCTGAATGGTTTTGTTGGCTGCTCCTGCTCTGAGCTGCTTGCTCACAGGGGTGACAGAGTAAGAGGATTGGGGGGGTCTACAGAAAATGGAAGACTGGAGGGGGGGGGTTCACTTACATACCTGATCACAGTTCATTGTAATCACGACCTTGACGGGTAAACATGACATTCAGCACAAGGGTTATGAATATGTATGGCTCCTCTGTGTGCTTTGCTAAGGAGCAGGAAGGCGAGGGGAGCTGTCAGCGAGGGCCACAGGCAGCACACATACGTCATACCTCGAGATGCATGACTTCCAATTGGCTGGGGCCCACTCCGTCCTACCGTCCAGATAATTCACAGCTTTGCGGCTGGGATGAGAGGCAGCTGATCTCAATTGATCAGGTCAGGCCTGTGAATGTGACACTATGGGCACTATGAGGTCTTTAAAGTGGGACCTTGAATCCAGTTTCCAGTCTTGGATCTTGTAATTACTGGTAGGTATGCCATTAGGTGGCTAATCAGTTACATCAACCGTTCAGTTAAGGCTCCCAAGTGGCTCAACTGTCTAAACGTTGGCCCGTCCATCAATCCCTGGTGATACCACAGCCATCCGTGGCTGCGAGTCTTAGAGAGCTTAACTGGCCTCGGTCTCTCTGGGTGGAATCCCCCATCACACATGATTGCAAAAACTGTTGGAAAGCTGGAGGTTTGTGTTCTCCAAGTGCACTGAGGCATCCAATGGCATTGCATTAGCAGCAGTTCAAAAAGATGCGGCGGCTGGCTCCTCACTGGAAGCATGTACTAGCCCTTACCTTCCCAGTGTGGTAGCATCATGTGACTGGGGAAGACCTAGCTATAGGGTGGCACAGGCAAAGAATAAATTAGGTAGAAAATTGAATAACAATGCAAAAAAACCTTACACAGTTCAGTTGATCAGTTGACGAATACAAGAAGTCCACCTCTAATCAGGCCGGACTTTGGTCCAAACCTGAATGCAACCTGCCACCAACTGAAGGTCAGATAAAACATCTATCATTCCTAATGAGGGCGGATGGCACCTGCCAACTTAGCTTGGAAACAACGTAAAGTTACCTAGTGACAATGACAGCTGTCTTCATGTTTTGTAAACAAAAAATTAAAACAAAACTCAAACCGTCAGCTATCCAAAATTGTGTTTAAATTAACAATAGTATTCATCAGTCAATGCCTTTAAACAACATACAACACATCTTAAGTCTGGATTTTCAGTCTGAAAGTAAATGCAGGCCAAACTCCATTAAAGGTGGGTGATAGACTTTGAGAAACCTGAACACGAAGTTTAAACTCAATAAAATATTAGTCAAATGTGGCCAAACTTGACTGAACCCAATGCAAATAGTCCTGTTCTGTCGGGTTTAGGCAAATGTTTAAAGCTCTGTCACACACTGGGCAGTGATCTAGACCTGAAGCCTAACACATTAGTGCTTTGAGAAGGACCACACGGCCACAATAAGGGCCTTTCTTAGTTTAATTTCAGAGACTTTGCTCAGTTCTCCCGAAAACATTATCAAACAAACAAGAAAGCATTAATTTCTCCTTCTGAACAGCATGGGCAGCCCGTTAGGTGAAGTCAGAAAACATTTAAGAAGACAGAAGCATGCTTCTTGAAACTCCCCGCCTACATACAGGTCTCCACCAATCACCATGCAGCCATGACAGTCATCAGGCACAGCCAGCTGGGGCCGCTTCCTGTTGACAAATACATTACTACACATCAATTAGGCCGATTCTCCGCACTGGGCCAGACTGCTGACGCTAATCAAAAGATGAGGGATGAGCCCCTTAAAAGAATTACAGCCGCCTGGGCTGTTGGAGTGACAGCGCAAATACTAGAGAATATTGCCATGCCCTGGTGGGCGAGATGCACCGCCTCCACACACACCACCCCAGCCCCTTACAACCGCACCCCCACTCCTTCTTAATCTTTAAGGACTAAATCACCAGCCTGCTCTTTCTTTTTCTGTCTCTCACTCTCGATGTCTCCTCACCTTTGTGGACACACACTCAAACAGATATAAAGGATATGTGCTGTGATCTAATTACATGACCATGGAAGCATAGGTAGCACAGACGCTATGAGAAGAAAGTCACTGGAAAATTTCCCCCCATGTAACTCCCCAAAGCAGTGAAAGCAGAGGATTCCCATTCACACTGATCTAGGATCAGCTCTCTCTACCTTGAGCCCAACCTCCCTGTATGGCCCAGACTGCTGCACTGCAGGGAGCAGCAACGTCATGTTGCTGCAGGGCCTCATTAGCTCAGTGAGCAGCTGAGATGGAGACAAACCATGGTTTTATAGCTGTAGATATAAATTGATATATGGCGTGATATATGGCTCAGACAAGCACGGACGAGAGCGGCCTCATTGATATAGGCAGGGGTCAGAGGGTTCAGGGAGAGAGAGAGAAACAGTCAGAGATGCACACTGCCTTTGGCCATCACATTGTATGACCTCTCACACATCTATGTACCTGGAAAACAAATAAGAGAAGTTTCCATGTGAGCACATCATTGGGCTAAGTGGCATGTTCTGCTAATTTAGCATGTGTTGCTTCTACATAACACTCATCTCATGAAGTCTGTAATTTAAATGGAAAAACAAAAAAAGGAGATTGTCCCAGCACTTCTATCAACTCTGTGGTCCTAATGAATATTACATTAGCTTTTATTAATAATGCAGAGTACTATGTTTATGTTTCTATTATATTTATGAGTGGGGGTGTGTGAGTTTGGGGTGTGTGAAGTGACCTTAGTGTCACAGACAGAGGTGTTTGATTCTGTGATTTGCACCTTGTGTGGTCAAAGCCCCACGAGTGAGCCTGTGGCCAGTTGCATGCGTACGCATACAGACAAAGCACACACACCCCTCTGGGTGGACATACAACAAGGTGAACAATGCCAGGTGACAGACCACAGGCCTAGGAGCTAATTATCACTCCATGCTAACTGCAAATGAAGCTGAGGGCTAGAGCCCAGTATGACCATTACAGTTGACCACTGGCAACTTCATGATACAATTCATATCACGATAAAAGCGTCATAATACAGTACGGCACAGAACAGCACATCAGACGTACAATACAACAGATTTTTTCTGTTAAACAGGGTCAGTTAAACACCACATACACACTAATGAACACACATGCTAGGGGGCAGTGAGCACACTTGCCCGGAGCGGTGGGCAGCCCTATCTGCAGTGTCCAGGGAGCAGTTGGGGGTTAGATGTCTTACTCAAGGGCACCTCAGTATCGACACGTACTGTTGGCTCAGGGGATCGAACCGGCGACCTTCCGGTAGCAAGGCTGGTTGCCTAACCTCCAGCCCACGACTGCCCAATACATACAAGATCACGATATCTTTGGTCATTTGCGATATATTTTAGAACAAGAGTGCCCAAACGTTTTGACTTGGGGCACCAAAAGGCCCTGTTTGCAGTGGGCTGACAGCCAAAAAGACAAAATAATATACAAATAAAGAAGACAGGTAGGTTTCAAATTGAGTTATTTAACATTACACTTCATGTAAAGGAAAATAAGAATGTGATAGTCATATAAAGTACGAAAATATTCTGTCATTGAGCATGGGGGAGGGGTTAGAGTACCTTTCTGACGGTCAAACATCTTTGGGTCGCGGGCGACACATGGGCAGTGTACCTCCGTGAGCAGAGCGTTTGAGCCAGCAACTAACAAAACATTTTTCATTGATGTTTTGGAAGACACTCATTGTTTTTTCCATTTAACCATGATGACTAGTTTACTCATCAGCTACTTTTAGCTAATTAAAAAAAATATGAAAAAATAAATTAAAAAAAAAAAAATTCAGATGGTGTGAACTGCAAAATATTTGCAGTTTGACAAACCAGTTGTTTCTAATGTTGCTGTTGTTGATTTTAGCTAGACTGTATGTTATTAAAGCTCTTAAGGTCCAAGTTGGCAGCTAAATTCTGTTTTAAACGGAACCTCCCAGCTCGATTACTTCACCACTGAACATGCATTAGTCAAACATTTCAGCGCAGTGTTTAATGAAGAAACTTTCAATTTATGTATCCTATAGTATGCTTTATTTATCTGCTAAAATAATCCTAATTTGAGAACAATGTTATGTTAAGCCACACATCAACCTTTTTTACTGGGATTAATACTCATAGCCGCTCCACTTTCTTTTGAAAGCTGGAAAATGGGAAACTTAACCCTTGTGTGGTGTTGATGTGTGTGTTACTCCGTGGTCTGCTGAACCCACCACATTATTGTTTATTTAAATCAATACAGCCATAACAATTTATGTAAAAATACCAGATGTTTAAAATATCACAAGTGTCCAGCGTAGGGTTCTCCTTTAGCAGCTGTAGCCAGTCAGCAGCCTGGCCATGTTGTCCACCCTCACACACACACACACACACATCTACAACACACACACACACACACACACACACACACACTAACAGCAAGCCATGTAGGAGGAGAACAGAGTGAAGGACACAGCACCTCCACACTTTTACTCCCTGCGGGTTCAGCCCAACACCACATGTGTAATATAAATGTGTGGGGGGTGAACAGAGTGAGGGCACTGAAAATGGTTTATTTTATATGTTCTTCACAGAAAATGAGCAAAGAACAAGAATCTGAGGTTGAAATAATTAAAAATCGCATCATTTTTTCTTTTGGTAAACATTTTAAATAGGTCCCACAGACCTGAACACCACACAAGGGTTAAACCTAATCCTTTGTGTACTTGGGTACAGCCTCAAACAAGGCAAGATTTTACCATTATTGCCAATGTTTTTGGTTTAGTCTGTTCTGTTTGAATAAACTGCTACTAAAAATGAGCTGCTTCCACCGCTGACTGGATGCCCCCCAGAATATATAAAACACAGCCAAACTTTGTCTTTACAAACATTCTGATTTGGTCTATGACTTATTGATTATGACCAGCAGGGCAGCAAAGGGGTCTCTGACCCAGCAGTAAAAGTACTGTCTGGGCTGGGGAAGCCCCCGCACTTGCAGAGGACCCTGGGTTGGCTCCTCAGCATGAAGACATGAGAGCTGAGCAGGGCAACTCTACCAGTCAGAACTGGCAGGTATAATTGCACTGAAAATCACTCTAAATCTGCTCCAGAAGGATCCCGGGGCATGGGGGATGTCAGCAGCAGTCCCAAGCGGTGAAATATGTTAAGAGCAAGAGCGGAGGCACTCCAAATACACACACACACACACACTCACACACACAGACACCAGCGCACACACATGTATATATACATACACACAGACACGCACACACACACACGCAGTGGACAGATGAAGCTGTTGGGCTGATACCGCAGGTTTTCCTCTTGGCATCGAATGCACTCAGCTGAGAAGACATTTCCTCATTAGGCGGCCTCAGCTTCAGACAGCTGTGGGGCTGAGAGAGAGGATAAGTGTGTGAGTCTGTGTGTGTGTGTGTGACAGATAAAGAACGGGAGAATGAGACAGTGAAAGAGAGACAGGGAGAGGTGTTGATTGTCCCACACTCGCTTACATATATGCTCCTTTGAAATAAATGAATGTCACTCATCGGGCCGTGGGCATGGGCCCATATACAGCTTATATAAGACTCAACTTGTAGCATATCACCAATTCTGATAACTTCTGACTCCGGAGCTGTGTTCCAATAAATAAGTCAAAGGCCTCAGTTTGTCTATCTACACTACAAAAGTCTTGAGCATCTAGAAGTTCGGACTTCAGAAGGAAGGGCGCCATGCATCGAGTGTTTGCAGGTTTTTGGGTGAAGTCAGGGGTTGAAGACCAGCCTTTAAAGGCCGTCCTGTATGCCAGGCCCCCAGCAGCATGGCGTGTATCCTGGGCCACAGCGGAGCGAAGATGAGGGGATGATAGTGGGAGAGATAAATCACTAAGTGCCTCACCTTGGGTCAGCGATCACACCAGAGGCCACCGGCAATCTCTGTTTGAAGCACTGCCTGTGCACCTTCAGGGCCCCGCACTCTGGCCCTACTATAAATCAGCATACACACACACACACACACACACACACACAGCCTTTTTCTCCCTCTGTTTCTGTTTTCCTCTCAGATTCACAACAAAATTTCTTTTTTTTCACTCCAGCACAACCGCGCTCAAAGATATGAAACAAGAGCCAACGACAAAGGCATGATAATTAAAAATGCATATATAAGCATTAAAACGTTTGATTAATCGGATTAGATCACCAGCAGCGAAGGTGCGATGTAATGCCAATCGACCTGTCCACCCTCTGTCTAAACGCTGCTAGGTTAAACAAGCTTTACAAAACACTCATCTTAACGTAAACTTGCAGCACATAAATTTGCTTTTGTTAATTATTAAAAATTACATTATTAATCTTAAGTAAAAGTTTCTAATTCTATATACTTGATTGGAAACACACATACCAAGTCTAACGTAACACTAATAGTAGCCCAGTTTGAACAGTTTACATATTTGAGAAAAAAAACAGTATTCTTATTAGGTTTAATGGGTTTCTGACCCCATTCTGTAAAGCTTATCCCAGCTTGCAAAAGTTGCTGGAAATCAACACATTTGTGGGCAGAGCATGGATGGAACTTGGTAGACAAATGGCTGAGAAGAACAGACAACAAATTTCTCTTTCAAAAGAGACCAAGATTACAGTTTGTAGTCCAGTGGGTTCAAGAAAAACAACCACTTGAACGAAACATGTTATTTTCAGGATTAGTCATTTTTGCGTTCCAATAAAAGATGAGGGCATAGATCACCAGCAATGACAAGGCGAAGCAATGCCAACTGACCTATCTATGCTCCACCTGAATGTTGGCAAAATCTCATTCAATCTAATGAGAAATTGTACATCACTCTTTTCAGCTTTTGTTGAAATACATATATTTAGAACATGTCATTATTTCAAATACAATTTAGGTTGTATGCATGTGAGCGACCACACTGATAGTGTATACTGGATCTAGGTTTTTTTGTAACCGCGGTAATGTTAGCATAGTGGCGAATTCAGTCATTGACTGGAAAAATATGCTATGCAGCAAATCCGAGCAAACACTGTAGTGGACGTTGCCAGTAAGGCATGGATAGGTCAGTTGAGCTTGGTAGACGAATGGCAGAGAAGAATGCACACCTGCATACAGCACATGGTGTCAATTTGCTTGCCCAGTGTGCCGTTTGAGGAAAGAGTGGGTTTTTCTCACACCCTTTGGACCGAATCAGCAGGGCGGGTAGCCAGCAAGAGGGGTACTACTGTGGGGATGGGGGTTGGCGGGTTGAGTCCGCTCTAGATGGGCTACCCCCTGCTGGGGCCGGAACGTTGTACGGTATGGAAGGAATGTGGGGCAGTCCAGGAGCGGAATACGAAGCAGAACCATGAAGAGCGAGAGAGAGAGAGAGAGAGAGCGACGAGAGAGAGAGAGAAAGAGAGAGACAGGAAGTGGCATGCACATGGCTGCAGCTTGACAGGAAATGCCCACCAACCTCCTGTAGAGCAGACACTCAGTGATGGGGGGGAGGGTGGAGCTTCACTGCACATGCCATGTGCTGAGTAAGGGATTTAAGGATGGAAAGTATAATGCACAGATGCATTAACAGAGGAGGGGTATAAACATACAGACTAGGTATGTGTGTGTGTGTGTGTGTGTGAGAGAGAGAGAGATAGAGAGAGAGAGCGAGAGAGAGAGCGAGAGAGAGAAACAGAGAGAGAGAAAGGAATACAGACTAACAAAGACAGAAAAAGGAAGAGCAAAATAGTGCTCACCCCACTTCCTTCCACTTTAATCTCTAACTGCAACTGGCGAGAGAACAGTCTGACAGTCTCACACGGCCCATCCGCGCTCTGTGCTCCATGACCCGCCACATTCCTCAATGCCATCTGACCGCCAGAAATATGATTATACACACATAATGACAACCATTTGATGAAATTATGGAACACGAAGCCAATTACCAAATTATTCCCAACTGTCATGAGAACAGCCCCATATAATTATTTCAAAATTAGCTTTCAATAGCACTACGGTCATAATTTCCCCTTCAAAAATCACTATTTTGAGACCACTGATTATATTTCCTTAAGCCCCCCCTCTTAATTCAAGCCTGGCAATTTTCTCCCATTTGACGAAACCAAAATTTGTTGGAGACACTGAATCAGTCGGTCATTTATTCTAATTGTTATTTCTGTGGGAAACGGGGACGAGGACTCGTTTGAGCGAATGATGAGAAAACCCAGTCATCTCACCGTACACACGAATACAACCGAACAAAACCAACCAATTCCACTTTATAACACCAGGGCAAAATAAACAAACTGAAACATCTTTCTGGAAAATTATTTTTATGAGGAGTAAACAGAGGAAAGAGGACAGCGTTGTGAGTGATGCTAAAGATGTGGATTATGGATGTAATTGATGAAATCTAAGCTTAAGAACGCTCTCGTCTCTGGTATAAAGCTCATATGGATTACCTCTGGGAGTTGGTTCACGAGTACAGGAGCTTGGGCTCTTTCCTGGAAAAACAGACCGGTGTAAAAGGAGAGCCTTTCTTAGTGCAGACTGGACGGGGAGACGGACTGTCTGTCTGGGTGCCCGGTGTCGTGCACCCTTCTCCAAGTGAGAGTGCTGATCCAGGATCAGCTCTACCTGTCCACAGAACTGGATTCATTAGTACGCAATGAGTGCACAGTTGCTCCCAGATCAGCAGTCTAACCTTCAGTGCTTTGATTTGTGTGTCCACCTAGTATCGTCTGGTCCCAAGTAAGAAGTTCTTTTTTAAAATTGATTATTAATATTTTAAATGTGTATTAAACCCTTGGTAGGCTGACACAACAATCCACTTTTTTATTCTACAATGTGTTGCAGAAAGTTTTTTGTTTCCTGTTATTCCTCACTCGGGCAGCCGCACATCACTGTTACAGCAACAGTCCTTAAGCAAGACTCCTAACGTTTCACTCCAGATAAAGGCATTTAAAAAGGTGTAATTGTAGGAGGAACTTTTTTCACTACCCTATCCATTAGGGGTGGGAGTCTCTAGGCACCTCACGATTCGATTCGATTACGATTCAGAGACTGCGATGCGATTATAAAATGATTATCGATGCATCTTTTTTTTTTATATACAGGATTTCTTTTTCCTCACTATGTGAGGACTTGGTACTTTTAAAGCAAAGTATTTGTAATGATCCATAATAAATTCGCTTCCAATATCTTTTACTAATATAACAAATGGAAGTGATGTGGCAAGTGAACTGGAAGGCTCTCATTCACTGCTCTTGTTTGGAGCACATGAGCCGCTGCTGCCACACATCTGTGATAAAGTTTTCTTTAGTGATTTTATAACTTCGGTTTTGGTCTCATTGTAGAGAGTTGGGGGGGTTGCTGTGTCATTAAAATACCTTCGAGACGGGACGTGTGCAACATAGTGTGAAAGCCCTGGTTCTCAACAACCGAGAACTGGCGTGCAGAGTGCAGGTCACATAGCAACGCAGTCTCGCCTGGCTCGTAGCTAAAGAGAAGGCAAAGAGAGAGATTTAAGACGAACATTTGGAGACGAATGGACTTATTCACATTTATAATCACTGCAGTTGGTTTCCTGGAACGTTAAATCTGCAACGAGAGACTGCTGAACACTAAAAAGTTGCGAAGATGAAGTCAGCTTCTCTTTCGAATTTTCCCGTTCCACCTTAAATGGCGCCACATTTACATTCGGCGCCTCAGTCAGAATTTAAGGTGGAACGGGAAAATTTGAACAAGAAGCTGGCGAATAAGAAGCGACTTCAACCTCGTAAAACAGTCAAACGTTAAGAGACGTTTTACAAGAAACTCTTCTACTTTTGAAGATAAGTTTTCTGGCAGAGATGGGAGGAAAGCGGCTGTAGCTGAGATAAAGCTTAAAGCAGAGCAAAGTAAGTCTGCATTTTCATTTATATTGTTTAGCCTATACTAGGACATCAGCACATACTGAGACATACTGGACATTAAATGTTGTGGCTCCCAAGGTGGTTTGATTTTTGTTGAAAGGACAAAATGTCGTTTAACATTTGGGTTGTGACTCCTGACCTAACCTGGCTTTAATGCAGAGGGAGCCGATCGGATTTCTCGCTCATCCAGTTGTGTTTTTGTTATGTGCCGCCACCGACAGTCCGGGCCCTGCACTTCCACACTTCCAAGTTCCGCTTTTTGCGCTCCGTCAACATTACGTTATAAATTTAAACTTAGAAAATTGATTTCTTATTTAAAATGCTGTGATGTTGGCCTGTTGTAGCTGATCAAAACTAGGTTGGAAATGACAAATTTGTAGCCATGCGGATGTTATCCGGATTACAGGAGGGAAAACTACAGTGACCCATCACACCCACACCAATTAAATATGACTTGAAATGAAATCTGTCCTGTAAATATACAAGTTTTGACAAAGAACTAAGCTGTGTGCTACAATCTCTTGTTGGGTTGAATGACCATAATCTTTGAAGTTTAGCTAACACTGAAACAGCTTCTACAAAAGAATGCATTTGTGGGCAGAGCATGGATCAGTAATTCTGTTTAACTAATAAGTCTTTCATAAAATAAAAAGTCAAAAGAACAAAATGTAAATTTTATCAGAAAATCAAAAAGATCACAATATACCATATCAACATGTAGTAAATTGCAAATCTTTAAAAACTTGAACAGAATTGTATCGTGGCCCAAACATTGTGATAATATTGTATCGTCAGAACTCTAGTTATTCCCACACCCATGCATGTGGGAGTTGGTGTGCTGTGGGACTGCAGCTCCCCAAGATTACAGCATAGATTAACTGCAACTGCTAAAAATAATTAACATTATTTTTATTATTGTTTCCTTTTATTTATAAATTCCCAAAATCTGCAGTATGTGCACACAGCCTCTTCATTACAGCAAGCTGAGTCACTTCCCTTGCCAACTTTGTGCCACTTTGGACGCCTGACTCTAAAAGGCGAGCAATATTACCGGCCTAATGTTGTTCTTTAAACTTAAAAAAACAAACCAAACATTATAATTTCCCACATTTTAACACTTTTTAAAAGATAATATCTCCCGCTCAGTGTGTGTTTAAGTATTGAATCTCAACGTGTAGCCTGAGTATGGATATGACTGAATCAGTCACAGTGCCATATATCAATAATCTGATTGGTTGCCGCTAAGCTCATTTGCATAACATTTGTCCAAAACAAGAGAGAGCAGAGTGAGCAGGTGAATTGATATATTAGTGGATTGATGCATCATTAATGTGTGTGTTTTGTCGTCTCTCGTCACATTATAGCACATCATGACCAGGGTTGCAATGTGTCGGAAGAGGAAAAAACATATTCAGGATACAGAAAATAAGTGTCTGTATTCTGTACCATATGTAAATAAATAAATAAACACCATATTTAAAATAATACACTATAAATAAGAACTGAAAAATCAGCTTCTTTATACCACTAAAGCCAGTTATTGATGTCAGTATTACTGAGCTCTGCTAAAGCCTGAGTGGACTGATAAATCAATGTGATAAGCCTGTTATTAATCTCAGCATTACTTTTTTGAGATTTGACTGAACTGAACAGTCTTCTCAGTAGTTAACATGTTTAAGGTGTTGGACAAGTCTGGCTTTGGCGTTGTACTGGACTTCTTCATGCATTTCATGTGTGAATTAAATAAAAATTACAAAATTAGTTTTTCCCATGTGGTGCATCAAGTTGTATATTAAATGAATTCTAAATGTGTTGTAAATAGATTACTTTTTATATATTGTAATGGAATACGTTACTGAACATATTCTGTATTCAGCCATCACTACTTTAGTATTGTGCCCAACTCTACTATTTTAATGTAAACTGTACAAATAATTCAAATAAAAAATGACATATCATTTTTTGCATCAAGTTAATGTTAGCATGGTGGCAAATTCTATATACTTGATTGGAAACATACAAAGCAAGTCTAATCAAACCCTACAGAGGTCCAGTTTGAACAGTTTAGATATTTGAAAAAAACAGAGCATTTTTAAAAGGTTTATCGGGTTTTTGATGCTGTTCTGTAAAGCTTATCCAAGCTAGCAAAAGTAGTACATATCATGTATGTACTGCTTGAAGGTTCATCATTTCCAAAATAAAACTCCATCTCACACCTTCCAAATGCCTGGTCTGGTTAGGCTAGGGTTTGCTCCGGTGATGCCAGTAGACCTAGACCTGGAACACAGTGCAGAGGAGGAAAGAGCAGGGAACGACATGGAGGAGCTTTGAGGCCTACAAGTGACACGCTGCAGTGTCTCTGAGCACAAACACACTCCAGGACAGCAGTGCACCTCAGCTACCTGACTTCAGCTTCCACTCGACATCACCTTGCCCCGGCATGCGCGAAGGAAGGATCGGTAAAGAAAGGGAAAGACAGAAAATGAGAGGGAGAGAGAAAGGAGAGCGAGCGAGCTTGCAAAAACAAGGCACCGTGAGTGAGAGAGAGGGAGGAAACACATTGAGCTCAGAAATGAACAGCCTATTAGGATTTGAAAAGCTGTCGGAGCCTTGTGAAAAGACCTTGCGTTAGCCACTCAGTCTGGCTCCTAATAATCATCACTACAGAGGAGGGGGGAAGGAATAAAGCATTTTATGGAGGAGAGAGAGAGGGAGAGAGAGAGAGAGAGAGAGGGAGAGAAAAAAAATATATAATACAGCACAGTACGATTTCAACTAGGCTCACCAACGAGAGTGTACGAAGTGAGTGAGGCTGAAAGAGTGCGAGAGAAAGTGAGTGAGTGAGTGCGAATAATTTCACTACTTCTATTAACCTGATGCGATTACAATGGCTTGATGGGCTGCCTTATTTCATGGAATATTAAGTTCAAATGTGGCTAGCAGAGAGGACAATAGAGCTGGAGGGTGGGGGGTGAAGGGTTGGGGGGGGGGACAATACTGGCCCCACACACACTTGCCCTCAGCGTACACGCTGCTCCAGCTAACAATAAACAACAGCCAATCGCATCCGGCGATGTCTGGTTGAATGCGGCTGTGTACGTGTGTTTGTGTGTGTGTGTGTGTGTGTGTTTGTGTGTGTGTGTGTGTGTGTGTGTGTGTGTGTGTGTGTGTGTGTGTTTGTCTGTGCCACTCAGCCCCGAAGCTTTGGAGATTTGATTTTCTGTTCTGGTCTAAAAGCAGAAGCTATGTCCGTCATCCATCTAACAAAGACACAGGGTGCCCTATGAAGCTAGACAGATGTGACTACCCTCCAAGCAGAGAACACAAGCAAACAATTCAGCTACTAAATTAACGCTGATCGTTAAGGGTCACGCACCTTTGTTATTATGCTCTTCTGCTCTTATCATTGCTCTTACTGTGCTGTTACAGATGAAAGCAGTACTAGAAATAGTAATAGCTGTAGCTTTTAGGGATATACAGCACCGTTTAATAGTCAAAGACCACACTTCATTAAGTTTTAAATCAAATTCAAATCAAAACAAGCTGTTCATTTTTCAAGAGACATTTTTTCAGGTTCAAGACCAGATAGACCACCAAAACTGACACAATCAGATAAACAGTACTTAAAGCTTTCATCTTTGAGAGATCAAACTCCACTTAAGGCGTTTCCGTCCGTCCTTCTACTGTGAGAAGACAACTCAACGCTACGGGTCTAAAATGGGGCAGCTGTCAAGAAGCCGTTCCTGAGAAAAGGAAGAAAAGAAAATTTGCAAATCAAACACAGAAGCTCCTGGTATTTTCAGAAAAAAGGACTGACCACCCCAGAGTCCAGACCGCAACATCACTGAATGTGTTTGGGATTACTTGGAATGTAAAAATGCAACAAGGTGTTCAAAAGATGTTCAAAACTCTCTTGAAAGAATGGAAGCTGTAATGAAGGCAAAGGTGGGCACAATAAATAATAAACTGACTGGAAATTAAATAAATGAAGGGTGGGCTCTGACTTTTATACAGTACTGTATATCATCGATGTCATATCAAAACCTGATTTCTCCATTTTTTCTTTACTGTTTGCAAACCACAGTATAAACATTTCATAATAAAGAGACCAACAGAAATAGTCCGAAATGATTCCAAATAAAATTTCACTGCATTAATGTGCAGTAAAATGTGATAAAACAGAAGAGTTACTAAGTCTGCAAAAATTAATGTTTCAGTTTTATCCTTGTTAATAATTGGTCACTGCAACCAAAAGCTACAACTAAACACTTCGGTGTAACACTGCATGCTTATTTATCATTTATCATTTATCCCATTTCAGTACCGTAACTAAGAGTGCATTTTACTACTTGAGAAACATGTCCAAAAAATCTCCAAAATATTAACTTTAAAAAATTAAATTTCATAGTTTTAATGTAAGTTAATCTAAAGAAGTTTTATTCCAAGCAATTTTGGAACTTTTCTATTCATTCAACATGAAATTTTCACATAATGTAAAGAGCAGTCACTGTGCTCAAATGATGTGGAAAAACAAAAATAAAAAAATTAGGAGGCTTTTTTTTGAACAACAGTATCTAAAATTAGACATATGCTAACAGCTTGTTGGATAGACATATCCAACAAGATTCTGAGAAATAAGTTCATGCTTCATTATTAGATTAGATCATAACTGACTGGTTGCCCTGCTGTTTCCAAGTAGTTCAAAACACAGCAACCCAAAAAAAAGAGTGAGTATTTCACTCTGATCTTACTCAGATCTTACACTGGCTTTCTGCTAAGTTTTGCATTGACTACACGGCCTTGCTCTTGACATCTAAAGCTCTTAATGGTCTAGCTCTGGCATATCTTACTGATCTTACTGATTATAAAGCGTTAAAGTCCGTCCAGAGTGCTTCGCTCAGTTGTGGCAGACTTACTGTAAACCCCTAGGATCACTCGCAGCTCAGATGGTGGAAGATCATTGTGGAAAAGCATTACTAAAAACAGTCAGAATGCAGGTCTGATAGGTGGTTTTAAAATCCAGACTAAAAACATATTTCTTTAGGTTAGCATATATCTGGAGTACTGTAGCTCAAATTTGCCTGTGTTCTCAAACTGTGTTTTATTTAGGCACTTTAAGGTTTTGTCATTCTATGAAAACGTCCATTTTTGTGTCCCGAGCATTTCCAGATATATTACACTTGAAAAACATGTTAGGGTTACAATTTATTTATATTTTAAAATAAAACAATAAGTTATTTTAACAATTACACCTTCTCGATCCATCAATTTAGCAATATTGGTTTTTAAATCAATTATTCAGAATTCCAAGCACCACAGAAGAGCTCGTCCTCTTAGTCCTATGTAAGGGTGAGGCCATATTTTGAGGTACAAAAAACATGTTATGATGCAATTTTAACTGCAATAATGTATACATGACTATGAAATATATTATTTAAATGACAAAGAAAACAAATGCCAAATAAATATTATAAAATATATAATGAAAGTTGTTGTCCCCAGGAGTCATGTTACTGGTGTTACTGCGTAACAGAAAATCTCTTATTTTGAAATAAAAGTCACACTGATGACATCACTTAACTTTCTTTTACCTGTTTTCTGAGGATCTATGAAGAAAAGCACATGGTGAGTCCACTGTGTCTTTCAGTTATCAGAGATTTTCTCATTTAGCTCATGATTTCATATGAAGCTCTTAGTTGAAGTCACTGGTGTGACCGACTTTATTCTTATGCAATTGTGAAAAAATTGAATACAAATGGATTGAATTACATATTTTAGTGGATATTCCATGATTGACAACATGTGGTTTGATGCTCTGTAGCAGTTATTTTGTAAAATGCATTGTTCATTAAAAATGTCTCTGGTGTTCCTTTATTATGTGTAACATCAATGAGGATCAGTAACACCAGTGACTCCTATGGACAGATAAAAAGTGGACATTTCAGTAGAATGACTCTTTTAATGGAGATATATATATATATATATATATATATATATATATATATCCATTAAAAGTAAAGACACTTTTTCCTTCTCCTGTAAAGTTACCTTTATGAAGATACAACGCTTGTTCTGTCAGCCACAATATACAGAACGACCGTTTAAGAAGTGAAATTGAAAAAGATAACAAGATAAACTTAAAGTAGACGGTACATTTTTTTTCAGTTTTTTTTTTCTGCCTATAATGTGAAGGTGTGATATTTTGTGGTAGTATTTAATCTTGCAGTTTGGCTTCTATTTATGTGGTGATATGTATTTATTTGTTTGGCCTCCTTCCATCCATTTGATAATATTTACTCCCTTCTTCCTTCAAACTTCCTCCGAGCAATTGACGATTTCTTTTCTTTCATAAAGGTCAGTTTATGCAGACCTCAGAGCATCCTCTCTACTGCAGTTCACTTACCAGCAGAGTGTGGACACCGAGGTTTCATGCCATGAAGGTTTTGGCTTGGAGCACTTTTTTTTTAAAACCTGGCCTTACAAAGAAGTTCTATAAAACACTGAAAGAAAAGTGGAGAGAGAAAAAAAAACCTCACCACATCCTGCAACTCTTCAGCTTTTAGCACCTAGCTGTTTGAGCGTGTGCACACAAATTTTCAGTGAAAGAGTCTGAACTTTTTACTCTGAACCTCAACTCTAAAATCTTGTTCATTCAAAACTTGGACAATGATTTACTTTGGATTAAAAAGACGAACTAAAGAATTTCACACTAATTAAACAGACAATGTTTCAAGAGGATAAAACCTGCAATTAAATGGGTAAACGATTTGCAATGTATGACACAGTGTGCACTTCTCAGTGCATTGCTTATAATTGTTCAAAATCACCACTATCTCTTATCACATAACCGCTACACGTGTAACTACAAATTGCAATTGCTATAACTGATTGCGGCGCATGGCTCACGCAGTGTAAAGATGCCTCTGCCGCCTATCAGTATCCGCAACCGCGAGGTTTATTTTAAAACCCTTATTGCCAGCCACATATCTCCAGCCTCTCACTGTGTCTAAGTGTAAGGGTGAGCAGCAGAGCTATCTGTGTGCGCCACGGACTGTGCCTTGCTGTGTGTTGTCTGCGAGTGGAAAATGCTGCCTCCATTTGGCCATCCCTGAAACAGGGCTTGCTCTGCTTGCAGCAACCTCAGAGACTCCAAAATGACTTGGAATGCAATCTTGCTAAATTAATGCAAATTCAAGTTTTTGTTCTTTTTCCTGTAAAGTTACCATTTTAGAGATTAGAGGTGTTTGTTAAGACGGTAGCAATACACACCCCTACAGAGATACAGCTATTGCTTCTAGTTCAGGAAAGGCCCGCCAAAACAAGCCTTATGTCGCAACCATGTGAACCGGCAAAGGAAGAATATAAGCAATATTCAAAGTTGTGTAACTTTTTAGATGAAACACTTGTTTTCTGTCAGGTGCTGTGATGATCAAGGACAGTGCATGAGCAAACCCGCTCTCATGTTAAGTTTGCCGTTTTGTTGTTTTTTGGCAGTAAAACTCCACTTGATCTCTTTCGTGATGGAGCACTGTGTGTACTGTTGTGAACTGCACTGATAGTTTGGAGGTTGTTCCCTGCTTAGAGATGCGTGGCGCGTTCTCGGCGAAGTTTTGTCATAAACTCGCGCTGCCTCCTCTCTGAATAAGCTCAATATCCACGCGTTGCGAATCCTGAAACAATATCGAAAATATCTCATTATTGCAAAAGCCATCAGTTTATCATCGAGATGCGCAATCATCATCAGTTCCTCTCCGAGTTGCGCCAGTCTGTCTTTTATTTGCTCCATTCATCCCCATTCTGAAGACAAGGTTTGCCACTCAAACCGTCCCACTCCAGCTAATGTCTGTATCAGAATCACACTAGAGCGATACCTTTTTTATTTCAAAAGTGACATTTAAATCAGAGGACGCGGCGGCGGCGGCAGGCTGCTTTGTATCTGGCAATCCATCCGCTGTCAGGCAAGAGCGAGCAATGCAGAAGGAAGCCATCAAGTTCATTTCCAGCGCGCCTGTTCTTGCTAACACTCTGTACACCAGGCCTCCTCTTATTCTAATGATATTAAAGTCGGCCATGCTTCTCAACGCTGCCTCTTGTCATTTATCCTAAGCTGCTCAGGGAATTTCATAAATAACTTGTGTCACAAAAAAAAGAAAAAGGGGGGAGGGGAACAGAGGGAGAGGGAGAAGAAAAGACGAACGGAGAAAGTTTAGTAATCAGAAACATTAGCTCTCTCAGAAGTCACCCAAAGGTTTATGCAAAAAGAGGGGAAAAAAAGAGGGGGGGGGGCGACGAGACGTCACTAAATTAGTTACAGAGCATGGATTTCCACTTAGCACACTTCCTCGGCTTTATTCTTAGAGCTGAATAACAGATTTATTATTTCTTTCTTTTTTTTTTCCAAATTCTAATTTGGACAGGACTAAACCTCAGAGCAGCACTTCAGTCACAGCTTCGCTTTCAACGGCGGGGGGGAGAACTCACTAATGTTGGGGACAATGGAGCTTGAACAGCAGCATCATGGCCCAGGTGGAGACTGCTGGCTTGTACTGTCCTCAGAGTGCTGCCAGCAGGGGTGTAAAGAGGAATGAGGGAGAGGAGAGAATGGAAGAGAAGAGAAGAGAAGAGAAGAGAAGAGAAGAGAAGAGAAGAGAAGTAGTAGTCAAGACTGGTGTGGGGCAATAAAAGAAGAGATGAGAAGAGAAGAGAAGAGAAGAGAAGAGAAGAGAAGAGTAGTAGTCAAGACTGGTGTGGGGCGAGAAGAGAAGAGAAGAGAAGAGAAGAGAAAAGAAGAGAAGAGAAGAGAAGAGAAGAGAAGAGAAGAGAAGAGAAGAGTGAAGATGCTCAAATCCACAGCTTCTCTATTAAAAAATAATAAAAAAATACAATTCATGTCGTCCCTCTGGCAAAGCTGGACTGAGAATGGCTCATTGAACAAACGCACCTCCACTGGTTTATCCACAATCAATCACAAAAAGGAGAAAGAGAGAGCAAGAGAGCGAGAAAGAGAGAGAGAGAGTGAGAGAGAATGAGAGAGAGCTGTTAGCACAGCATCTCTGAGAGTAAGTGAAGTCAGGAGGCAAACTTCTGGCCATAAGTCTTGATCAGATGAGAGTGGCTATTCGAGCATGGCTATCCTGAGCAGGCTGTTATGGGCTTCCACTGAACACTGCATACAGTCCAAATACCCCCCAACCTCCCAATCCACACAGAGGAGAAGCATCAGGCCCTCTGGAAAACAGTCAGAACTGATAGGTCTCAATCATGAACGCATGACCACTTGTAAATTTTGAGTAATCTAAAACTCTAGTTTGTTTTTTAGAATATATATATATATACATATATATGTATATATATATAAATATATATACATACATACACTTATCTGACTGTTACCTCACTGATCCCTTTCTTTGCCACTATACACCCTTTAACTGCTGCTGCACTTTAACTTAAGATACATACTTTACACATTGTAAGGTTTACAGGTATGACTCTGTGTGTGTGTGTGTGTGTGTGTGTGTGTGTGTGTGTGTGTGTGTGTATGAATGAGTGATGGTAAGAATTATTTTCTATTTTATTTTATGTTATTTTATTTTATTTTTATTTTATCTTACTTACTATTTGTAAATGTTTGTCAGATACTTGTGCACTATGAGCTCCTGTAACCAAAACCAAATTCCTTGAATGTGTAAGCATACCTGGCCAATAAAGCTTGATTCTGATCCTGACTATATATATATATATATATATATATATATATATATATATATATATATATATATATATACATACACTAAGGGGAAAATGATCCAAGCTATTATAATGAGCTATGTTATTTTTCCTTCTCAGTTATCATCAGCAATAACAAGAGCATGAATTAATTCAATATTCATTTCTTAGTCATAACTCATTGAAACAAGCAGAGAAATGTTCTTACAAGTGCAGATTCCAAACTTTCAATCGATACCACACTTGTTTGTAAGTAGCGGAGAAAATATTTTCTTATGATTTGAATGCAATGAATGTGATGAAAAGGTACTGTCGTCCATGCAGAAAGAAAAAAAATATAATTTACATTCTGGTCACATTTCTGTAATTCCTTGGCACTGAAATACATGGAAAGTAGTTAAACATGCTGAATCAGAGCTGTTTATAGAGAATGAAAACTGACTGTAAATGTAATTCACTTCACAACATGCTGAGTAATTAAATATGTAATTGCTGAGTAAAAATGCATAGTTACAGTTAGAGTAAATTAGAAAATGCTACATGCATTTGGCCATCTCTGAAACAGCACTTGCTCTGCTTGCAGCAAACCCAGAGACTCCAAAAGGACATGGACTACATTCGTGCTACATTAAAGTTAAGGTTTGTTTCCTTTTCTGTAAAATTATCATGGTGGAGATATGAGACATTTTCAAAAACAGAAGTGATTTAAAGCCATTTATCTTGGCAATAAGTGTGTTTTTGTCTGTAAAAACACTGCATATTATTAGAATCTATGCAGCATAAATGCAAAACATAACAAAAATGTCTTTTTCTTGAAAAAATAGTAGTTAATATCTTTGAAGAATAAAGTTTGCTTACAGATGCTTCCTGGAGCCCCACAGCCGCTGCATAGATTTATTAAAATCATCACCAGCACATGTGATTCAATGCAGTGAAGCACTGATTAGCCAAAGCAGGTGTTAATATTAACAATAATATATTAAGCTGCCACAAATAAAGGTTTGGAAATGGTTAAGTAATCACATTGGCATACACAAAATCACTACTTACTGTATTAATGTTATTTGCATTTGTTGTAATATTAGTGTTTTTCTGAGCAAATAAATGCTTACTGCCCAGATAAACAGCCTTTTAATTTATTTTTGTCAGATGCCTTTTGCACAGTATATATATATATATATATATATATATATATATATATATATATATATATAGGAGAATACAGGAGAAGGAAAAAACTTATTTTACATTTAATGTAAGTCAATGGAACCAGACGTCTTTCCAAGCCACTTTGGGCCATTTCTTTTGGCCAATTCATCATGAAATTTACACACAATGTAAAGTGCAAAAGACATTTCCAATAATGATAAAAACTGAAAAATGACAAAAATGGAGATACGAGGTTTTGTGCTGACAGCAGCGATTCACTATATATGTTGTATATCCTTAAGGAACTACAGCTATTCCTTATAGCACAAGAAAAAAAAAAACAAAGGTAAGGATTAAAATATAAGAAATGCTTAGAATCAGTCAACACAGCTAGTTGTACAGAAATTCAGGTACTGTTCACTTAGCTTTGAAAATAAAACATTTTCCACCACCATCATATAAAACGCAAACATATGCAGACATGCCACAGACTTTTCTGTACAAATAAGCAGGAGATGAAGGCAGCAGTGGCCATGGCGCACAGCTAAGAGCCCGTGCCAGCTCCAGAGGCTACGACACGGCTTTAACACTCTGAGTGACCTTGCCACACTCCTCTCTCTCCTCTCAGCTCTGCCAATGGCCCTGAGCCTCTTCACAGCTACACATTCAAACGTGGCCTTTATCCCTCCACAAGTACGCTGACGCTAGGTCATATCATTTGCGAAGGCAAGAAAAGATCAACTTATATTATTCTTTTTCCAAGTATGAAAAGCACTTTGCAACTCTTTGAAAGTGACTGGAATTTAAATGGGAGGAAGCATATGCATCAATGCTATTGAAAAATGTTTTCTGTATAGATTAAAGGAAGACAGATTTATACAAACTTTATTAACACAAGGAAAGAAAGGAAGGAAATTTCAGGGTTACAGCGGCTACAAAAGGGACCATGCAAGATCTTCATGCACTAGGAGAAAGTATTGCAAATTACAGAATTTACAAGACTTACAGATGACTTAAACAAGACACTACCCACGTTTACACGCAGCCTAATAATCTGTTAATAATCTGACTAATAGCTCAATCAGAATAGAATATGTCCATCTATACACCTCAATCAGAATAGTGTAGTCCGATTGAGGCCATTCGGAATACAGTTTCTATCTGATTGAACGAGGTGGGTAATCCTGTAAATAATCCGTAAAATAGAAGAATAATATCCGTGTAAATGCCTGTATCTGATTACATTCCCTATCGGAAAGTTTAAGTCCGTTCTGATCATGTTCGTCACGTCATAGTGAAAGTTTATAACGTTCAACGTGGCGGAGCAGAAACTGGTCTGCAGAGGAGACGAAGTTTATGCTCTTAAAAGACGGCGGTGGGACGGACGTCCAGCTTATGTGTCTCAGAACACGACGTCTTCCTCTCGGCCTTCTTTAATGAGGACATGTGAAGAACGTTTTTCTACCATAATTTTACAGCAAATAAAAACAAAAGCGTGCCAACTGAGAACTCGTCTCACTCTGACTGGACCTCACGTGATGCTCGCTGTCATGGTAACATCTACACTAAGCGGTTCTCTATGCATGAGTGTAAGTTTGGATCTGATCACTTGTAGTGAGCATGTAAACGGAGATTTTCCATCAGATTGTTGAGTTTAGTGAGAATATAAACACCTCAGTCTTAATCTGTAATTGGAACGTATTACATATTGGCAAAAATCTTTGCATGTAAACACAGCCAGTGAGGGTTAGGAACAAGAAACTGCAGTCCAGATTTGCACAATATATATAAAGTTACAATGCTAACTTACAACACACTTTCTATATTTTAATGTGGCAATCTTTCAAAATTTTCAATTCTTTATTTAACTACGCTACACCAGGTTGACACTAATTTGTCTGTTATCTTAAAAATAAAGGTGCCACATAGGGTTCCCTGGAAAACGCTACACACAAACCAATTTTGCTTCACTAAAGAACCTTTCAATTAATGGTTCTTGAAAAAAAAATAAAAATTTGGAACATGAAATGAGTAAGTGTAAAGAACCTTTTTTTTAAAGTTTAAAGATCCTCCCCATTATTTGGCATCCAATAACCATTTAGAAAATTGTATTTTTCTATGACTACAGTCAGATCACAGGCTACTTTGCCTCAGGTTGGCAGAGAAACGTCTATTAGCATATCTAACATATCTAAAATGACTAGTTTAACTCAGTAACATACATGTCTTGTGCTCCTGGTAGCAATCAAAATAAGGTATATATAACATTTTGTATTTGTTTTAAATTGTGATTAATATCAGGCTATACTGTATTTTGGATCTCACCTTCATCAAAATTTGAAGAGTTTCAAAAAAGACTGAATTAAAAAATCAGGTATGGTAATTAAGCTGTACAAATTCAAATATGTTACTGCGTTCAAGCCAATAAACATTTGGGGCTCAGACAGTGATCAGTGTTTTTAGTTTATTGCCACAGTATTGTTTGGTATCAAGCACTGTGATACTACACTTGGTACTGATATTGAAACCAAAGTCCTACGTATTATTACAGCCTTGTTGGAGATAATTAAGACCAATAAAGAAACAGCATATCAGCAAGTTTTGGCTGACACAGGAAAAAGCTCCAGAATACTAAATGTATAAAAGCATACAGTACTGTGCAAAAGTCAGAGACTTTTATTCATTAAATTTTTAGTCAAAATGGCCATTAAATACTTATAATTAAAAGTTATTAATTTCTCTGGAGAGATTTCTGAGCAGACTAGGTATAAGACAATCCACTTGCATAAGAAAAAATAAAAAAAAAGTTTCCAAAAACTGGTGATCAAAAACTATTAAAATATTTAGAGATATTTTGGGACTCCTAACAACCACTCAAGACCTGGTGGCTCAAAAAACCCACAGGTGTTTCTGTCCACCCTTCCAACCTAAGAGACAACCCAGCGCTATGGGTCTGAAAGTATGTGAAGCTGCCAAGAAGCTATTACTGTGAAAAGGAAACAGACTAATAACAAGAACATTTGAGAACCAAGAAAAAAATCTGACCATGTTCCCAGAACAATAGGCTGACCACCCCAAAGTCCAGACCACAACATCACTGAACATGTTTGAGATTACTTGGAATGAAAAGGCAGAAAATGCTGCCAACTTCTAAAACTGAACTTTGGAGGTGTGGAAAAATATCCCTGCAGATTTCTTTGAAAAACTGAAAGCAGGTCTCCTGAAAATAATGGCAGCTGTAATAAAGGTAAATGATGGACACAATAAATGCAGAAATGTATCAGATTCTTTAGCAGTTAAAGTTTATGTGTAGTTTTCTGTTAAATATATGTTTCGGCTTTTTTCCGACACTAAAATTTTACAGTAATCGGACAGTAAAATAAATGAAAGGTCTGGCTTTTGTATAGTGCTATACATGTATATCGTATGTGAACAGTGGGTCTGTGATCTGCACAGAGACAGTTACACAGAAACTCTGTATATCGTTGTGTGTTAGTGGTGATCTATGTCTCTCTGTCACATTGCCCCCCACTGTTTCCCTGCACTCCCTGAGTTTGTTATCAGCTCAGATGAGGTAGAGAGATTCCATGTGTGTGTGTGTGTATGTGTGTGTGTGTGTGTGTGTGTGTGTGTATGAGAGAGAGACAGAGGGAGAGTGCAGTGTTAAGCTGTGGTCTGGATGTTCTTGGCAGACCTGAGGCGTTTTGAAAGCGATCACAGCTCCCTAACACTGTTTTCCTCTGCTTTTTCTGCCTCTACCCTCGCAGACCTGTGGCTGCTCTGTAGGCTGAAGGTGATGAGAGGGGGCAGCCAACTGCCCATCTTCAATACAGCCATACTACGTACACAGGATAATATATATTATGTTTAGGCCATCACAAAATAATAACATGCAAAAACCATTTAATGTTTTCCATGACACTGAAAAAAACAGATAAAAATGAACCCATATTTAACCTAAATAAATATGTAAATAAATAATGCCATCCTTTTTGGGCCACTAGTTTATAGGCAGTAAAGGTACCAGAGTTAAATTAAGCCATGAGTATAATTCTGGTCCAGTCAGTGTTAAATAAACAATGTATGTGCTTATTTAAGCCTAGTTGGACACAATGCAGCACTGATGATTTTCCTGTGCAGAAGAAAAAAAGTGATTTGAGGATAAGATTCACCAAAATATATGAAAATATCGCAAATATTATCTAATAATAAATAGTAACAATAAGCAACAAACAGTAAACAAACAATTACAAATAATTTGAACTAAAATTTCCCTTGAATGACCAGTAAAGTCTGTCTACAGTATTGTACAAATGTCAGATTATCCTTTATCCATTTAGTGCAAGTTTTTTTCATTTTTCAGCATCAGGAAAAAAGTGTTTCCACTCTTTTTTTCAAAGACTTGCTTTCAGTTTTTCAAAGAAATCCACAGGGATATTTTTTTCACATCTCCAGTTCAGTCCTGGAAGTTGGTTGCATTTTCTGCTTCTCACAATGCAAGTAATCCCAAACACATTCAGTAACGTTGAGGTCTGGGCTCTGGGGTGGCCAGTCCACTGTTTCTGAGATCACCAGCCGGCTATTTGTTTGATTTGGGGACATTCTTCTTTTTTGTCTATTTCCTTTTCTCAGTATCGGCTTCTTGACAGCTACGCATCCTTTCAGGCTCATGGCGTTGATTTGTCTTCTCACATTGGAAGGATCTATCTAATGATGACTACACTCCAACACCCCTTAAAGTCCGAAGAACCCTTATGTAGACCCACTCACATTACATAACTTTAACATACTTTTACCAAGTTGAATTAAATATGTTGTGCATGCAGAAGTGAAGACAGTGACAGTTGGGTTTCTTCCAAATATTTTAGCAGACATAATGAAAAGTTATTGGTCTTAAGACCAGTAATATGAAACTAATGTGGGTAACACTGTACTGTAGGGTACTGTTCATAAGGCAACATGACACCTACATAAGCTTATCATGACAGCTGACATAACCCTACATTAATGTTTATAAATGCTTGTTCCAATAAGCGTCAAGGTTACATTTGCCAATTTTGATCAAAGTCAGCTAAAGTAGCCTTTATGACAGGTGACGCCTGTTGTAATAAGCATTTATAAACAGTTATGTAGGGTTATGCCAGTCGTAATGACAACCTTATGAACAGCACCCTACAGTAAAGTGTTACCCATTAGCTATTACTGCAAAATTAGTCTTAAGACCAATAACTTCTCATTATGTCTGCTAAAACATTCAGAAGAAACCCAACTGTCATTGTCTTCACTTCTGCATGCACAACATATTTAAATTAACTAGGAAAAAGTATGGCTAAGTTTAAAACTGTAAGACACAGATTCTGCGCATCATCTTCTATGTCTAATTCACAATGACTGTACTCTTAGCATGCATCTGCCTTTTGGGCTAAAACACAGCTCTGAATTTATCATCATCATCATCATCTCCCTCGTCCAGACAGACGGACGGGTTGCTTCCTCACACGTGGAAGGGGCCCGGTGCCGCAAGTGGCGTTCAAACGGAGGCGTTCGTTCACTCAGGGGCCACATTAGAGGAGCGAGAGAGAGAGAAAGAGAGACAGAGAGAGGGACTGACACCACTATAGAAGACCCCATCTCTGCGCTCACTGCTGCGGGACCACCACTGAGCTCCACTGGCACGGCTAAGCGCAGAGGTAATTATCATGAAAGCTAACATCCGCCTAAAAAGCCCTCACCTCTCTTCCTGGAGCTGGGGCGAGGGGCTCTTTACGCCTCCTCCATTGTGTCAGGGTCTTTTGGGGGGCGCCGGGGGGTCCCTCCATTTTCATATTTGATAAAAGCGAATGGAAATGAGAGACGTGATGAGGGCCCGTGTGTGAGAGCGTGTGTGTTTGTGTGTTTTGCAGAGGAGAGTGAGCGTAAGCCGGGGTGTGAGAGGCACTAGAGACACGTCGCGTCCCTTTAAGTCAGTGTCCTGCTGGGCGGCTCTGAGGAGGATTCTCTAATTTAAGGAACTCACTTTCTCTTTATTCTTCTTGCTCGTCTTTTGTGTGTGTGCGTGTGTGTGTGTGGGTCTCTTATTCGGCCTGTTTCTCTCTCTTTCTCCTCTCATCATGTCATCCCTTGATCTGTCAGACGGTGCTGTTGCTCTCCAAGCGAAGAGGAGGAAAGGGAGAGAATAATAAGAAAACAAAGTCCAGAGCGCTACTGAGTGGGCAGCGGCCGAGGAGTACGAACATCACTGCACTCTAACCTTTAAACACCACTATCACCATTCACATCACTGCTAAGGGTGACCATTCAGCTCTTCCTCCTCAAACCTCCACTCAGAAGTCTCCTATCAGAAAACATATTAGCTAAATATAGAAGTCCCAATAATCATGGGTACTAACTTAAGCATAGTGTAATTCCATATTCATTCATTATCACTAGATGCTCGTTGAAACGAGTAGAGAAATACTGGTTCTAAGCTTTCAATTAATATCACCTCTGTGTTTTTGTTATATTGCATATAGTCTTGTTTTGCAGAAAGAAAAAAACTACATTTTCTGCCATTATGTCATTTCATACAGAATGCAAATCGAGTGCAAATGTTATTCATTACTTACTATGTAACTACACATGCACATGCATGTAATTACATCTGAACAGTACAATGAAACAACAGTGCTATCTAAATTTATATTTTGTGCATATTACACATGAAATGCAATGCAGTCATTCGTTGTGTGTTTAGGCTTTTTTTTTAAGCTCAAAATACATAAAAACCTTATAACTCGTACATTTGCTTTATGGAAATGCCGTTTCTGTCTAAAAGAGGAGTTGAATTCAAAGTTTCCGCACACAACTCGATTGATTAAGATAAATAAAGTCATTCAGTGTGTTTTGATGTGAACATTGTAGAGAAATCTACTCACTCAGCTTTCTATACAGTGGTGGTGATAGGAACCAGGGGTCACAATGTCTCCAGCACAAATGTATAGCCATTTCAATCGCAACCCAAAATGACCACTGAATCTACACAGGTCTTCTGTTTTTTTTATTTTTAATACGTTATGTTGATAGTGGTAAATTTTGCCCTATATTTACCTCTCTGTTTTGAATATATTTTTTAAAAATACATTTGAGGCCTAAACCTTGCATAAAAATCACACTAAAACAGCGTCTCGGGCATCAAGCAATGTACTTATACTGTGAATGTTATACAATGTACTTACCACTGTGAACAGTTCTGGACTCAGAATGTTTATCTAGAATGGAGAGTTTTACATCAAACCACTCTGAATGACTTTGCTGAAATCTTAACGATTTAATTATGCTAAAATTATGAATAAATTCATTAAGTATCCTAATGCAAACTTCAATATATCTGATACTGTGATATTGGATATCTGGAAAATGGCTTAAGCACACAAAAGGTGCGAATGTGTGTTGAGAGCAGATACGTGTGTTACTCACTACATATAAGTCTCATATTATGAACATGGACAGACGCAGAAGACGTTCTTGCTCAACTCTGCATTTGGATGATGTCAGCAGTGCTGCTACTCGGATCTCTATCAATCCACATCTTCACAGCTGAAGAAGTTGAGCTATTTCTCTCCTCTCCTACCCACCTTAGGTCATTACGCTACAAACAATGTTCCACGATGAAGGTTTCCTCCCAGCGTCAAGAACAATTTCACATTTGTTCCAGCGCAAAACTTTTGCCCCTGTGGAACAAGTGTCTAAATTGGGTATCCATATTCTTTTTTTTCCCTCTCCCCCTCCCCTTTAAGATTGAAATTCACCTATTAACTGTACTTCAAATAATACAGCTGTTTCATAATTCATACGGCAAAATCAAAAAGACAAGGCGTCATTAACACCTTTACCGTGTATAATGGAAAAAAATGATTTGTTAGAGGTCTGAAAATAGGTCCTCTTATTCCTACCTATAATTATATCTTTGAAACATATTAAATTCCAGGTATGGTTTCAAAAATGTCTCCACCGGAGTGCTAACAAGCCCTGCAACGACTCAAAGAGAAGAACCCGAGTGCTTAATTATAGTGGTGCATATATTACTGTGTATCAACCACCCAGTCCTGCCATTAATTACACTATAGACAATTTTTCTCACCCTCGGTTTTTTTTTTTCCTTTAGACCTATTACCAACTTCACTTTTCTATCTTCACTTCTGAAGTATGTGCTGCATGTTGATAATTCACCCAATTAGCCAAAAATAAAAAAAGTAAGAACTTGCTCTGAAGGGGGACTGAATTATCACTGGGCCACAACAAAGTGTGTGTTTTTAGATTGAAACAGTAAAACGGTTGCTGCGGTACTGTACGTCAAAGCAGGAGAAAACGGGTTGGACTTTTTTTTTTTTTGGTGAAATGTGTCATTCGGAGTGTTTGGAGAGGACGAATGGGCGCACTATGAAGCCTTTTTAGGCATGGAAATAAGCACCTGTCACATGTGGGCCAGTGTTTGGACTACAGTCTTTCAGTCTTATTTCCATTCTGTTTCTGAGTGCTCTGCTCAGTGGCCCGTCAGTCTCACACACACAAACACGTACACACACACACAACCGGCAAGAGTCATAACCATACGCCCCGGTGAAACCATTCTGACCCGCCCTTTCTTTGACATACACGTCTTCCAGTAGTGCTGGACTATGGTGTACTGGTACTAGTGTCACATTGTGATACTGATTTTTTAGTTTTAGTGGTACCGATATAAACTGAGCATTATATCCATGATAACCATGATAACCTTCAAATAAAACCAATTTGTTTAAGACAGATGTATACAATGATTCTATTCTACTGCTCCATGACTGTATAGGCTTTGATTAATTTGCAGGAAGTTGTAAACCTAATATTATATAACAGTGAAAATGAAACTACACTAGAATTACCTTCCATAATGCCTTATATTTTAAGTGTGGTGATCAAATGCAGAAGCAGAAAACTTATCAAGAAATGACAAACTTCTAAATCAATTTAAGGCCCAGTACACTCTCAGAAATGAAGGTAGTAAACTGTCACTCTTGTCACTGGGGTGGTTCCCTCAGGGGTACAGCTCAGTACCTTTAGTCAGGGAACATAATTGAACCATAATCCACTGAAATTATCTAAGCTGTACTGACTCCACACACCCCGTCTCGTCTCCAGGCTTTTATTTTACTGTTCTGTTTTAAAACATTCGGTTATGAAAAGGTACAAATACGAACTTTTCACCTGGAAAAACTTATTTAAGGTTCACAATCAGACCTTAAAACCACTGTTGGAGCTTTGAGGGAACATTTACACTGTTTGTACCTTGATAAACCAAAAATGTACCTGCATAGAACCTTTATGTCCAACAGTGTACAGTATTTTTCCTTCTTACTCAAAACATTATACTAGTAGTAAATATGTGATTATCTTTATACTTCTGCGTTAGTCCAGCATTTATTGGGCACTGTAGAGTGGATAAAGTGGCATAGATTTTTATTTTTCGTATACTGCCCCCTAAGTACAATTAGCTATGTTACATTGCATATTCATGGACTGTAAAATCAACTGACCCTCCTACACTTCACACGCTCAGCATTGCTCTACTTGATGTAATGTTATAGCTATACTAGGAGATGACATGCATTTAAAAATGCTCTTTTTAGAAGCAAGAGTGGTCAATCCATATTTTGGGGTTACAAATTTACAGCTATATGAGGTTGAAGTTTGGTTCCTGTTTGCCTGCTTCTTGTTCGACTTCTCCCATTCCACCTTAAATGGTGCAGCAGTTTCAAAATGTAACTGCTGTACCATTTAAGATAGAAAGGGAAAATTCCACTTAGAAGCCTCAGGCACCAGAATGTAACTGCTGCACCGTTTAAGGTGAAACAGGAAAATTCGATCAAAGATACCGAGAAAGAGAAAGAAGCTGACTTCAGCTTTGTGTTAGCAATACAGCTGAAATACAAAACCTTCGATTAGCTGGCTAACAAACTGAAATCTGGCTGCGAACATAACCATTGAGAAACTGCGAAAGGCTGCAATTTTCAGGTTCAGGGCCAGGTTCCTTTTCAGAATCTCCCTCTTTAGGCTCATACAAGTAAGGCCACACTGATGTGATCCAATACGCCTGTGCCATTCTGACTAACTGGGTGGCTATGTGTGACACAGGCTGTCAATCAATGGCTAGAGTCCACGCCCACTCAGTGGAACTGTAAAAGGCAACAGAGAAAAAAAACAACGAAAGGTAACTGAAATATATTAAAACTGTTTATGGAAATATTGAACGTTCACAGATTTTTAAAAAACAACTGCAGGGCAAATGAAACTTCTCAGTGTTCAAAAAAGCATCTTGAAATATTATATAAAACTTAGGAAATCTAAAAATATTTTATGATGTTCATCTTACAGTAATTCAGTCTGCATTGTACAAGTTATTTCTGCATAAATAACAGCTATAATTCATGACTTAATTCAGGAAGCGTGGGTTCACTGACTTTATTAATGCACATATAAATATAATCTAATATGTACTGCGATACATTTGAGATGGAAACATATCCTGGATCCTGAATTTTATCCATACCACCCAACGCTACTATGCAGGCTAGTGGGAATGACTAAACATATATCATACGCACACATATACACACCCCAGTGGAAAAGTACTGGAACATGAGCGCTGCACAGGCCACTACATAGTCATTGCAGGTAAGGATGCAGTACACTGATCCTACATGAGCTATTGTACTGTGTGTACGCTGCTGTGGTGGAGACAGGAGAGTGGACACAGGCAGGAGCAAGGCAAGAAGAGCGGTGGGGTAGACTGGGGGGGAAAGATGGTTGGGGGTGCAGTGGGGGGGGTGTAGGGGATGAGGGGCTGCTTTGAAGTCTAGATTCCAATTAAACCCCTGACTGAGTTCTAAGCGCAGAAGAAAAATGACTGAGGTACATGACATGGCCAGGTCCCCACGTCCAGCCAAGCCTTTCCATTTTAGCCCCTTTGTCTCCCCGCAGCCTCTAATATTTATGACCGCCCAGCACCCCTAACCCCCACCCACCACCTACCAGCGCACCCCCCCCCCACACACACACACTTTTCTGTGAAAGAAGAGGAAAAAAAAATAAAATAAAATAAAAAATAAAATAAAATAAAAAGCACACAACATACTGATAGGACTTTAAACCAGCTCCTCGTACAGACCCTGAGGTACTCTCTCTCTCTCTCTCTGCCGCTCTCTCAAATCTCATTCAGACAACACAGAGAATCGCTGAGAAACACGTCCATACATGGCAGGCGAAAGGCGAGGGACATGAGAAAGAAGTGGAAAAAGGATGAATTATTAGCCAGGCAAAAGAAAAAAAAAATCTAGAAATAAAAGAAACATTAAAAAGTAAATATGCACATAAATATGCGAGGAGCGCTAGCGTCGCATGTTACATGCAAAGGCTTCCAATTAGGTGACCCCACAGTGTTCACCTGTGTGAAAGCTGCGTTCCCCAAGCCTGTGCAACATTTAGATATTTATGTTGTTATTTCCACTTCACAGGCCCTCGTGCTACTGATGTTTTTAATAAGCCTCTGATTAGAGACACAACAGCGGCCACTGTAGAGGATTTCAAAGTCAGGAAAAAGATTTGATGTAACACACTTTTTTCCCCCCCTCTGCTTTCCACTCATCTTATTTGTTTGCCTGCATATCCTCACAGTTCAGGCCAAGGAACTCAGATATTCCTAAACACAGAAAGCCGCAGTGTGGACGCAGAACATGTCGCTGGTTGCGTAAAGCAGTGATTTCCTAATTTTGCCACTATTTAAATCACATAAAAGAGGATGCTTACAAACGTCATGACCAGAATCGCAGCTCCTGGGTGCTAAGGTGGCTATGATTTTGGCTTTAGTGGCTAGCACTGGTTTTGGAAAGGGAGAAGTTAAGGTTTCGCAAACCTGCCCCCCACCCTCCACCAGCCCTGTGCTTGCCTCCGCAGTGCAGCGAACAGCTGCACAACACACGCCGCACGCTCACACACTCGCAGTTTACCTCAGAAAAGCAGCGAACACACTTTTACAACCTGCAGTATCTAGGCTAGTGCAGCGCACAGTTTTGTTTTCTCTTGAAATAGTGATGGTGAAAGCGGCGTAGGAGCACCTTAGCTGGGGGACATGGTTTTTTGTGTTGAAAGGGAATACAGAGAGATGGTGCGTTTCAGAAGCATCAGTCCTGCAAGGCAACCGCAGGCATTTTATACCAGACACACACACACACACCTCAACCCGGCAAAATGTGCCGCAGACACACACACACACACACATACGCGCACACTTCATCTCACAAAAAAGCAAGATGACTTCTCCATCATTCCGAGCCTGGCATCACACACATCTAGCTGTGCTATTCAAAAAACACACATAGCTACATATATATAAAGAAAAAACACATATACACATGAATAAGACCAACCATAATGTCACAAAAGCAGAAATATGAATCCCACACACTCTCTGAAACAAAAAACAGAGAAACGTATTTATTGTTAACCAGAACACACAAAGTAGATACGAAGAAAAATTCACTAAAAAGCCCTTTCAGTCGCCGCAGGAATAATATATTGAAACTGTCGCCACAAACACCTGGTCAAATGCTTGTGTAATTCCCGCAGGGAATGCGCTCTGCTTGAACATTTCCTTGTGAGGGCAGAAAGAGAGCGTGATAGTGGGCTTTTCCACACAGAGAAAAAGAAAAAGGCGGTGTTTTATTTATTTATTTATTTATTTTCTGCACTGTCTGTCCCCCGTCCTATAGCCGAAGCCGTGGCAGCGCCGGAAGGGGTTAAGGCGCAGAGGCGTCCCTTTTATCACGCAGGAGGGAGACAGCGAGCCGGGAGCCGCCGGAGTAGTAAATATTTCATGCTGATAGGTGACATAAACAAAGGTTTACTCTCATTCTCACTTTTTAACTTGCAAAAATTTGGGGATGGCAATTCATTACGGCGGAGCGTCTTGACACGCTAATACAGCACTGAAGAATAGGCTCCTGCATCGCAGCCCCGATAAAACATATCCTGCCTCAGCCTACCTGCCCCCAGTCGGTGCACACACACACACCCAGACACACATTTACGCACAGCCCGACTTTACATTTCAGAGAGGAGCCACAACGCTGGCTTTTAAAGGAAGAAATGGCTGGATATCAACTTTTCAGCAGTAAACAAAGCTGATAATTCCTTTTTTCCCTATTATTTGAAAATACAGAGAATAAAAATAAACGAGGAGAGACTCACTTGCAAGTTAGAGCTGCACGATTTGGACATGGAATGTGATAAAGTTGCTGAATATGGTGAACGATACTTTTTCCAATACCTCCTTTCGAATTATAAACTGAAAGTAGGTGTGGATTAAAGCAGAAATGAGCGTAAGGTGCTGGAAGTGGGTATATTTACTGAATGCAATAGACTGCATGGTAATCAAGAAGCACTGATAATAACATACATGTGGATTGTAATTCAGACAGCCAGTAACCAGATTTTGGAACAGGAATGCTCACTGGTTCACTGACGCTTATAAGACTGATTACACGAGTATTGAAGTAATTCAGTCAGTAATAAAAGTACTGAATTTCAATATCCAACCTTATGATAGATGCCATGTCATTAAATTACATTTCAACATGTCTCTGAATGGATTTGCAGCAAGTACAGTTCCTAAAAAAAGTTTCTTTTTGCTGTGTAATCAAATTTAACTATTTTTTCAAGTTAAACAAAAGGTATTCTACTTACACCTATGCACTGGAGTCACTTTGTTGATGTATTAACTCATATTGCAATGATGATAAAATAAGATTGATACTGAAGTGTATGAAAAGCAAGTCTGAGCTACGTATGTGTATTTATATGATGGAAGAGTTACAGTATCAGCCCAGGAGATGAAAGTGTCGAAGTTAAAGTGGATACATCAAAAAGTTTCCAGCAAACCCCCCTATCCGGATAATACACTGCGGCCTGTGGAGCGACTTGCGGTGGTAGCAGTAGCGCCTCCTTGGTCTTGCACACCCTCTGTAGCCCCTTCTATCCGGCCCGCCTGTCAGAGCGCCTGGGGAAGCCAGATAACCCTTTGATAGAGCGGCAGCTGGATGCTCTTGTCTGTAAGCCTGCACCTTTACTGGAGCAGATATGAGGCGCTGTGTTCCCCCAGACCAGCAGGGGCCTGCGCTAACACGCTAGCCTCCACCGGCAGCAGGAAGAGAAGCAGCAGGGGCAGAAGAGAGCAGGAGGGAGAGACAGGAACTAAGAGAGCTGTGGAGAGACAGAGAGAGAGAGAGACAGAGAGAGAGAGAGAGAGAGTGCAATTGGACCCAGGAAGCCATTGTTTGTCTGTGTGCATGTGTGTGTGGGGTGGGGGGGGCAGTAATCACTGCACTGCTTTCATTCTATTTCCTCTTTTTTCTGTGTATTTGTGTGTGTCGGGGGGTAGCATCCTCTTTGAGAAGGCAGAAAATAGGGCCTTGGAGATTAAAAGAAGAAAAAAGAAAAAAAAAAAAGACAAGACAGAAAACATGACCACTATTTTTAAAAAGGCAAATCCGCCATCTCTGAAGATCAGAAAGAGATGAGCGAATGAGGCGACCTGGCAAAGCAGCGCCGTATTAAAGCTCTCTCAGGGTTTACGTAAACACGACATGAGACGGAACGTCCCTGCGGACGGCGGTTCACTTCATTTAAGCGCGTGCTGTCGTCGTACCCGTTTTTCAAACATCGCCGCCGTGCCCCTCATATTCAGAAACAATATCAGCAAAAATGGAGATTTGACAACCGTTTTGACCCGTGAATTCAAAAAAAGTTTCCTTTGGAGTGTTAGCAGACTAGATGGTCTGCTGGAAGAGGCATCTCCTACAGGTTAACAGAAAAAAGACAACTCCAGAGGAGTCCCGAACCTCAACACAGGCAGATCATGGTCTTCTTTCTATACTGCTGAAGCAAAACTAGCATGTAAATGAGCTCAGAAACTCAGGCATTAGATGAAGATGTATGGTATTGTTTTGTGTGGCTGAATAAAACACCACTAGCAATTAAATGCTTTTGCCACCAAATAGCTTCTTACGTGTGTGTGTTTGTATATATATATATATATATATACATATATATATATATATATATAACACACACACACATACACACACACACATAAAAAGCTGTATATATATGTATGTGTGTATGTGTGTGTCTGTGTATTATATATATATATATATATATATATATATATATATATAAATAAAACACACACACACACATGTACACATATGCTTGTTTTGTATTTGGTGGCAAAAGCATTTAATTGCTAGTGGTGTTTTTTTAGCCACACAATGCCATATGACTGAAGCATCAATACGGCACCTGGTGTATTTCTCTGCATATGTATTTTCAAAGAGATGTATGTGGCAGTTGGGGGGGGTGGTGGTGAAGAGACGAGAGAGAGAGAGAGAGAGAGAGAGACAGAGAGAGAAACACTCCACCAGAGCGACAGAGAGTGCCCTCTTCTGCACACTGGATGTATTGGAGCACTTCTCCAGCCTCCATCTTGTAATGAACATCATCGAAAAAATGAGACCACCTAAAATCTATGCACTCCATTCCAATTTAAACTCAAGTGGTTAATAAAATTACTAGGCATTTTAATAAGTTATAATAAGGCGTTTTATCAAGGTGAACCGTTCGCCTTCATACGTGAAATGCGCAGGCTGATGGTGATTATATATATTTTTCTTTTCAGTTAAAAGCACCTTAAAAGCCGCCCAGTTTGATTGAAATCATCAAAAAAATCCAGGAGAAAAATAGTGCTATGAATATGTACAGGGAGCACATGTGGCTTCTCCAACAACAGAAGTGGGTCGAGGGGGCCGCGTGATAAAGGTTATTTAGGAGGGACTGAATGGGGACTGATAGGTCAGCCCTGGTCCCATTTTCTGACATACTCCCTGCATGCGTGTGATATACAGCCGACTGAGTTTTAACCAATCATCCGTGCCCGAAAGCCACAGACGGATGGTCAGTACCACGGCCTGGGAATCGAGGCATCTGCGGCCAAAATAAGCGCCGAAAACCCCCCAAACACGGAGCGTGCGTTACCCTGTGCTCCAGCGAACATTTTACAGCAGTGGGTCCAGCTAAAATCTATAAACACAGTATAAACAAAGTATTAGTAAATCTGGCAATTAGTATATTTACAGCTTTCTTTGATACAGAATGCAGATTAATCAAATATAACATAACTGTTTATGTATTCAAACATTTTTATTTATAAATTGCATAATAAATTAGAGCTAATTTTACAGAGAATATGTATATTTGTTATTTTATTAATATAATTTAATTTTCTAGTATTCAAAAATTTTAAATATATTTTAAAATATATTCCATAGACCGCACTTCTTAATAAATGTAGTGTCTACTGCTTCTAATTATAATAATACATAGTAATGAATTTATGCTATTCCAAAATTGAATGCCAGCAAAAGCTTCTCAAATCAGAGCGATTTTGTCAACTTCATTTTTGGCAAATAAGCATTTTTGTAAAATTAGTAAATGAAAAGTGAATGTAAAATTATTCAGTTTATTTTTTCCCACACAGATTTTATTGTGTATATTTTGTTTATATGTCTTTGTTAATGTGTACGTACTAGCAGCATGTATGTGTGCATAAAGTGCTGTATCACTGAGTGTACGTGTGTGCTTGAGAGAGAGGGAGGTCGACCCTGTGAAGATCCGGCATACACAAAACAGTGTACGCAGCGGACATCTCGAAGGCTGTGAAATGATGACCTATTTTTTTTCCCGAGCCGTATTTGATTACCTGGTTTTATTAAAATTGAATCCGAAGAGGCCAGTTTCCCATTTGATTTTAATGAAGGCAGTGTAGCTGACAGGAGCCTCTTGATTTATAAACTGTTATTAAGGGCAGTGAGGCTGAGCAGGACCAAGCAGTGGCCAGTCACATCTCCTCACACACACACTTACACACACCCAAACACACATACACACATACACATACACCTCCACTTCTCTGCTCCATGAGCTCTTCCATTATTCATAGTCAAATATGGAGGGCCAGAGATACACACTGATGCAAGAATGAATAATAAATACATTCACCTGAAAACAAAAGAGGGAGAGGCGAGTTGCCATTTACTATTGACTGGACTCTACTGAGTTTATAACGACAACTTTGAAACTGATGCATTTATTTTCTTACTGCTTTAATCACAACGTGTGTTATTTTAAGTCAGTTTAATGTAAATATTTGTAGCCAACAAAAATGCTTATTGTTCATACAGCTTTCATTGAATTTCATGAAACTCAGAGCTCACTGCTACTGGACTCTAAAATGCAGACTCAATAGACAGCTAGACAGTGGGCTCAAATCCCAATCCATCTCGTCCCAAACAGACCAGCAGAAAGCCTCAGAGCTGACTAACTGACCGCGCCCCCGCCCTGCTTGGGGTCACCGGCTGGGGCAGGGGCCAGACGACGACCAGACGGGGCATCGTCCAGTCAGGTTGAAAAACACAAGAAGGAGGACACTTACAATTTGAAAGACTAATTCAATTTAGCACAATACAAAAAGTCCTATTTACAACCTAACAATCTGAATCTATGAATTACCAGCAGTTTACTGAGCAAAACTCTAATTGACAATTAACAGGAGCTTGACTAACAGCAAATGACTTGGCCTAATGACTTCTAATTATTACCCTGATAATTGTTTTCTCTACATGAGGGCTGTTGATTTGTGTTAATTCAAATTAAATAATGCTGTTGTATCTAAAAAAATGCAAACAGATTTTTTTTATGTATTACACAAGAAGTTAAAACGCAGCCGAGCAAACATCAAGCACAATCTGCTGGAAGTACTAATACGAATGAGAGAGAGGGGGGTAAAAATTGCATTTTTCTTTTTCTAATGTTTTGCTCAAACAGAGCACTGCTGTCATGCCATTTTTTTGTACATGGAGTGTCAGACAAAAAAAAAAGAGAGGAGAGAGAGAAACAGGGATCCTGAGGGAGGAGAGAAAAGAGAGAAGGAGGGATCCTGAGGGAGGAGAGGAGAGAGAGAGGGAGAGAGAGAGAAAGAGAGAGGGGGTGGTGGTGGAGTAGAGGGGCTGGAGATGGAGGGGGTGCTGACATGCACTTGTCTCCAATCTCTTCGAATACATTTCACAATTCATCTGCTTTGTCTCTACTGCCACGGCTGAGGACAATCAGTCCAGACGCCCATTAGATTCCTCCTAGTGCCCCCCCAACACCTCCCTTTCCTATGACATGCTGGCTGAAGGAGAGAGTGGAGGCAATTCACAATCTTCCCCAAATGGAGAAATGTCAGGAAGAGAACCCACATCAAAAAGCATGTTGTCATGGAGATACAGTACAGACCAGATATTACGCACACAAACACACACCCATACACACACGTGCAAGGCCATGCACAAATACACACCCTGAACGTGAACGTGAAAAACACAAGCGAGCGCGAACAGATTTAGGGAAAAATGTGAAATTTTCCAAGTCTTGGAAAGAAGAAACGTCTCACATCTTATTTGCTATTTACAATCCTGTTTTTTGTTGGGTTTGGTGGAATTTATTAGTACAAACTGAGCAGCAAATATTAAGGCAATCGTGCTACCCTCTGTTTCAGAATTTACTGACTAATCTAATAGCTCAAAAGACTAAATTATGAAAAACTTAAATTCACAATTGAAATATTAGTGTGACAAAATGATGTTGCAACACAAAACAAAGAATTATACCTTTAAACGCTACCAAGCAAACAGAATCTACTCAAGTTCAGGCACATTTCTGCAAAATATGACTTCCACATTTCCTTTCAGTCACCCTTTCGCAGTTCTTTTTTCTCTGAAAGAAAAAAAAATATATATCAAAATCATCTTTGGCCCAAAAATACTGTACGCCAGAAAATGTCAAATCCTCCGGCATGTCTATATGTGGAATCTTTAGAGGAGTCTCTTTCAGCGAGGCTCTGGGGTGAGGTCATGTGACCAGCGTGCCTGTCCACAGAAGCCATTTTCAGCCAATAGTGTTGTCAGAGACACTATGCAGCCGGAACGCTTGGCATTTCGATGATCTACTCCACAGAAGGGAAAGGAGAGGGGAAAAAAAAGGGGAGAAAAAGGAAAGAGCGAGAAAGAGCAGAGGGGAAGGAAAATAGAAAGTGCTGCTTCACCCTGCTTCTTTAGCACGGGCTGCGGCGGTGAATCGGGAGCTTTTCTGCTGCTGGGCCGGGGCTGAGGAGAACGTGCCTCCGCTCCTTATGGGCCTCGGTTCAGCCCATGCCTCTAATAACCATATTCTCATGCAGCGCAGTCTGACGTCTGGGTCAGTTTAAAGGGGGTTAGTGCGCTCTGCGCTCCAGAAAAAAAAAAGGAAGAAAAGGAGAGATTGGGGGGATATTAATGGTAAACGTGGCATAGTTAAGGCTGTAAAAACCCCAGCCTAGCCCGTCCCTTTTTTCTTTGTTTGGCCAGAGGAGCTAAGGGCTTAGGGATAAAGGTAGAAGCTCAAATCATGAGACGGGGGCTAAAGCCAGCGAGAGATAGCAAACGCCCAGCTAACGCCACACAGCCCGTATAATTAAAACACCCACAGCCCCACGACGGCCCTCATCCATCTCTCCTCTTTTTTTGTCCACCCTCGCTCTGTCCTCACCTCCATCTGATGAAACAGTGCACACAGACACCAATGTGCTCTTTATATGACAATGATCTGCCATATTATGGCAGCCTATAGATCCTCTGGGTAAGAATACAGCTCACGATGGCTTTCTTGTACATCTATATATGTTTTCATTTGTGTTTTTGAGGCTTGTTTTTAAGGCGATCGTGGTTTTCATCTGATTACGCCAAGACCGCCTACCTCCACTGCCTCCGTAAAAGCCGAAAAACGCAACAGATCAAGCCTCCTTTAAGAGCCATCCTTCAGGTCGAGTTTCACATTCATTCTTCTCCAGCTCATGGCAGGAAACGGCATGTCTATGTGTGAACGCCACTGAATGGAGATGCATTTTACAGCGCATAAGCACCCTAAAGGCCTGGAAATACTATATACCAAGATATACTTCATGATAACTATGTAAGAATGCATACAATCCATTGAAAGTAATGATTTTTTTCTATTAAATTGAGAGAGGAAATAAAAACAATTGACTCATGGATATTTCCCTTCCAAATTCAGCACTGAAATGTACAACACAAGCACAAAGGACAACAGGCCATCATCTCTGTGTGTGTAATAACAAAGAATCAGCAAGAGAGACAAGAGAGTGAGGTTTTTTTATGTATGCACTGCTCAGACAATGCACTGAAGCCTTGCTGATGGCCATGCTACTGGGCAGCGCACACTGCCCTCTGTTGGACGATGGATATTCAAGCACAGAATGAAAAGAGGATTACAGAACTCCCCACAAAATGAACGGCTCCAGAGCCACATGTACATTTCCAACATTTTCTACCCAGCGGACAACACCAAAGCACTTCTTCCACGGGCCATGGACTCAGCGTACAACTGATATGTGCGTACAAGTGGCCCCACCTTTTCGCCTCCCTTTTTTGTGGCTTCGAAGCGGGCGCCGTTTGATTAGGTGAAAGAAAATGGCCGTCTTGAAGTGACTCTCTCGGGAGTGTGTTATGTCGGCGCGGAAAGCAATGGCTCATCGTGGCCGGCTTGTGTGACAGGGCTGTTGCTGGACTTGGATATTACTTTTCACTCAGACAGAATAAGCTCCAGCAGTTGAGTCTATATGATAACGTGTCAAACGCATGGGCCCACATTATTTTAATTACATGGAGGGCTCTGATTTCAGAGACTCCACTATTAAACAGGAAGAGTAAAATTGTAGCATCACCTAACATGTTCACTTCTCTGAGGAACATTAATACTCTTACACTACAATAGTGTCAACAATGGGTGTGTTTTCTTACGCACTTTGATGTGTGATAAGACCATTGTTGATTACAGGGTCCAACTGATACGACAATTTTGTCACATATAGCGATACTAATTTTAAGGAGCTAAAAATTCTGATAGTCGATATTATTGACTAATAGACTCCAGTACTACTGGAGCATTGGATACACTGACTGATATGATTGTCAGGTGCCATTTTTTCAAAAACAAAACCTCGAAAAGTAAACAAAAGTTTGGGCGCCCCTGGTCAAAGTACACTTATTGCACATTATTGAACATATTGGGGAAAAAACAACAGCACAAAGTGTAGCTTGTGGCAAAAGTTCTGGCACAATTGATATTTTATATTTTCTTTTACGATTATATTTACATTTATTCCCTGAAGAAGATACATCTTATTTTCACTTATAAAACTGAAAAAACATATAATTTAACTGATGGTGTTCAAACCTCTGCTCATTTCCTACATTTTTCCTTATTTTTGTCCTACTTATGACGTCTATGTGGTGTTATAAACCATAAAAAGACAGAATTAATTATTACATAAACATTTCCAACCCCATGCTCATACTTTAGCATTAAACAGGCTGTATTTTGCTATCCTGCCCTATAAGACTGTGTCGCTTTTGTGACTTCAAAATGTTTTTGCAGTTCGGTCACCACATAGATATGGATATGGAACGATGAGTGAATGTTTTAAAACACTGTTTACATCATTCTTAACTCAAAATAGTGAGGATAATAAATATTTCAATTATACTGAATAATAATATGTTAGTATTATAGGTATAAGTATTACATCAGCAGGGTTTTTATTGATACCGATAAATCTGTGGAACATTAATATTAGCTCAGCCTGGTCCTAGTTTATAATGGTCATTTTGACGGTGGTGTTAGAGCAGTATGTAAGACAGAGAACGCAGAGCAGTCAGTCTGCGTCACGGTGGCCACACTGGGGTCAGGAGTCGTGAGAAAAGCAGACATCTGGGTAAATGCACTTCAGAAAGAGGGATGGGATGTATGCACATGTATGCGCAAGCCCTAACCGGCGTCTTTCAGGCCAGTCGATAAGCTCATAAAATTCTTCACACCAAAAATCTACAATTCCTCTCAAACACCTCAAAGGCTTCCTGCCATCACATCGTATCAACATTCTCTGGATACAAGGGATAAATCTATCGGCATGGATTTTTCACTATCACCTTTTCAGATGCTATTGAGTCGGAAGGCCAAACACTCTTTGATTGCCTTAAGAGCCATTCTGAGAAGTGGAGGCAGGAGTGTATGTGTTTCTTTGAGCCTCCGCGCTCTGTTAACACAGTAGTAAATGGAATGGGTTAAGGAGACCTCTGCAGCCCTGCCTGCACTACTACTGGAGGTGGATGACACTTTGGCACACAGGCAATGCCTAATCTGCAAATGTTACAGGAACAGAAAAAATACAGAGAAAATGAGGTGAAGTTAGTCTGTGCTGAATTTCATATTGCAGATAAGAAAGAAAGTGCTCTATCACAGCATACACAGTCAGAGTGGCAGGGTGTCTTGTGTCACAGCCCAATAAACAAAAAAGTTGCTCCGGGTCAAGAGGCTTTTCTCTAGAAAAGAGCAGATAATGCTCATGAAAAAGAAAAGGTGTGTGTGACTCAAGGTGTGTTACAAAACCCTGCACACGCATATACAGTATTAAACTTACAATTATCCATGAAATTACTGTAATATTATTTATTTTTATATTAACTATACATGTTACATTCTCCTTGTCTTCAATTCTTTGAAGAAATCTGCAGGGATGCTTTTCCACACCTCTAAAATTCAGTCTTAAAAGCCTTTAAAAAGGATTGAATTTTCTGCCTCTCACGATCCAAGTAATCCCGAATATTCAATGACGTTGATGCTTGGACTCTGCAATGGCCAGCCCAGTGTTCTAAGGGCTCTAGCAGCTTCTTTGATTGATTTGACATATTTTCTTTTTTTGTCTACTCGCTTTTCTCAGTAAGTGCTTCTTGGCAGCTACATATCCTTTCAGATCCACAGCACAGAGTTGTCTTCTCACAGTGGAAGGGTGGACGGGAACACCTGTGGATTATTACAGATTTGAGGCAAGAGTGAAGCTTAATGTTCTCATATTTTTAATGATGAAAGCTTTAAATACTATTATTCGCTGACGGTTTTGGTGGGCTACCAGGTCCTGCACGACTGTTAGGAGTCCCACTTTCTCTATATCTTTAAATCATTTTTGAACTCCAGTTTTAGAAACTCCTGCTTTTTCACTTCTTTTCTTTTGATTTGACGATGCGTCTTTCCTATGCAAGTGAATTATCTTTTACAGTCGAATGCAAAGGTTTGAACACCCTTTGTCAAATTACATGCTTTCCTGATTTTCTGAGTGAAAATATGTTAACATTACGTACAGGGAATAACAAACTTAAACATGGCATTTTCTGCAATTTAAGTGGATAATTTTTGTTTATTTGCTTAGTTTACTTTTTTCATTTAGACAGAACATGTCAAACAAAACCTCTTATCTCCATTTTTGTCATAATTTGAAAGTACCTGTTGGCCTTTACATTGTATGTAATATATATATATATATATATATATATATATGTGCCCTTGATCACACGTTTCAAGAACTCCGATGCATTTGTAAAATTAATTTAATATATTTAAACACATTTAAATATAACTAATGATATGTATTCTGACTGCATTAGAGCTGAGAACATTATCATCAATGATTATTATACACATTTCTGTCTCGTCTTCTAAATAAGTGAGATTTTACTGCACTACAAGAGTTCCATATATACTTTTCCAGAAATGGCATCAGTGTGCCTTATACTGCCACCATACCAATGAGGAGGTGGCCAGAATACTCTCAGGTCAGAAGCAGCCGGTCTGACTGTACTGGGCCGCAGGCCGGCTCTATCAGAGCAGACACCCTGCGACTGGGCTCTCTAATAGGGACAAATTGGCAATGTCTGTGGCGGCCGGTACTGTGCAGCTCGGAGCTGTGGATTGATAGTGATGCCTAATGATCCCCCTGGGTAGATCAATACCAATAATGCCCTTTCCTGCCCATCCTCGTTATTGGCAATGGAGAACCGAAGAGAAGCCAGGGAAAACTGCAGAGAAAGAGTGACAGCAGCCGGAAGTTCAGCCTGGATCCCGTTGAAACGCAGATATGCACATAAACAGGAACACAATATTTAGCAACACACACTGACTTACATCCTCGCACAACCCCAGAGGCCCCGCAAAAGTGTGGAAATCAAATCAAACACACACATTGTCCACATACACCCAAGAAATCGATATTTATTCTGCCGTTATGTATTTATTAGTATGTGCAATTTCACTAGCCCAATAAGGCCTACTTTATATTAATTATTTCTGAGGCAGCGCGGCCACCGGCTCCAAAACTTAAATTGAGATGTGGTCTGAAGCAAAGCAAATCTTACGTCCCAGTAATGCAATTAAAGCCACGTCTGCAGCACCACTAAAAGAAATAAATGATACCACATTATTCATTCTCTTCTGCGATATTGGAAAAGCATTTGTTTGGTGTACCATTTGCTCGATATTTTTTTTTTACAGGACAAATAACGGCACAGAACAATAGCGCAAATAAACATGATGGAGTTTGTTAACTCCATGCATCATTACAAATATCAGCCTTGTAATCAATTCATTTCTTTCAAATATCAATAAGCAGAAATGAGTTATTTTAATCTTGATTGTGGTTCATGGAAGCACTAATGGGAGAACTGGTGACCGTGCTGATGTGGATTAGGCAGAGTGTGTGCGCGCGCCTAAGTTGGAGATATATTTTAATAAAGAGGATGATATGAGTGGTCATGCGTTCGGGTCTGTGTGTTCAGCAGTGGAAGAGGGAAGTGAAGTGTGCAATCCCAGAGGATTCCGCTCTGAAAGAGAGTGAGGATGTGCGTCCTACTGTGCATGCGTGTGTATCTGAGCTTGTGCACCACAGCCATAAAGCATCACACACACATACACACCCCGATGGGCACACAGGGCTCATGCAGCTGATTACTCCAACCAAACACATCCATACACTCTAGGCCAGCTGCCAGAGCGCATCCTCATTACCCCGGACCCCAGCGCTACACTACACCGCCTACACCACCCAACACACACTAGCCCGCATCCACGAGCTCCACAAAACATGAACACAAGGCACTGTCCATCAGGTCGCGCTATTTAAACACTCCTCTTTACTCAGATGTCCATATTCTGAGCAGACGACAGCTATGTCACAGAGTATTGGAAACACAATTATAGAGCGATCAATAAGGCAATAAAATCAATGAAATCCTGGTGGAAAACCTGCACACACATTGATTATTCAATTATCACTTCATTCACCTGTCCAGCAGAGTGAAGGATGACACGCTAATAGGTCAATTTAAAGATGGAGGATTTCCACAACTGAAACATATAAACACACACACAAACTTCAAATACATAAACAAAATGCTGCATTTCAAAAACGTTAACTTTGAACACAATGAACACAACCCCTCAGACGCCATGCCAGATGTTTCACCCCTGTGCTTTACAGCACACTCTGCTTTCTCTAGACTCTACCATCAGTCTGTGTTAAAAGGCTTTTCTGTGAAACAAATATCATTTTGTTAATTGTTTAATGACGTACCTAAAAGACTTTATTAAAATGTATCAATAGGTCAATTATAAAAGCGTCCAAATACTTTGTGATGCCTGTGTGCATGACCATTACTTTTCTTGCCCCATTAAAAAAAAAATATATATGACAAGTTGAAAAGTAGAAATACAGAAATCGGAAATACAGATTTTTTTTTTTAAATGAACAGCAAAGATTTTACACACACACACACACACACACACACACACACACACACACACACACATATATCTATATATCGCTGTTATCGGAAGAAAACCTTGTATCTCAAATGTATGTGTGTGTGTGTGTGTGTGTGTGTATATACATATATATATATATATATATATATATATACACACCCACACACTCACACATATATGTGTATATATATATATATATGTATAGAAAGAGAGACAGGGAGAGAGAGAGAGTCAATAAATGAAGACATTGCACACACAGACACATATAGGTGTGTTTAAAATATGTTATGTCTTATTTGATAACATACGCGTCAAAGGTTCCAGACTTCTTTGCATCAATATCACTGGCTGCAAACGAAAGATCATGAAATATCACGTCTAATCAAGAGAGGAGAGGAGTTCTATTGAACTTATGATCAAAAAGTATCACAGAATAAGGTAAATGAACAAGTTTGGTGAGGCAGTTCAGGCAGGAGAGGTGGTCAATAGCGGTGAATGAACTCTGCAATATGGTGGCGGCCACTCCAGCGTGTCAGGGGGCTTATGGGTGATATGTGTGACACGCCAGGTAATGTTAGCCGAGACGCCTGCCAGAAAGAGACCGCCGTGCCTCTGCTTCTTATAGCTTCATACAACCACCGTCTTGTCCCACACACAGCAATCAATGGGGGGGCTCAACAGTACAAAGCCATGAACCAACACGTATTCACACACACGAAATAACACAAAGGAGTAGATTTTTACTAAACATGCCCACTGAATTTACAAGTGTGATATGGATAGTATAGATACTGATATGGAATATAGATATTGACATATTATACTGTAACAGAAGAGGGTCGCATGTGATATACTACGTCCAGGGCTTCCACTACAAATTCACCCTTTCTTCCAGCCGTTATGAAAGCGAGGGGCCGATGAGTGAGGGCGGTAAAAAAAAGAAGTGGCAATGTCGCAAAAAGTGGAAACGCAGCGAAAGACAGGCGAAGAAGAGCAGAGCAATTGGACGAAATGGAGCAAGAGTGACAGAAAGGGGCGAAAAATAGGGAACGATGGCGAGAGAAAGAGAGACGGAAGGGGATAACAGAGAGATGAGAGCGAGAGTGACATGCCCAGAAAAAAAAAAAGAAAAAAAAGAGAGAGAGAGAGAGAGAGAGAGAGAGGGAGGGAGAGAGAGGGAGAGAGAAGAAGAGAAGCTGAGCTGCTGCTCCTCCTAACCCCTCTTCCTCAGCCTAGGCAGATTTACAGAGGATTGGGTTTCTTTCTGATGGTCTTAGTGCGGCTCTTCAAATAGACACCATCCCAAATACACTCCTACTCCTACGAGGACCAGCTAAGAAGGCTTTTATTAATTTTTTTATTATTATTATTATTGAAATTGAAACATAGCTTACCCAAGGTATTTCTTTTTTATGAGCCTGTAGTGAGAAGCAGCGAGCGCTAGCTTAGACGAATCCCAACAGTGAATTATCTATTAGGGGAACGATTCTCTCCTTGATTTTAACCTTCAGTACAGACGAACCCCCTGATGTTACAGGAGAGGATGGGAAGACTTAGTTAGACTAAAACCTCCTCGTCTCTGAGAAATGGGGGGGGGGTGAAGTGTGCGACTAAAGCGATGAGAGAACTTCATAAGGGGCTATTGTTAAGAGTCGTGCAAAACGGACCCTGACAAAGTACCATCTGCCCTTAAGCTGGGCACTCAAACTGGACACGGGGTTTTTAAAAATAAACTGGGGTGTCATAACCTGTATAGCATTATACCGATAGCAGTGTCACACTAGAGTACGAATTTTTATTTTTATCTGTATTGATTGATAAAAATTTGGAAAACTGCAGTGTATGTCATCTACTGGGTGCTTCGAATTGCTTTAAAATAACAGTTATAAATACACAAACACTAAATAAATAACACATTTCCTTTCCTGGAAATGTGATTTCCGGCAGGTTATCCTTTACAATACTGTGTAAGGTTTCCTTTGATCTTTTTAAGAGAAGGAAACAAAATAAACAAACCAGCCCAATCAAAACAAGCAGTCTTATGCAGAAGTCTAGGCACCCCTTGTCAAATTACATGCTTTGTTCATTTTCCAAATGAAAATAAGTTAACATGCCCTACTGTGGACAGTTTCTATTTACCTGCTGAATTTAACATTTTGAGGGGGAAAAAAAACATTCAAATGTTTGGGCACACCACATTTAGTTATTGTATTTTCCCCCCCACATGTTAAATGTAAAATTCAGCATATAAACAGAAAATATGCATTAAAAACATGCAAAAATATAGTCATATTTAAGTACTTATTTTCACTTAGAAAATCAAACATAATTTGACAAGGGGTGTCCAATGTTTTGCATAAGACTGTATGTCTTTCATCTGACAATGATTCTGTAATATATATATTTTAAAATACTGTATCAGACCTTTATTAATACCCTCTAGAACCGTGGAGGTGAGGTTGTTTTAAAATGAAAGTGAACCTCATTTGACCCTCACACAGCAGACAAACAATTCTAAAAAATAAAAAATAGAAAAAGGCACGGTACAAAATGGTAAAATGTACAGTCTGGTGAAAGTGTGAGTGAACAGACGAGCGTATTTCCCATGGTCATGTTCCCCCGTCCCTGAGCGCACGGCCCTGCACGAAGAGCAGCAGCTAAATGCTAGCGTTTAATTCATTACATCATTATGTCATCTCATACTAATCTGTGCAGCCTTCCACCGCTTTGACATGCAAATGAGGCTGAAAAAAAGCTCGCGTGCACTTTGGGTAGGGGTGCATTCGGAGGAGATGGGGGGCGGAAAGGGGGGGCAGCAATCATCATGTCTTGTCAACGGCGTGAAAATACGCCCTGAAGCTCCAGTCGCCATCCCCCCCCTTTTTTTTTTCTTCTGACTGTATCTCTCTATCTATTATTCCCACCTCTCCTCCTCTCTCCGCTCCTGGCATCCCTTGCTCCCCTCCTCCTCCTCCTGCCACAGCGGCGCACGGCAACAACAGAGCAGGGGTGATCATACCAAACCCCAGCAATCTGCTGAGTATCAGGCTCCCTATAGAGAGAGTGCAAACACAGCAACGCGTGGCGCTCTCACACTAAACGCCCCCCCCCACCCACAGCACGCGCTGCTCATCTGCATATTCACAAAAAAGGCCAGCAGCCGCAAAGCTCGCGAGGCAGCTGTCCCGAGTCATCAGATTAAACCCCTCCCTAACACCTCATCAGCACGCGCCCGCTACGCTAACGCCCGCTAATTAAGGGCGGGTGGCATCGGGACCACACACATAACATCACAACCAAACACAGGAGCAAACATAATAATACAACATAATAATGTGATGGTGACATAATAATGTAAGAAATTGAAAGCTAATATTATATATATATATATATATATATATATATATATATATATATATATATATGTTTAATTCATTACATGATTATGTCATCATGTACTACCATACTAATCACCTGCACAGACTTCCACTACTTTGACAAGCAAATAAATATAACGCCATCTCACTTTAAGAGATATGGTGATGCCTGGTATGGTGATGTCGCATTCATCATTTTTTTCTCTACTCTCTCTCTCTCTCTCTCTCTCTCTCATTCTCCCGCTCTCCATTCTCTCATCAGCAAGGCACCTGGTGACGAGCGGCCCATGATAATCCGGAGCCGCTAACCAATCAATCAGCAGCATCGTAATCAGCAGCGCAGAGACAGGGGAGGAGCCCACCACTTACCCGGAGTTCTCTCTCAGTCTCTCTCCTCCGCTCAGAGGGAAGGATCGGGCTAGGCTCTCAGCCTGAGCAATCTATACTCTTCTACCAAAATATATAACCAAAAGTGAAAGCTTTTACCTCATGCCCTGCTCCACTCTATCTGAATGTTTTTTTTTTCCACTTAACATGTCAAAACTGAAAAGCTCCTGTTGTCTATTTATATTTCTCTCTCACTCTTTCTGTCTGCCTTTCTTTCAGCCTCTCTCTCTCTCTCTTTCTCTCTTTGTCCCTCTGTCCCTTGCTCTGCCTGTTGCGACCGCGTGGACACAACACACTATGGAGGGAAGATATGTATTAAAAAAAGCACACATCTACTGTAGTGGATATAAAATGCTAGCGACTACGATATCCTGCAGATCAGTTGGCCTGAGTGTGTGTGTGTGTGTGCATGTGTGTGTGTGTGTGTGTGTGTGTGCATGTGTGTGTGTGTGTGTGTTGGGGGGCGTGTTGGGGTGGGAGGGAGTAGAGAAAGCAAGGGAGGGTCAAACCTAAATGTTCTACAAAGAACAGGGGGGACTGTGTGGACTTTTTTTCTCCCTCTATCCCTCTCTCTCTCTCTCTCTCGCGCCTTCTCTGAATCAAACATCCGAACACTCCCTCCCTCTTAGTCTCTTTCTTTCCTATCTCTCTTCCTCCCTCCCCTTGCTCTCTCTCTTGCCATTTTTCCAGCTCATAGGCATTCCCTCTCCAGTCTCCAGCATCCTTTGAGGGGGTTAGCTTGTCTCCGAAAGCGGAAGAGGTACCAGCGCCTCGGCAGCCGTGTACATTTTTGCCTTGGGGCTCAGATAGCTGGGGAAGCCGTGCGCTATCATCACTTTTTAAAAGCAAGACGAGAGAGGAGAAGAGAAAAGGGGGCGAACAACAGCACAGACAAGAAAAAAAACACACCAGACTTACTCAGGTCTGAGTGTCGAATATAGCATTAGGATTATACAAAGGGATACGACCCCGCGACGCCTGGCCCACATCCGCTCAGGAGCATTAATTCATCCTCTACACCTATCACAGCCTCAGCACTGATGCGCTAGCCTGCCTCCTTACACAGAACAAGAAGGAACGCACAGTGTGAGAGTGTGGCTTTCAAATTAAAAAAGGACTCATAAAAATATAATACAAAAAAGGTAGAGAGAGAGAGAGAGAGAGAGGGAGAGAGGGAGCACATCTAGGGGCAAGAGGGTGAACGAAAACAGACGGGCCAGGCCGATAATGAAACATAGAAATGGTGTGAGAGAGAGAGCGAGAGAGAACGAGAGAGAGAGAGAGAGAGAGAGAGAGATAATACAGAGAGAGGGAGAGAAATAAATACAGATAGAGACGAAGAAAAAGATAGACAGAGAGACGGACAGAGTAGGAAAAAGAAAGAGAGAGAGAAAGACAAAGACAGATGGAAAGAGAAATAGAGCGAGAAAGACAAAGAGAAAGAGAGAGAGAGAGAGAGAGAGAGAGAGAGAGAGAGAGAATGCAGAGAGAAGGAGTAAATAAATACAGATAGAGACGTAGAAAAAGACAAAGACAAAGAGACGGACAGAGTAGGTAAGAGAGAGAGAAACAAAGTGGGACAGAAAGAAAAACAAGAAAGAAAAAGAGAGAACAGGAGACAGAGAGACTAAAAGCTAAAAGAGAATAAGAGAGAGAGTTAAAGGAGACGGAAAGAGAGAAATAGCACAGGAAAGACAGAAGTAGAGGGAGAGTGAGAGAGAGAGAGAGAGAGAGAAAGAATGAGACAGAAGCAGAGAGAAAGCAAGAGAAATACAGAAAGAGAGAGGGGGGATACAAAGCATCTCAGAGAGAGAGAGAGAGAGAGAGAGAGAGAGAGAGAGAGAGAGAGAGAGACAGAAAGAGACAGAAAGAGAGAAAAACATACAGACAGAAGGCCTGCTGCACCTCATCTACCTCATCCACACATGATCTTTGTCCTGGTTAAGTAGGAGTGCGTTACGAGGGGGAAAACACAGGCAAAAATCAAACAGCACTGGCTCTCCAGGGCCCATGGGGCTACATCTCCTGCTGATATTAGGGAGCAGTGGAGGGGAGGGGGGGCGAGCGAGAGGGAGCTGGGGGTCTACTGGCTCCTTTGAGTTCTGTCCTGCTCTCTCCCTCTCTCCCTCTCTCTCTCTCTCTCTCTCTCTCTCTCTCTCTTGTTTTATTAATCTAGTTTATTTCAGCTGCTGCCTACCAGCCTCACCCAGGAGTCTCTCCTGGCCCTCTGACCTGGCAAACACACACACACACACACACCTACCTCCCTTTACACATACATGCATCTCCACACACCCACAGCTGCTGAACATTCTCTAGACACCACCTGGTCACGATACAGAGCAGCGATTCTCAGGCCAAATAAAGTCAAGCTTCACCTGCAAAGCACATGTTCTTCCAGTAGTGCCCAAAGGAGAAGAACACAAACCAACACACACAGTACAGGCAAAGCATCCAACGCCACTTCACAACACACATCCCTGCAGCGTACACGCCAGACCATCTAAGGTTTACACTAAGGTACGGAGTCACTGCAGTAGCAGCACCCAAGACTCATTTACCAGCAGGTTTAAAGCCAGGGGTTCATTCATTACTTTATTTCACGCAAATCATAGCAAGACACTAGTATTCCCATACGTGACATTAACAAACTGTTAAACATGTTGTGTGATGTGATATCCCACCTTAATACCACATTTATTGTACCTAATTGGTTGTTCATGCCTGTACAAAAGTCACCTACACTGTTAGAAATAAAGGTTCTGTGCAGGTACACTTTTCGCTCATCAAGGTACAGACAGTGTAAATGTTCCCTCAAAGCTCCAACAGTGGTTTTAAGGTCTGATTGTGAAACTTAAATAAGTTTTTCCAGGTGAAAAGTTCGTATTTGTACCTTTTCATAACCGAATGTTTTAAAACAGAACAGTAAAATAAAAGCCTGGAGATGAGACGGGGTGTGTGGAGTCAGTACAGCTTAGAAAATATCATTTCAGTGGATTATGGTTCAGTTATGTTCCCTGACTAAAGGCACTGAGATGGACTCTTGAGGGAACCACCCCAGTGACAAGAGGGGAACTGCCCCAGTGACAGTTTAGTATCTTTATTTTACAGCATTTAGCAGACGCTCTCACCCAGAGCAACTTAAAAAAGTGCTTAGTCTATCTAGAGAAAGTATCTTTGCTAGTTACAAATAGGTTAGAGAGAAAGCCGGTCCTGAGCTCAGATACTGCTGGAAACAAAAGTTCATGTTGATACCCAGAGAAAAAGAAACACAGTGCAGTGCAATACAATACATTTCAATAAGTGCAGTACAGCATACACAGTTTACAGTTTACAACTGAGAGTTATTTCTGAGAGTGTACATTAGAGAGTACATTTTAAGACATCCTCAAACCACAGCACCAGGTTTCAGACATCAGGCAAAACAAGTTTCAGGTGTCGGGAAAAAAAACAAGTAAATTCATGTCTCAGCTCTCATACAACTGGACATCAGGCAAAACAGGTTGCTTGAAACCTTTTCAGGCAAAATGGCTTCAGAGATGAAAGCAAAGGGCAAAGCTAAGACGGTAGTTTGTGCGACATTGGCAATTTCGTGTTTTATTTCTAGAGCATTTACAGGTTCATGTGCTACAACAACTTCTACTAAAATATGCTTTTATTTCACAAAAAAATAACTTTCACTCAGAAGTTATCACCGTGTTTGCTCCTGCATCTGCTTCCCTGCCAGGGACCATCTCAAAACTACCTCTGTTACCCTGTTACTGGCACAGGCCCACAATTTGGCTTGTTTGACCAGAAAAGCAGCTGTTGTTTTTAAAAAAAGGCAGAAAGCAAAGGCAGAATTAAAAAAGGGGGCATGTTGTAACGCATCATGGTCCGAAAAGCAAAACCGTCGTTTCAGCTGAGCGTCATCAGTAAAGAAAATACCAGCGATATGTCTTTAGGGCACGGAGAGCGTGTGCTTTGGTATGTGTGTGAAAGGGGGGTGGTAGTCGGTGTATATGTGTGTGTTTGTGATGGAAAGGTAAAGCTCAGTGTCTCCACATAAATGGTAGTGGTAGAGGAGGAGGGAGGGGTAGTGGTGCTTGGGGTGACCATGCTTTCCGTGTGTGTCATGAATATAAGGAAAAGGATCCATCTTCCTGAAACACAATTTCACAGGTTGTGACAGAGACCGAGAGAGAGAGAGATGGGAGGACATCGAGAGAGAGAGAGAGAGAGAGAGAGAGAGAGAGAGATGGGTGAGCTAGTGAGCTAACAAAGCCTTAAGCTATATTATGTGCCGGATAGTGCCGGATTTCTAACTGCCTTACAAATGTAACTTGTCCTATTGTAATATGATACAGTTCCACTAAACCGTAAGTGTGTTGATTGGTTCAGTCCTATTCCGCGCATGGCCACAGTGCAGAGCCCACGGTTCTTAAGGTACACTCCCTTCCAGGACTTCATCAGAGTAATAAAGACATGAGGTCACTGCGGATCTTAAAGGAATTCTCCCCACATTTATTTTTTTTAGCAATATTAAGTTATATATACATACACTATGTAAGATACTGTGTCTGCCTAATTGAAGTTTTTGCCACTTAAATTTCAAAATCACAGAAAGGCAATACATTATGAAATATTTCAGTCTCAGTAACATGCAGGCATTACCTAGGTGTACTTTTTTAATCAACTGATTTCCATACTGTTTAAAATTTGGCGCTACAGACAATTAAAATCATTTGCACTCGAGAATCTGTATTTAAAGACAAACTATGAGAACAGTGTTACTGAAACGTGAACTGTTGGTGTGACTTTGCTCCTAATTAATTATCCGATTAATCCGATGAAGACGTAACACGTTTTATATACTTATATTTCCCTTCGCCATATGAATCTCATTAAATATGTGAAAGTGCTAATTACAGGTGGGAATTTTCACAATTATATCTGTTACTTAACTAATCATAATTAATATCATTAACAAATCAAGGGTGATTCCCCCGCCCCCCCTTTGCTTAACTTATGGTAAGTCAAAGTATTTAACACTGAGTAAATGATCTTAATCGTTCGCTAGGAGAGACGTTAATTTGAGTAATTAAAAGATAATTAACACTCTGGGGAGAGGAAAGTGATTATATAAAAGGGGTTTAAGTACTGTATCAAGAACGTTCAAGTGCGTGAACACCTCGCGGCCCTGGTGTTTTTCCACGGAGCAACATTAAACACATCACCGAGAGCCTTTCGAACAGAAATAGGAAATCAAATTATTTCCAGCGAACGGCACATGGCTAATGGTAAATGACAGCTGTCTGCGGGGCAGCGACTCTTTCTCTGAAGATGGGGAAAAAAATGCCCATTGTCAGAGTAAATCATTCCAGCCTTCTGTACAGCCAAGGATGAAAAAAAAACAACAACAACAACGTCAAGTTCAGGTTGAAGGAGCAAAGTATCCAGGTGGCTGTACAATTACAACAAAAGGAACGTGAAGCACATGCAGAAGAGTCAAAGAAGGAGAAACCTGACAACCTGCAGGAGCTGGATGGAGCGAGAGACATGGCTGGAATACAACAAAACACACTTTGTGCAAGGCAGCGGGGCATTGCTATGCAACCTAACGCATGCTTTTAAAGTCTAACATTGTTCATCGCCCATAAATCCCTGTTTAATGCACAACTTGTCTTTTCACTTCACTTGACTTTGCTCGTATGCACCCCCCCTTTTTTATTTTTCACTCATTTTGTTGATTCATGCTAGGAGTGCGATCATATTTGTAAGGCCAAATTGGTTTTGAAGAGTGTCTGGTTGGCAGCGGGACAGACAGCGATGTGGGCTTTGCTGTCTGTGTCTGTGTGTGCGTGTGATGATCTGGGCTCAGCGGTCATTTCCAGGCCCCTCTCAGCACGTGCTCACACACCCCTGCCACACACACCCTGATGAAAAACATGAGTGACAAGATTCATGGCTATCAAGAGCAGCTGACGGGACGAAAAGGCGAGAGGACGATAAAAAATAGGGCCCTCGCTTTTTTGATTATTATTCAAAGGAGTGGAAGAAGATGGAGGGAGCTGATACGTCACTAGACAACAGTGAAAATAAAAAATAAATAAGGATGACTGGCCAAACGCAAACCTCTCCTCCGCAAGCTCTCCTAACTTCCCACACCATCAGCATCACCGCCAGGTATGGAAAACAACAATGAAGACAACAACGAAGACAACGTCTAAATCACAGAATTACAGAGGGAAAATACTGAAGTTAAATTTAATAATTTAATAATTAATTAATAATAATGATAGCAAATTGTTTTCTATTTTTCACACAGACTTATCATATGAAGCTTTATTTCTTATATACCTTCTGTTAATTTCACTCAATTATTTCAACAAAATTGTATTTCTGAATGGTATTCTGATATACACATTCTTTTAAAGAATGTACTTTAAATATGCATTTGCTTTTTATAAATTATGCAATTGGAAACATGTATGAAACAACTATAAATTAAAGATTTTTTTGAAAAAATGAGAGGCCATTTGTGTTGAGTTTATTCAGAATAACTCAGGGAGGTGGTTTGACAGTGGCAGTGGTCCTGGCCGCATGTTAAGGACACGAGTAGATTTTATTCCCGTTCGAGCAGATTCAGTTTTGGCAGGTCGGCCAACGTGTTTCTGAGTGTAAGAACAGTAAGATCTTTTTCTCCCAGCCTGAGACTGCAGGGCAGGCGGCATGCCATCATTTCCCTCCCTCCAGGAGTCAGAATGTGATAAATCATCTCTAAATCAAAACAGTAAAATCTTGTCTTTATCGATTTAAACATGTGTTATATTTCTATTTTGTAAAACATGTTAAATTGAATATATACTTTAAATATATACTATATATTTATTTGTTATTTTTTTACAACGACCTTTATGCTTTTAGACAAACAATTTTATGCAATGAATTGTGTGCAATAAAATTAATTAATAACTATTTTAATAAAAAAAATACTTTTTATTTATATTATCTTTTTATATTTTAAGATAATCCACAATTGGTTGTTAACATAAATCTAAACTGAGAAATAGTGAATAATTTTTGTTTTCTAATAATATTAAATACTTTGAAATGCAAGTATTTCTACAACCAATTACCAAATAAAATGTGTTATTTGCTAAATTCCTTTTTACTTTTTACACCTAATTTTCACATTAGCCAGCCAGCATTTTTTAATTCTGGAGAAACAGGAAAAAGCAGACGCAAGCCTCTTTCTGAGGGAAGGGATGCGGATTAGGGGAGAGGTGGCAGACATCTCGTCACCTGCATCTCAGCCGGGCAGGTTAGAAAGAGGAAACAGTCCCTGCTAACACAGTTAAGAGGAGGGTTACTGCAGGGGCAGGTTGGATTGTGAATCGCCCCAGATTTAGAGCTCTCTCCCCCCACCCCAACCCCCAGAGTTTTTTTGTCCATTTGCAGCGTTTGGGAACGGCTTTCTGACGAGATTGCTTCCATTGTGGCCAGGCAGAAAAACCAAAGCCCCCCCAAAAAAAATAAATAAAAAAAAGAGAAAAACACCTCCAGCTCTCCAGCAAGACAGCACGGCTCACAAAAGCATTTAGAAATGACTTACAGTCCAGCTCCGGTGCGCCGCCACAATGTTCCCCTTTTGTCGGCTATTCTAAATTCAACCCTGCACATAATAAGCACCTGAGCACATACTGTCTGAGGAGGAAAAAAAAAATTCAAGAAGCCCCCTCTGCATGTTGTGCCCAACTTTTCAAAGTCTGAATGAGAATGATGACGAAAGTATTCAAGCCCCAGTCAAGAGGAAGACAGTGCTAACATCCAACTGCGTGAGCAGACAATATAGTGAAATAAAGGTATTCAAACAGGGACAAAGAGCTCTTCATATATTTAAAAAAAATGGCAATAATAGACAAAAAAACCCTGTTTCTCCAGAGCAGAGGGCCAGAGAGACAGCCAGAGCCCCAGGAGTGACAATGACGGCTGCATGCTGTTTTGCCTTCTCCTCAGTCTGCCCTTGAGTGCAGTCGTACTGGAGGTCAGAGGCAGTCTGCTGCTCAAATGCACCATTCTGGCTACTTGACCAGGACTGAAAAACACAGTTTGAGGTAGTGCCAGCCAATACCGTACTCTGGTGCACCAGTGCTAAACTGTGATACTGATTTTAGCTTTTGCAGTATTAATAAATAATGAATATTATATCAATGCTAACCTTCTATTTCATAAGGTTTTTGTTTTTGTTTGTTGTTTGTTATTATTCTTGTGCACAAGCTTTTCAGGACCTCTACATAAAAGCTAAATTAATAGACAAAACAGACAATTAAAATAAGCGATGACAGGTCCTTTCACTCTTTTTAGACTTAGTATATTAGTATATTATAGTATACTATACTATACTATATATTATAGTATATTATAGCCTATAGTATAGTCTTAGCTTTGCAGAGTAAATAGTATTGATAGATAATAGAGACCGACTTAACTACAATGGAAGTCGTTTTCTAGGTGCTTCAGATGATTTTAAAAAAGATAAAAATTTAATAATTAGTGAGATCCTGTGTGTGAATTTACAATTCCGTGTAAGTCTCTCTTTAAAGTAATTTTAGGAGAACAAAACAGTGCAAACTGAACAAGCAATGTCAGGTTTGTAGGAGATTTCTTTTAGCACATAGTAAAAAACGCTATAAGCATGAGTTCATTAACTGGATTAAGAGCATCACCTGATATTGTGACACTGATACACAGCTGTAAAATATTGATATTGAATTTTAACAGTACCTCTAGTTTGAGGCAGTTCAAAAAGACCCAAACATCGAGATCTGCATGCGAGGTGCAGGTGGAACTCCTGTGCAGCTCCTGTTTCCCATTACCTTTAGTTAAGAATGCAGAGGTCTTCCCAGCTGATGCTGAAAGAGCATCTCAGAGAATAGGCTGAGGGCCCTGGGGTGAGGCTATGTTCGCTCTGCAATTCTTTAAGCTCGCTCATGCTGAAAAACAAAAAAAACACACAGAGAAGACAGAGGAAGATGGGTGAAAAAGGGCGCTTTTTTTCTTATGTTTGGCATTTTTAGACAGGGTTACAAGAATTGTCAAAATTGTGGAGATCGCTGTTAAACTGGACTGCAGTAAAATGGTGCACACAGGGACAAAAAACAGCTGCATTACCATATACATTATAGACAATATTTTGTGTTCACTCTCTTGGATGAGCAATCCGAACGGGCCCTCACCACACACCGGGAGCATTTGTGGCTATAGATGATAACCCTGCTTTTATTTTCCCTAATGTAGACCCCTGCTCCCTGGATTTAGGAATAGCATAAAGCTCTGAATCTCAATGTGTGTGTGTGTTTGTGATGTGATTGTGCAATGAGAAGGTGACAGACTAAAGCTGCCAGATATGGCAAGAAGGCTGTGTGCTGTGTGTGTGTGTGTGTGCGCATGTATTTTTCTGGGGTGACCTGGGCCCAGAGGGACAGGCATAGAGGGACCACAACACAGAAACGAGATGAGGAGTCACAAACGGACAGGGGGGAAATTGAGGGATGAGGGCGGGCGAGGAACAGAAAGACAGAGAGAGAAAGTGAGAGACAGCAATGATTCTCTCAGTAAATGCCCAGTCAAGAAGAGCTCTACATCTAAGGCCTCCAGACCAGCATTCATCAGAAATAAAGCATGCGCACACAACACGTACACACACACCTCAGAAAGAGAGAAAGGACACAAAATCTCCATATGAGCCTGTAAAGAAGCGGCCCGCGTGTCACACCCCCTCCATCTTATGCCTCAAAAACAACAAATAAGCCAAAACCCTGAATACAGAGTGCACTGGCTTATAAAACACAGACTTTGTGTTAATGCAGTTTGTTTTAGATCATCTTGGCTGCATTCGGGCGGACGCTGGCGTGACCGTTGTTTCTCGACCAGCCTTGCTTTTGTTGTGTGTCTGGATTGGTGGTGCTTGGGGGGGGTGTGAATGTGCAGACTGCGCAGAGGGTTATCCTTGGGCTTATCATGTCAGGCCATACGAATTCATTTCATATTCTGCCGAATGGCTGTTCACTGCGGGGGGCTCATGGCGCTACCTATCCCCCCTACCCCCCTTTCTCTTTGATTTGGCTCATTTGAGCGGCGCGGTCCCCGGCAGCTTGTTAGAACTGCCACCTCACTGACTTGGCCCCCTGGATGGAGGGGTGGGGGGAGAAGGAGGGAGGGTGGGGGGAGAAAGAGAGACAGACAGACAGACAGATAGACAGAGAGAGAACGATGCGTTGGGAAGGCCTCACCAAGAGCGCTGTCGCAAGTCATTGGTGAACGAGTACAGATCCCAGCAGGAGGAAGAAAAGTAAAAGCTGGCCAGGGCACGCCATCTTCTGACAAAACACAGGAACTGCACTGCTCTGAACAAGAGGAGACAGAAAGAGCAACAAGAAAAACATAAAAGTCTGCTTCCTGTTTGAAAATGACTATTATTTACCCCAAAACTCCTTTTGATTTTGTGTATCACTTGGTTGAAGCAGTCATAAATCAAACTTTTCAATAATATTCCAACTGCATCTATAAAAGAACAGCTTCTGCCATAGAAGAACCGCTTTTGGCTAACCAAAAGAACCTTCCAGTGGAAGGTTATTAAAGTTTAAAAGAAGCTCCACATAACTTAAAGGTTCTATACCAATTTAATGTTTTCTTTCGTCAAAGCCAAGAACCACTGAAGATCACTGCAGCCTCTTTCAGTAGCCACTGTAGTCACGTTCCATATTACACAGTTGTAGTACCCAGACAGTCATTCCTTCCCATTGAAGAGTATTACTTGTGTCTTCATGGCAAAGGCTGAGAGAAACGTATACAGAGTAATAGCACTTCTTTCAACACTCTCTTAGACATAACCGCAAAGTAAACTGTTTAAAAAAACAACAACCTCTTCGCAGAACAAACACAGAGACAGAATTCCTCAACTACCTGCTCCTTTTTTATTGTTACTGACAAGGTGCGAGAAATGATCTGCTCAGGTCAAAGGTACAAGAGACTTAACTGCCTCAATTACCCATAATGGCTCACATATGCAGCGGACACCTCCATTTCGCACGAATCAATCTAAAAGCGGTAAAAATGTACGCCTACATTATAGACGCAGGGGTGAACACACACAACCCTCAGTCATTTCCGTACAGGTCACAAACCAAGAGAAGAGAATGAAATTATCCAAAAAAAAAAAAAAACTCTCTGAAATGATCATATTTCGGCCTCTCTATTTGCCAAGGTCAGACTCATTCATCACAGTGGGGTGTGCGGACGAGACTGGACCGAGGCTTGAATGTGTAATGGCGGCAGACAGGCAACGTGCGATGTGGGGATGAAGGTGCACAACAGATTTAGCCCCAAAAAATACATCCCCCCCGAACCCGGCCTGTATGATTAGACATACAGATGTGGGGTAACCTTGTGGTGCTGCGAATAACGGGGGAGCCAAGGAGGTTTGGAAGGAGACTGGGGTCGAATCAGACAGACAGACAGACCCAGACAGACAGACAGACAGACATGGGACAGACCCTATTTACAAATTATTTTTATTTCCCTCCGTCTCCACAGATATAAGAAAACAGCGAGGTACCATTACTGACCCCCCAAACCCCTCAAAACCACCCCCATCCCCCATCTCTCTACACCCCATGAAAAAAAATAAATCTAATTTTCCCATCTCCGCCACCGAGCGCCATTCCCCTCCTGCAGGCTCCCCCCGGCCCCTCCCCTCCATCTCCCCTCCTCATACTGACGCACTCCTCTCTCTCTCTCTTTTTATTCCTCCTCCAAGCAAGGCTCCATTTTGTAATAAGTTCTGATCAGTGTTTCTACCAATTTGCATTCTACTCTGAGAAAATGGAGGAACAGTCTTGATGGTGGAGAAAATGGAAAGAGATAGTGGAGCGAAAAAAAAAAGAAGAGAGAAAGAAGGGGAGAGAGAGAGAGAGAGAGAGAGAGAGACACAGAAATAGTATGAGAGAAACAATCAAATATCCGATTGGATGAGTGCGTGTGGAATAGGGAGCATGGTGAATGAGCGTGCTGGGGGTGTGCTTCTTTTATGCGTTTGTGTGCATGTGAGAGAGACGTGGGTTTATCAGTGTATGTGTTTACGCGTGTGTGTGTGTGTGTGTGTGTGTGTGTGTGTGCGTGTGTGTGTGTGTCTACGCTCCTGCGCATGTGTGTTTGACCACTTCCCAATAAGGGTGGTGGAACGTCAGATAAAAGCTCATTGTACCATTTGCTTATTCAAATTCAATCAGGCAAGCTTGCAGAGAAGGCAGGGAGACAGGTGGCTGTGTGAATTTGTGATCACCTGGCTGATCGGCTAAGAGCTAGATGTGAAATCCTGCTCTAGATGCCTGTCTGTCTGCCCGTCTATCTGCTTATGAGCAGCAAAAAGAACACGAAAAGCTCTACTAACAAGCACTCATGCTAACAGTAGGTACCAGTATTATAATGTCTACAAAGCATGGTTAGGAAGCACTGTGCTATTATGAGAGATGTATGGATACACACTATATGTCCCAAAAATATCCAAAACCACTTTCCCATTGCTGACATAGGCTTTTGATCACACATTCACGACTTTATATCTATAATCTCCACAGAAAAGCACTGCCAACAGAAAAGGATGCTCTGAAGAAGCCACTCAGGAGCCTAAGGTCACCATGCCCAGTACCAAGATTCAGTATCGGCCCTCGCTAATGCTCTCAAATCACAATCCAATCCTCACAGCAATGTTCTAATATCTAGTGCAAAGCCTTCCCGAGAAGAGAGTCCAATACTGCAGAAAAGCAGGGGACATACTCCCTGTTAAAAGCATTGATTCTGGAAGAAATGTTGGATGAGCATGTGTCTACAAACTTTTGAACAGTATGTCGATGTAAATTCTGGATGTCTATCAAAAACATCCGTCTCATTATCCAAGTTTAGTTGGCAATAATAATAATAATAATAATAATAATAATAATAGTCCCCGCAACAAGCCCAGAGGTCCAATCCAACCACTGCCTCACTTCACTGACTCAGGTGCCTATTGGCACTGTCATATCAAAAACTCATAACTCAATTTTTCCAGTTGTGATATTATTTTTTGCTCAGCTTTACACTGTGTTTTATCTGTGTTTCACTGTCATTTCATTACATTGGATTAATAAACATATTCCAAAATTATTCTCAATTCGTTAACCTACTTTAAAGTAAAAGATTTTTGCCCCATTTTGGAGATACAAGGTTGACAGTAAATGAAAATAGAGCTCATCGTAGCGGAAAATAGAGCTTCTCATCACTTTCATATCAAAATATTTAAAAACTCAATTTTTTCTTTATTTTTTCACCGTTTAAATGCACCAGCGCCATTAACATTTCCTGACAAATGGACTATATGAATATAAATATTACAAGACTGCTTGGAATAAAACCTTTTTACATTAACAGACATTAAAGTTAAGAATATTCCCCATCCTCCTCTAATGTTTTCATGTTTGAGGTACTAGGCTTTGAAATTTTTCACCAACAGCACTCAAAAAAGAAAAATGGTGTCTTGGAACACGTAAGAGAGACGTAATCCACTTCTTGGTAAGAAGCAAAGGTGCAACTTAAGTAAGACATCCATGAGACACTACAAGAACTGTACATATTGACAGTGAAAGGCTTGTACTTGACCACAGAGAGCAAACACTGCAACTGCTCTGGCTCTGACTTTGGAGTCATATCTGAAAGAAGTCACATCTACAAAGACTGAACTCTAAAAGGACGAGCTAAGGCAGTGTAAGGCTGCAGGTCGGACTGGGTCAGGCACTGAGGTCCAGCGCACGTTTCTGAGCGAGCATTAATGGGAGGCTGAGCCTGCGTTCAGGATTGGGGGGCAAGATAGCAAAGTTAATTACCGCTTGGCTGGATCGGCCTTTTCTCAGTATGTGTACAGAATAAGTTTTTCATTAATAGCGTGGAGGAGATCGGCAGTTATCTGCACCTCCGGAGGGACAGTGAGCAAGGGGGGGTGACAATCGCAGATTCTTTCACACAGTTTCTCCATCTAATTTCCGACAGTGCATTTTGGAACGAAATTAATTTCCTCGGCTATCTAATAAATCAGAAACAAGTGACTGCTGTTGCTGCCAATCTGGGAAGGCACAATGAGATCGCCCCGTCTCGCGCTGGCGTCTCGTCTCCACTCTGTGCCAGAGACTTACTGCATCACACACAGCTTTAAGTGGCGATCCACTTCTGCTGGCTGCCTCAACCGCACCTACATCAACAAGCAACTTCTGACACATTCAAATATAGAGTTACAAGACAGGTTATCCAAACGTTCTGCACTGTTCTTCAGGGTTACAGCGAAGGGTCGGCGATATGGCAAAACATCACAATACTTTTCACACATAAACAATACATGATATGTATCGTGGCATTTAGTTTTCTAAGGTTGGAGAACAAGCATTTGTATAAATTTCAGAAGGATCAGGAGGATTAATAAAATCAAGGAAAAATGAACGCATTGATATCACATCAGCAACTTGTTGCTATGTAGATTATGTAGGTACTATACAGTGCAGTGTGCTTGTTGTGGTTTACAGGCTCTCTATAATTGGTCTTTATGACACATAATTTCTCAGTGTTCTACAATATCTATGATATATATTCAAATATTTATTCCAAAGGGTATTAGGGATGAGTACAGGTACTCAAGTACTCGATTAACCATTTGAGGTGCCAGGATTAGAACACTGAAATCACTGTTTGGGTATTTGTTATGTTTCATCACAGGCAGACAGAGAAAATATACAGACCAACAAATCAGTGAAATGGCATTTTTATCTTCTAACAGAACTGTGTGATGTGGCTAGTTTACTCAGATTTGAAAGTAAGTATGCATGTTACAACAAAAAAAGATCCTGAAATCCTGTATCAAGCAAGAATGGGAAAACATTTTACTTTCAAAACTGCAGCAATCGGTCTCCTCCCAAATGTGTTGTTGGCATCAAATTCAAAATGGACATATATTTTTCCAATAACAATATAATTTCTCAGTTTCAATATTTGATGTTGTCTTTGTTCTGTTTTCAATTAAATATAGTGTTTTAATGATTTGCACATGATTGCATTCTGTTTTTCTTACATTTCGCACAGCATCCCAACTTTTTCAGAAACGAGGTTGTATATTACACTTTGCTACTCTGAAACACGTGAACCTTAACGAGTGCCCTTTATTAACGTCGGCTGAAGTCTGCTTTATTCTTCCCTTTCCATGTTTTGTTTATTGAACCTTATAGACATTCAAATACCAAAATTGGTCAGAATGCACATCGCTAAAGCATGTCATGATGTAACTGATTGCATTAACAAGAATATATTGTCACACTGCCCATCCCTTATTACATTTATGCTATTTACATGGATCTTCTTCAGCTTCTCATGCTTACTCATCTCAGTACAGCTAACACTAATTGTAGTGAGTTATAATTAAACTAGAGACTCTTTACATTTCTGCAAGTAAACACTGGAGTTTCCGTTGAAATCTGAAGGGAAACACATTCAAAAGCTTTTCGCTCATCAGTAACAACGTGTGGAAAAGAGTGGATTCCGCAAATATCTTGTCACATGGCAGATTTGCATGATAGAATTAGTTGATTTGTTGAGGCTCTGAGGAACGTTGTGTTCATTTTATTATTCATGGGCTATATTAGATGTCATGTGATACATTATACATGCAGTGCCTTGTAAGATCCAATGCATGTTTTCCGCATGGTTTCCCACTGAAACAAGTGGAGTGGGGGGTTTGCAACACAGTGTGCGCCCCAGGCTACTTCCAGCAAGGCTAGCAGGCATTAGGAGAGTGTGTGCAGATGTATGGAGGTGAGGGGTGTTCTCCTCAAGCCTCCAGACTAGCGGGTTGGGACTATAGCTGTGGGTCAGGTCTCTCCTCCAAGCCCCTGTGTAGAAATGCACCAGGATCGTAATAGCGGGCTCGAGGGGGGTGTCAGAGAAAACACAGGGCTTGGATGCTACTGGGGAAGGGTTAAACGATGCTGTTGTATAACATTGATCCGTCTCAGATAGAGAGGCAGATATCCCCCCTTTTTCGCACCGCCATCACAGAATTAGCCTAACTGCTGCCTCGGTGGCGTGGAGCCGAAAGGCCACGCCAAATCCCTCTCCACCGTCCTATTGATTTTCACGCCCAGAGACGCCATGCTCCCAAAGGCCAGTAAATTACAGGCCATTTTACAGGGAATTACACCTGCATGGGAAACTTTACGGGGACAAGCATGTCAGGGATCAGTCAGTTGCACAACAGAGGAGCAATCGAGAGAGCTGGTGCCTCAACCTGAGGCTACGGCAACTGTGTCTGACCCGCAGCTAGCACACACACAAGAGAGAGAAAGTGAGGCCTCCAAACGCCATAAACACAACGGTTCTCCACCATTAAACTGACAGTGAGTGAATAAAACTACAAGTGAACTGGATGCCATCCCTCTCCGATTCTGACTGCATCCAATAAGCACTGGAGGCCCCCTTTCTCTCTTCTCTCAAGGAGCCAGCTGTTAAGCAACAGAAGCACATCTAATGGAGACCATACACAAAAAAGGATGGCGCACAAAACCACAAATGTGGGCCCCATAAGCTTGGTGAAGGCTTTATGGAGAGCAGCGAGCATCATAAGGAGCAGATTAAGTCCTACAGGAATGGAGCCGTCCCTCCTCTGATCCTGCTCTTCACCCAAGTGCACCACCACATTTCTCATGCAGATGAAAACCCACCCTACACCCCAATATGCATATAAGGAATTCTCCCTTTTGATCCCTTGACATCCAGTGACACGTGCCACATTCTATCGCGGCACTGCTAATGTTTGTGCGCTTCAGCACGGCAACAAGCGTTTCTGATTTTATTTAGCGTCTGCAGCGCGTTTGATCCCAGCTCGGAAACTATCGTTTACAATAGCGTGTGTCATGTCAGAGACCGAGAGAGGCAAAAGCCCTGAGGATAGAGGTTAATGCAGGGAGGAGACAGCTTCCTGAAGAGCCTGCTGCATCTCTTTAACATGCGATAAACGAGGAGAAACTGGAAGGGCCTTGACACATGTAGATTTTACATACGTACTCTTAATAAACAAAATGACATGCTAGACATTGACGTGAATTGTTTCTGCTTTGCGAGTAAACATGGCAACTGGCAAAAAAAAGGCTTGTAAGATGTGTTGAGACGCTCAAGTTGGCTGACTCATAAAAATAAAAAAATTATAATAAACATAAAACAATAATAATAATAAAAAACCTCCCCTGCTCCCTCTGTGGCACCTGGCAATCTCGGGCGGGATCCAGTTACATTTCATTTCTTCAATAGCTTTTGCTCTCGCCTTGTAAAACTCTCTCTGTACACTGGCCTGCGCTGACCTCAGGAGAGCCCCACCAACATGAAAGGATCTTTATCTGTTCCAGGTGTGTGAGAGCTCATGCTGTGTGTGGGTGTGAGTGAGTGAGTGAGTTAGTGAGTGAGTGAGTGAGTGAGTATTAAAGAGTGAAAGAAAAAAAGAGGGTAAGAAAGAATGAATATACAGTATACAGAACGTAGCAGAGCTTTGAACAACACGCTTTTATAGCAGCAGCATTTCACATTTCATAAAGTTTTGTTAAGGCTCTGTGCTTATGGATACATGTAAAAACCCTTTTACACGTTCTTTTATTTAACTTGCATAACAACAAATACACCGAAGTTGTAAAAGAGTTTAAAAATACACCAAAAGTTTGGTATCACTGTTCAAAAGTTTGCAGTGAAAGTTCTCATGAATATAAAATCAACTCTGTTGCAGATACAAGTAAAGTATTATAATGTGCTGTCCGGTTCAGCTTCCCATGTCACATAATTAATACGAAGCTGAAAGAACAAAAGAAATTTCAGATTAATCCAGAGGACTGAACAAATCTGTAAAGTATGTAGGATTCCCTGAATGCCTTGTATTCCAAATGGTGATTCAATTTTAGGACAGATAACTTGACAGAAAAAAAATATTGCCAAACAAGCAATTACAAAGTATTACTTATCATTTAATGAACTTCTTCTCAAAATGATATACTGAATAAAACATCTAAAAATACAGTTCTGTATCTAGTTTAAGTTAAAATTGTATATAAAATGAGGAAGATAACAAACCCTTTAAGGCAGAAGTAAAAACTTGAACGTTTCTGCTATTTTATCTTTGTATCTTTGTTTATCAACTACCATTCTGAACATAAAATACAACAAGTGACTCCAAACGTCTGAATGGTAGCATGTAAACAAAAGGTATCAGGTAATGTTCTTCTACAGCTCGATAAAGCAGCACACAAAACCCACGGCACAGCATGATTCTTCCATATACATGTGCAAGAACTTATATATCCTGTAAAATTCATATATGTATATACACATATAATATATACTATATAATATATAAATACAATATCATAATATATATATTGCTGTTGTCAGAAGAAAACCTCATATCTCTAAAATGGTAACTTCACATGAGAAGGAAAAAAACGATTTTACTTTTAATGTAAGTCAATGGAACCAGAATTTTTACCAAGTCGTTCTTGGCCAGTTCTTTTAGTCCATTCACCATGAAATTTACAGACAATGTAAAGGGTAACAGGCATTTTCAAATTATGTCCAAACTGAAAAACGACAAAAATGGAGATACAAGGTTTTCTTCCGACAGCAGCTGTATATATATATATATATATATATACATATATATCCATCCTTCAAACATCTTGATCTCCCATACACATATACACAGACAGATCTCCTTTGGTTTAAGCTCCATCACAGAAAAAAGACATGCATTAAATGTACCTAATTTCCAATAAAATCACGTAACTTCATTGTTGCCAAAAGTAACTAAGAGGAAAGAAAAACTGCATCGATGTGATACACATGTGAATCAGGTCAATTTAATACATTACTTTTTTCAGTTATCGGTCACTGGCGCGCCTTCCTCCATCACAGAGCATGGTGACACTGGCCAGTGAACCTGACCCTTCACACTTGACCTCTCTGGCCTAATTCAGAACAGGGCTAACCATTCAAAGCTGGAGCAGACCATGACCTTGATCTACAGACTTAGCTTCGGGACCACTATGAACCCAAACAGAGTATACTACAGTCCGAACAGTTGGATATCATTCACTTACCATAATCTAACCATAACTATATTTGTTTTGGGTCTGGCTTGCATTAATTAAAGTACAGTAGTTGATAGCTGGGCTGGGCTGATGAGTAGGGAGTATTTAATAACTGAGCCCAAGCTAAACATCTCCTGGGATGAAGAGATAGATGGACACAGAAAAAGACAGACAGACAGACAGACAGGGATCAAACTTTCTTCTCCAAGAAGATGCCTAGCACTCTGGGTATCATTCTAGGGTTGTCATGATTCAGGGATTTTGACTTCAACACCGATACCAAGTGTAGTATCACTATGTTCCATAACCAGTGGTAAAAAATTATAATGTTTATTGGACTGAATACAGAAAACCGTTCAAACAGCTTAAGCAACATTTCTTATTTGATTTCTGATTTTAATGACTTTGTCGATCCAAAACTCTTCAAATGTTAAATAAACAAGTGACTAAATTATTTAAATTAAATGGGGATAGTAAGACAAGGATATTTGTCTTGTATTTTACTTTCCAAAGTCTATTTAGTCCTATAAATAGAATGAAATAGGCTTTTTTGTCACTGCGCTTTTATGACTGACATATGTAAATTATCTTTGTTCTGACTGGCTGTCCTGCATTGTGCCAACACAACAAAACAACAGCCCAATTATAAGAAACACCTCTTATAATTTCAGTATGAATGGGCTGGGTCAAACTACTGTAAGCTAAACATGCAGATATATGTTAATGAGTTGGTTCTTATGTCATCACAGAAACAACTAAGTCAAAACAGGCTGGTTTTGCAGCTTAGTTTCTATATATAGGCTGTATGGAATGAGAGGTAAATGCTATGTTTTGAAACTTTAACAATATTTACAAAATAACAAGGGAAATTTGGTTTTCCACGGCATGGGACATAAGGTCACATACGTTACCAAATAAAAGTCCTCATCTGTATGTTTTATATATATATGGCCGTGTCTCTGCCCATTCAATTAGTATGCACAGTTTGAATAACCTATGAGCAGAACACAACGTCAACATAATGTTAGCCTATTTAACAGAACAGAACGGTATGAATATTGAATAGAAAGCATTGAGAGTACTGAACTGTTTACTACGCTGAATTGAAAAATACATAGACATAACAGCAAACAAACTAGGCCACACAAGTTTTTAAAGTCGCTGGACAGGCCGCTAAAAAGTTATGATAAGCTGGAGAAGGTTGAAGCCACCTTCTCCATTTTTCAGCTTTGTTACATTTTGCTGGACTCATTATTTCGGGCGTTCGGGGCCCGCTGTGTCAGCCGCCGTGACCACTTGATATATGAAGAGTGGTCCATCACTTAGATCCCCTCCTGCCACAGCCAATGAGTGGCGCGGGGGTGCAGGCCTGTTCCCCGCCGCCCGTGGACAGAGACGGATGGCGGGGCCTGACTCTGGCGATGGGGAGCAGGGGACTCTGGCACTGGACAGGTTACAAATAGGTCTGAGAGTGAGGAGCTGAACCTGAATAAATGCTGATCTTCCAGTGAGCCACTCATCCACTAACTGTCATAGCGGAGCGCTAGCACAGAAAAGAGGACAGCGTGGAGAAGAGGCCTCAAACAAAGAGCAAGAGGACGGTCGCCGTCCACTGATATAAGACACTCTAATCTATTAGCAGCTATGAGGTGAATTAAAACATGGTGGAGAGAGTAGGAGGACAGAAAAAAAATTCTTAATGAAATTGGCCAAAGCTCAAGCTTTTTTTTTCCTGCCTTGTTCTTTGGCTGCCACCTCCAATGTCTCTTTTCTCCACAATCAGTGTCAGAAGAAGGAGGCGCAGAGTAGTTTGCGAGAAACACTTATCTAACGCAGCGGCAGAACCCTGCTCCTGCGCTCTTTATCTCTCCAGGAGATGGAATTCAATATACAAAAAAATGCCACCATGCAGAGGCAAGCGCGCCTGCGCCACAAAGAGGGCAGGGTTGCCAGGTAATTGGTTGCTGGTGGACAAACACAAGGTTTGAGACTACCCTTGGAGGAGTGGAAGAATTGGTGGGGGGGTGGGGGGAGGTATTGGGGTTTATGGGGTGTCTTGACAACCCCCCTCCCCACCCAGCCCCACCCGCTCCCTCAGTAATCTGCAGCCCCGCTGTACTCTGGAAGTGTCTATGCCTCATGCTGCAATAACAATGCATGTCACCTTAACTAACACAAGAAATGTGGAAGAAGGGCGAACAAAAAAAAAAAAAAATACAATGTTTTGTTTCTTTTTCTCCTGTTAGACCTTTTTCTTATCCCCCTCCTGCGCATTAATTAGGAAAATCACTCACATCCATGACATTTAAATTAGAATTACACAAGATAATGTCATAACAAGAAGCGGAATACCATTAAAAACGAAAAATAATTTCTTCTCTCGGAGATAAATGTAAATGGAGGACCGGGGGTAGGGGGGGGTGCTGTGGTAATAACAATAAGTGGCAGAGCTCTGAGGGGGGTGGAGCAAACAGGAATCCAGCCTGTTTCACCATTTCCATCACTCCTCTCATTCTGGCCTAGGTAAAGGCAGACAGCAGGGGAGAGAAGAGGAGGAAAGAAAGAGAAAGAGAGAGAACGATGAAGGGGAAAAAAAGTTATTCCTCTGATTTATTTATGATGCAATGAAGGTATGCTGAACGCATCAGAACCAGCAGCAGTGGTCAGACTGTCAGAGATGATGAAGTGCCTTCATAGTCGAGTGAGCGAGTGAACGAGTGAACGAAGAGAGGAAAGGAGGAGTGCAGCCAGTGGTGCTGCAGCATGGAGTTAACTATATCGCCTCTCCCATGCCACCTCATACACACCACAGCGTTATTTACACCCTATCACTTTTCTGTAGTGTAATCAGTGTACATACACATAGAATCAATTACAGGGCTGGGCATCAAAATTCAATACCTTAATGGCACCAGCCAAATTACTTCAATACTACTGAGTACTGAAAAATTCCATCAATCATTTAATATCAAATTTCAATAAGTATTTAGACTTATTAGCACCGGTGAGCCAATAAGCATGACTGTTCCAAAATCTGGACTGGTGACTGGCCTGATAAATTAAATTCTGTAATATTATTTACATTATTATTTAATGCACATTATTAACATCAGAGCTTCCTGACTAGTTGGCAGTCAAGAAGCCACTTACAGGACTTCACACTCCTTTCTGGTTTAAGCCACACCCACTTTCAGTTTGTAATTAATAATAAGGTATCAAAACTATAGCAGAGGAATATCAGGATTTAGGCCGAAGTTTTCTTTTTTGTTGTTTTTTAACTTTTTCTTTGATACCCATTGCTAAACAATTACATACCGTAATACATAAGGACTGTAATAAAGGACACTGGTAAACCAGTCCAGTCATTTATAACTAAGACAAAGTCTAAATATTATGATAGCATGTACTGACTGTATTGATAAAAGTCACTGTTACATTATTGTCCAAATATTTTACATCAGTTTACATTAATAAAGTTGATCGTATGATCATGTTTCCTGAATGCTGCTACTATATTTTAAAATAATACCCTACAAACCTGAGATAGCTTGTTTTGTTTGGACAAACAGGAAACTCTATACAGTAATATAAACTTCAACCAATCAGAGGCTACATTTCAAAAAATGCTTTTCATGTATTTTTTAAGTTAAACAAAACCATCTGAAGCACTGCACCAAATTACAAACTGTAGTTAAGTACGTTTTTGTTATATAACTGATTTTTTGTTATATGACATCTTTTGTTTATATATGGTACACCCATGCAGACAGTATATCACCTAATAAGCACTACAGTAACCGACTCTATTGTTGAATCCCAAATAATCCTTTTTACTCAAAAAAATCAGAGCTTACACAAGGAGCAGCACTTACGCCATAAGACTGTACTCTTTTACCTTAAGCATAAGAGGTCTGTTTTTTTCATTTGAAAACCACAGATTGTAAAAGCCCTTTTAAATGAGTCCAAAACAACCTACTTCTCCAGCAAAGTTCAGCAAGTCTTAATGAGAGTGGACAGCAATGGCACAGCACAGCCAAGCACACAACTAAACTTGTGCAGTGGTTAGGGAAAAAATAAATACATGGGGTAACAATAATCTTTTAATGGTGGTCTGCATGTTGAGGGGACGCAAAGAAAGTGGCTTTAGACAGCTCTGAACATGTTAAAGACAACACCGCCCTCTGCAGGTCGAGGGTGGAACACATATCGTACAAACCATCTGCACCAGCAGGATCCCAGATCAGAGGCTGTCCAAAGAGCTCTGTCTTTATACAATAGACATATACAGCACTACCTTGTTTGGGTGTTTGTTGTCGTTGATATGTTTACTGAGAAGATCAGTGTTTTTGACTTTGGTTGTGGTTAAACTGCTACTGAATATAGAAGATACATAAATAAAAAGCAGCAAGAAAGTGTCTCAAGTAAAAATAAATAAATAAATAAAATACACAAGTTAAAGTACAAGCATTATTTCGATTAAGGTAATATTACTAGATAAATGACTTAAGTAAAGGCGATCTAGAAACGGTCTTATAATATGCTTACAACAATCTCATAATAAGAAATACTACATTTATTTGCTAGATTTAAGATAATATCACGTTCTGCTATGTAGAACAGTTGGAGGTAGAACCTGCAGTTTGAGTGCTACAGCACAGCTAGAAATGAGGGGGAGATTGTCGTGTTTGCTTGGGTTGCATTAAGCTGAGATCCAACCATCTTTTAGAAAAAAAAAAAAACTCAGCAGGCGAAAGTAAATGTCCCCTGGCTTCTCTAATTCAGCCCTAATTCTTCCAATTTTACCTCATCATTATGGGACCAGAGCAATTTCCACTGACGGGGTGAAATCACCTTGACGAAACACTCATATTTATGTAACCATTGCTCTTCCCTCGCTGCTGTGCCCATCCAAAGATTTATTAACAGTTTTCGGCCCAGCATGTATTTGAAAAATACCAGTGATTTCATATAATTTAATGGGCCGCAGATGGGCCGGATTCAAACCGCTCGGTCAGAAAATACGGCCCAAAATTGCCGCACTTTCTAATATCGCAGGCATTCCGGGCAGATGGGAATAAACCGTAATGGAGCACAAATGTACTTTTCATATTTGCAGGTCTGCTCTGAATCTCCACCTCGTAGGTGATAAAAATTGGACTGCGGCTCAGATTCAAATAAGCTGGAGAGACGTCGCACACATCCATCTTAATGCTGCAGAGAGGCGGGTGGGGGGGGCAGAGAGAGAGAGAGAGAGAGAGAGAGAGAGAGAGAGACCTCCTTCTCGGCTACAGAAGAGGAGCAAGTCCTCATAGATTGAAGCTCCAGCACTGCTACTCCACACTGCAGCCATTTTAAGTCAAATTTCACATCCATCTAGCCATAAAGTGTTGCTGCATTTTATCTATGAAAAGCTCAGCGCAGGATGCATGAAATGGCAGATCAGAGCGTATATCTCCATGCATACAATTTGCACGATCATCCTGTGGCCACCACAAAAACAAATGTCTCTCCTGTAGACCGCAGAGCAACCAACTGACCCTGCAAAAATTGAGACGGGGGTGGGGGGCCACTGAAAGATCTTTCCCTCCTCTGTTCTATGTGCTGCATTATAGAAAATTCCAGAAATCAGCCTGACTAGATTGGGTCTGAAGTGAGCCCTTTGATACCTCTGCATGTCCTTTCATCTCCGGGAACGGTTGCCTTCACTTTAGTTTAGCAGAACAACACTTTGCACGCTGGAGAGAATACCCTTGAAACACGACAGCGGAGATGCCTTTCTTGTGCGTGGGCACAGGGAATATTCTAGGCTTCTTTTTTGATGTTATTTTCCTTCCCAGCAAGTTTTCAAGATGCACTGATACCTCATACACAGATCTAATTCTGTTTATTTTTTCCTCTTTTGAAAGACAGAAATAAGGATCCATGCACTCGAAATCAGGTTTGATAGATTCACACTCAATTTTCAGAAAGACTGAGGGGAGCTTTTTCATCTTGCACTCAGCCTCTCCATGCATTTAAATCATTTCTAACAAGCTATCTGAAAGTTCATCTATCGATCACTATCACCACATCTTACTATGCAGTTCAGCGAAAAAAAAAAAACATAATATTGATAACATCTCCTTTGCTTACGCTAGCTTTTTTTTTTTTTTTCCACAGGATTTATCCCGAGATTGACCCGGCGCTTTTCGACGCTGTGTTATTGAAGACCTGGTGGTGAAGCCCTTTGAATCGACTGATGCCTAAGCAACGACGCTCAAAGTCCAAGGTTATTTGAGCAGGATTTCCTTTAAAATTCTTTAAAGGCAGCAGCGGACGGCGCTCATATACACTATACATAAAAAATGCGCGCAAATAAACTAACAGAAGTTACCGGATGGGCCAGCATCAAAGGGGCCGTGGCGGCAGGCCAGAGCTGGAGTTGAGCCGGGTCTTTGTGCGCTGGAGCCGGGGAGATGTTCTGCATGTTTCAGAGCACCTCTCCGCTTCTCTCACTGGATTACCAGCAGGGCTTTGAAGCCCAAAAACCCACCTGCTCTGATCCCCGCACTGCCTGCACTTCCGTTCTTCCAGGATGAGTTCCCGTTGGGGAATGGCAGCATGGAGAGATGAGCCTTGCCCCACTGGGGGGGGGATTCCTGTGTGGAACTCTAGTCCCGCAAAAGAGGAGAAGCCAGGATTAGGCCTCTTCTCGAGCCTGGCCTTTTACACCTGTACACTAGAGATGGCACGGTACCACTTTTTCTTTCACAATACCAATACCAATACTAAAACCTGCTGAGCCAATATCTTTTCTCTTTAAAAAACTAAGCTTAAAAATAAACAGTTTTTCGTCACAGAACTTCAGTTAACTTCATCTAATAGCTTAACAAAAACAAGAAAAAAGATATAGTAACACACTATAGCCAACAATATGACTTACACAAAACAGTAACTTTTTCATAACCTTTTCACAAAATACATCACAAAGTCACTGTAATTCTAGTATAACGCTTAGATAGCTACTCATTCTTCTTATGTAAAGATACATTTCACTTGACCATGTTTCTTGGTATAACTGGGATATCACTGCTGTCGGAACAAAAGGTTTTTGACATAACTTGAAAGTACCCATGGTCCTACATATTGTGCGTAAATTCCATGATGAATGGACCAACAGAAAAGACCTACAATTTCTTGGAAAAAAGTCTGGTTCCATTGACTTACATTAAGAGTATGTTTTCACCTTCTCCTGTAAAGTTACCATTTTGGAGATACGAGGTTTTGATCCGACAACAGCGATCAGTAGTCACTCCAAGCCATGAAATTTCGGGTCCAGAAAACGACATTTTAAAAATTTATTTAGTAACATTTGCAGAAAAGCATACTCCAAAGATTTTATTTTTCCTTATTTCTTCCACATAACAAAGAGCAAAAAATAATAATAATCGTTTTTACATCTATGCATGCAAAAGAACATGACAGGGTTGGGTGGTAGCCAAGTTGGATTACAATTAGGGTCCCCAAATATTTAGAAACAATTACAAGCACTACAAACAATCCATTCTGTGATATTTCAAGCTTCAATTTCCATTCAGAATCAAACTTTCCTCAGCATTTTCTGCGGATAACAGCTTGATACCAATACTAGGTATCAGTGCTAGTTACAATATACACAGTAAAATACTAGCTAGGAACTAATTTGGAATCTCAGTATGAAAATGAGGTTGAAATGAGCTCCTTTACCAAGTTTTAACAATGTTTAACCACTTAAACTCCACTCAACTGCCAGCAGATCCAGACTCCTAGAACCTGCATTCCTCACACCTACAACTTGACAATTAATCCTCAGGACAGAATAAAATTGAGTTTAAAAGGTTCTAAAATCTAATGCATAAACAAATAGTTTAATGTTATGATTTTAAATCCCATGTTTCTTTTTGTGAAAATCTTATGGGACGTAGAGCAAAAGGAAAGCGACACTGGCCTGGAAATAATGAAAATGACATGAGACGACATCTGGTGTGCATCTATTAATAATATTTCTGTTCCAGAGTGTCAGGAAACCAAGAGGCCCAGTCCATTTTCATGGGGTCAAATACACAGGTGCACACAGATAGAGTGCATGCTCTTTCCCTCACCCACCCACTCTGTCTAACACACACACGTCTGGTGTGACTGTTGACTTTTTTTTTCTAAGGATTAAAAAATATATAAAATAAAAATAGACTTAGCCTGTGTGCGAATTACCCAAAGCTAGAGTGAAGCTAAATGTCAGCAGAGGCACACAGAATCTCTACCTGTGAGAAAAGATCCAATACGCAAGTGGGAAGGGGCCTGCATGAAAAGGGGGCCATCTCGCATGCTACCTTCAAGGTAGGATGAATAATGAATGGCTTAGCGATGGACACAGAGAGAGGCCCATCAATATTTCACAACTCTCCCCCCCTCTAATTTTACCCGTGCTCTCCCAGACCGCCGCCGCTGTCCCAACACAAATCCTCAACTGTTGCTGCTGAACAATAAGCCCAGTATACATACACCACCCGGGTTGCCACAGCAGTGCAGGCCATTTAGACTCTGCATTGATTCCTGCAGACATACACACCGATCAGGCATAGCATTATGACCACCTCCTTGTTTCTACGCTCATTGTCCATTTTATCAGCTCCACTTACTATATAGGTGCACTTTGTAGTTCTACAGTTACAGACTGTAGTCCATCTGTTTCTCTGATACTTTGTTAGCCCCCTTTTACCCTGTTCTTCAGTGGTCAGGACCCCCATGGACCCTCACAGAGCAGATACTGTTTGGGTGGTGGATCATTCTCAGCACTGCAGTAACACTGACGTGGTGGTGGTGTGTTAGTGTGTGTTGTGCTGGTGCGAGTGGATCAGACACAGCAGTGCTGCTGGAGTTTTTAAACACTGTGTCCACTCACTGTCCACTCTATTGGACACTCCTACCTTGTCGGTCCACCTTGTAGATGTAAAGTCAGAGACGATAGCTCATCTGCTGCTGCACAGTTTGTGTTGGTCATCCTCTAGTCCTTCATCAGTGGTCACAGGACGCTGCCCACAGGACGCTGTTGGCTGGATATTTTGGTTGGTGGACTATTCTCAGTCCAGCAGTGACACTGAGGTGTTTAAAAACTCCAGCCGCACTGCTGTGTCTGATCCACTCAGACCAGCACAACACACACTAACACACCACCACCACGTCAGTGTTACTGCAGTGCTGAGAATGATCCACCACCCAAATAGTACCTGCTCTGTGAGGGTCCATGGGGGTCCTGACCACTGAAGAACAGGGTAAAAGGGGGCTAACAAAGTAGCAGAGAAACAGATGGACTACAGTCTGTAACTGTAGAACTACAAAGTGCACCTATATAGTAAGTGGAGCTGATAAAATGGACAATGAGCGTAGAAACAAGGTGGTGGCCATAATATCATGCCTGATTGGTGAACACACTCTGCTGACAACCAAGGAACACACATTAAAATAACATTTCAGAAGGGATAAAATGAAGCTGTGACGAAGAAAGAAAACAAAGAAGGGGGGGGAAGGAGGAAGTGCTGACAGATCTTAGCAAACTACTTTAAAAGAGAAAGAGAGAGATAGAGACAGAGAGAGAGTTTGGAAAGATGTCAAATTAGAAGTCATGTCATTTGAAGGTAATACGCAACGCAGCACAGGCGAAACCCTCAGCCCCCATTTAAGGGCCTGTCACTATTGGCATAATCGCATGTAAATGAATGCATGCAATCAAGCTAAATTGGATGCACTCAAACTTAATTCCTTCACTTTCTTTCTTATGTATTCATGTCCTCACTAATGACCGCATTAGATATTCTTACGCCACGTTTTGTGTGTAAATCCAATTGTCATTTCCTTTTCATACAATGTCACTGTTCTGATTAGGCCACCGCCAGTGGGGAGAGCACGAGCATGACGGGTGCGCCATGTTCACTGACCCCAACCACCAACACACACACACAGACACACAGCGCAGTCTGATCTCATCACTTTCCTGTGTGACTGAGTGGGTGAGGTGGATGCTTCGGCTCCTTCGCCGCTCCAGCACTTTCTCCAGTCAGCAGCAACAGAGAGCTCTCTGGGAAAAGCAAAGACTGCCAGTTTACAGAGTAGTGATGAGAAACCCAATTCACTTTTATCAAACTGACTCTTTCAAACGGATCTATCCAGGCTCTGACCAGAATTGTTCTTTTGTAGCAAGTGTTTATAGGTAGAACAAGCTTTATAGAATGTCGGCACAACAGTTTCTGTTATATTATCTACATCAGGAGTGCATTATTGTTTTAAAATACACTCTCAAATGCAAAATGTAAATAAAAACTAAATTTGATGATATGCAAATCATTTAAACCCTATATTTCATTGAAAATAGTACAAAGACAACAAATCAAATGCTGAAACTGAGAAATGTTATTGTTTTTCGAAAAATATATGCCCATTTTGAATTTGATATGCCCATTCTGAATTTGCCAACAACATGATGCAAAAAAGTTGGGACGGGGGCATGTTTACCACTGTGTTTCATCACCTCTTCTTTTAACAACACTCTCCTTTGTTGTATTTTTCATTTCATAATGCACCAAATGTTTTCAGTGGGTGACAGATCTGGACTGCAGGCAAGCCAGTTTAGCGCCCTGACTGTTTTAATATGGAGCAATGCTGTTGTAATACATGCAGAATGTAGTTTGACATTGTCTTGTTGAAATAAGCAAGACATTCCCTGAAAAAGACGTCGTCTGGATGGCAGCATATGTTGCCAAAACATGTATATATCGTTCAGCATTAATGGCAACTTCACAGATGTTCACGTCACCCATGCCATGTGCACTAATGCACCCGTATACCATCACGATTACTGGCTTTTGAACTGTGCACTGATAACAAGCTGAGTGGTCTTTAGCCCGGAGGACACAGTGTCCATGATTTCCAAAAAGAATTTCAAATGTCAATTCGTCAGACCACATTTTCCACTTCCCCTCAGTCAATTTTAAATGAGCTTGGGCCCAGAGAAGGTGGCAGCATTTCTGGATCCTGTATATATATGGTTTCTTCTTTGCGTTTAAGAGTTTTAATTAGCATTTGTGGATGCAGTGATGAACTGTTTACACAGACAGTGGTTTTCAGAAGTGTTTCTGAGCCCATGCAGTGATTTCCACTACAGAATTATCTATGTTTTTAATGCAGCGCTGCCGCAGGGCCCAAAGTTCACGGCCAGCAAGTACTGGTTTTTGGCCTTGTCCCTTACATACAGAGATTTCTCCAGATTCTCTGAACCTTTTAATGATATTATGTGCCGTAGATGATGAAAAGCAAAAGTTCTTTGCTATTTCATGTTGAGAAACATTATTCTTGAATTTTTGCACTATTTGATCATGCAGTCTTTCACAGAGTGGTGAACTCCTCATCTTTACTTCTGAATTATGTTACTAACCTGTTGTCAATCAATCACCAGGTGTTTTTTTTTAGCATTGCACAACTTTACCTGCCTTTTATTGCCCTGTCCCAACTTTTTTCTCAGTTTCAACATTGTATATGTTGTCTTTGAAGCATTTTCAATTAAATATAGGATTTAAATGATTTGCACATCATTGCACTTTGTTTTTATTTACATTTTTGGAAATGCAGTTGTATTTATTTTGTATGCATGAGAACAGTCACACTATTAGGACAGATCAGATGCAGGTTTTTTGCTGTGTTTCAGCTGTGGAATTTAGTAGTTGTTTCCATCCAGTCTTTTTTTCATCAATATTCTGAAATGTCTGTCCAAACTGACACCAGTTTCTATGAAAGAACACTTTTGTGGGTGAAGCATGGAGAGATCAGTTTATCATTTGCAAAATTCTGACTACCTCTACTTTCAACTCAGCACCACCTGGAACCATCTGTAGCCGGTAGCAGTGCTAACAGACTAACAAGTCAGTAGCACAAAGGAAAATTCAGAAATACGCAGAGGAGTACATATACAAAAACATCTGGCTTTACAAAATGGTCCGTATGTTTGAAAACTGATGAATAATAAATGAAGGCCAATTAAAAGGCGTGGCAAAAAAATCTAATTTACACAGTTTTCTACTTACCCCAGATGTAGTCTATCAGCCAAGACATGTTTTGTGGCCAAAGTTTGCATCTTAACCCCACTCAGTTGAGGTTCAATCAATTTATTGAAAATAATATGTTCAGAAGTATAATTCATTCATGAATAGACATTTTGAGCAGAGAAGCATTTGCCCTCTTCTTAAACAACAGGACACAACTACCTCTCTCTCTCTCTCTCTCTTCACAAGGCAACAGGTCACTAAGGAGCATCATCTAAATTAACCACGTATCACAAGTTTATATGCTGTGAAACTGTCCAAAATGCTAGCAAACAGATAATCCGGACAATTCTGTCATTTGTTGTCACTAACGGCACTCTGCCTTCACCCTAGGAGCCCTGATGTCAGGATACTGAGAGTTATGACTTTTAGGGAGGGGGGGGGGCTCTCGTTTTACATCTGATTGTTTATCTGGATGGTCACGTCTAATATAACAACTCTCGTCCCTCCAGCGTGCATGTGAACGAGGCTGTCAGGGGGATTAGCACTGGCGCTCAGCTGCCTGCTGAAGGGCTGCAGCTTCAATGTTCATCCACAGATGAGCTTAATTTTTAGAGGCAAGGCATCTCATGAACCTCGCCCATAACTCACTCAGGTTAGCTGCTTATTTATGTAGATACTTTGTCATCTCTCCAAAAACATGACTCCAGACTAATAACTCCCACCTCATAATTTCACTACGTTTTATATGTCATTTTTAAACCCTTGTTTCAAAACAGCTTTGCAGAAATTTAGGTTCAGAACCCTTCAGAGAAAGCTGAGGATGACGGTAACACTTAAAACGCCCTAAGAGCACGAGGAACAAACACTGAGGAAAACCAGAACCAAAGGGGAACCCAACCTCCTCCGGTCTGCACCAGAAAATGAGTAATAAGTAATGATACAAGTACAAGTTAACAAGAAACATTAGGAAAGATTTGTAATCATCACTCAAACAACAGAGTCCAACCTTAAAATTGCACAAACTCTCTTTTGTATAAAGTGGTGTTAGTTCTAAAAGGCTCTGCTGTTGAATTAAAATTATAATTGTCAGCCATACAGAAATTGGCCTTGTGTACATTTTCTGTAGGAATTATAAGTGTTAAAAGTTAGCTGTTAAGTGTTTGTCAGCTTGTTTTTCTGGATTGTTCTTGGTTAGCAAAACAAAACACTCTGCAAGCTGTTAATAGACATACTTCGCTTGCCGAAGCCATTAAAATCCTGTTTAAGTTAATTTGGTTTGTTTACAGTGGCTCTACACAACTCTAGCTACCATCATTTCACCACCACATTTCTTGGTTACCTTACCACCGCAATAAAATCAAAAGGGGTGGAGCAGGTCTTTAATACATACTTTACTATTTCTATTATGAAAAAAGAACATCCCTTAGGCTAACTTAGGCTACATTTACACAGCAGATAAAACTGGCCCAAATCCGATTTTTTTCTTCATATGTGACACAGATGCGTGTCTGTGTGTCAGTGTGAACAGCAAAAAACACATTTAATCTGACATTTTCAATTCCGATTTGAGACACTTTCATATGTGGTACTGAAATCCGATCCGCATCTGATCTGCGGCAGTGCGACACAGTCTGATCAGCCAGAACGGAATTCCTTGCGACTTTTACGTCAATCCAACTCAACATTCGTCATTATTGAGACTCAAACATTTGGGCTGATGTTTCTGTACCAAAAAATTAGAAAAGACTCATCCAAAACCCTCCACGTTCAAAGAGATTTTGAAAGAAATGACCGAACGTGGCCGCAGGAGAACGAGGCTGCAGCGTCAAGAAAAGTCTAAAAGCGAAGTTTAAAGAATCCGAGGACGTGAACCAAAGAAGTGACCGAGCCCTTTCTACGACTCGAACACATTCTGGGTGATGAGCCCAGCTGTCAGTCAGTGAAACTTCATGATGGCTCCTGTGGTGCTGGCAAAGATGAAACTGAACCATCCAGAGCGACTGGCGTTCGGTGGAAGTCATGATTGTTTACCTCTGGATACGTGCCATGTGAAGCCATGTGAAGCAACGTGAAGCTCTGTTCCTTTGCACATATGGGTCGGTTTAGGAGCTCATCTGTTCAGACTGATGTCGCATACAGGTCACATTTAAAAGATATTATGAACAGCCAAACAAAAAAAACGGATTTGGTGAGAAAATCAGATTTGGGCCACTTTTACCTGCTCTGGGAACATAGCCTTAGAAAAACATTGGTAAGCCTAACTGCAAGCTGTGCATCATTAAATATAAATCAACAGCAGCAAGTTGTGTTAGTGGAAGGAACGCTGCAAGATGGCAGAGTGTGGAATATTTCCACAGCGCTTTCATTTTATACAGCACTCATGAGAATATTTCACACACTCACAGCAAGCGGGAGAAAATAGACTCAAAGCTTAGAACTGCACATGCAGCTGGTACTGCAACACTGTGGCCATTAAAACACACTGATTACTACCCTCATTAAAACACCAGAGCTAGTGACCCTATGCTCTGCATATTTTTGTGCTTTCACACCTGACCCAGACCAGAAGCTTGCAAGTTAGTTAATGAGTTGATTCAGGTTTGCTAGATGAGAAGAAGCACAAAAATGTGCACAGTGTAGGATCGCCAGGAATGGGATTGGGAATCCCTGGATTAATACAAAAACACATTCCAAGGGTCAGCACGGTCAATGTTAAGAATACAATAAGATTGTGTGTAAACATGTAAAGTTAGATATTGGACTGTAAATGTGCACTAAGCTGGTTGTGTCTAGGCACCAGGAAAGGACGGGACCTCACATCTATTAAACTGTGGCCTTGTTTCATTCAGCACTGCTTAAGAAAAGTTTGTTCATCCTCATTCATCCTCAGCCAGCGGCGTGCGTGAGCGGTGCGTGGGTGACCGGCCAAACCAGGGACTCGAGAAGAGGCAGCAGAAAGCGGAGGGAGGCCTGGCTCGTCCGATTAGATTACCCCACCAGCTGATGATGCTAATTAGCCGGGGCAAATTTGCATTAGCGGGTTACGTAAGGGGGCGGCAAGGCGAGCGGAGTGGTGGGGCAAATGGGGCTAACTAAGCGTGGCACCAGCTAGAGTCACAGCTTTAGAGGCAGTGCCGCCCTGCCACTTCATGCCAACGTGGACGTGGCCGATCATGCAGAGAAGCCGGCAATGCCAATTAGACACGAGCGGGGGTAATTGTGTCGGAGGAGGGGCTGGTGGTGCAGGGGGACCCTGTTAAATGTCCTCAGGCAGCCCAGTGTCTCTGCTCATTTTAATACTCATCAAACCACACGCCTGTCCTTGCTAATGCACACAGACAGACAGTTAAGACGACGCACACATACACACACACAATGAGACAATGATCAAATAGGTCCTTTAGCAAAGGAGGGAGTTGAAGGAGTAAAAGCGGACGAGGGCTTTTGTATGACTTCTGGATCACTTTTCCTTTGCGGATGAACGAGGAGCGGCATGTACAGTTATTCTGCCTTCACACTGCCAAAATTGAGGCCATACACAAATAACACTGAGGCAAGTTGTTGAAATGCACTAACATTTATTTGGGGCCAGATGTAAAGTACACCGTAAATGTTGATAACACTGATACTGAGACATGTTTTCAGCTTGTGCTACGTCGGAAAGTACATTTCATTAAGGTCACGAATGATGCAAAGCATAAAAAAAGTTGGTTTCGGTATACAAAATATTTATTTTAAAAAAAGGTATTAGTGCATCCTTATTTGATGGCTTAATATATTAACTGCCAAAATGGCTGAGCAATCAGCTTTAGCTCTACTTTACACTCGGTCAATTCCAGCATTATGGATGTGACATTTGGACTCATATTGACTTACAAAATGTCTCAAGCATAGCACCAATGAGACAATTTGCATATGTTATCGCATAACCTTTAGGGGGAATACAGACACATCTTCAAAACTCTGATATTCATTTACATATTACAGATACATAGCAATTTATCAGTGTTATGGGTGTGACATGAAAGACTTCTATAGGAGACACATTTTCTACTACCTGAGAATTTCAGAGACACAACAGGAAAGACACTCAAAGGAACAACAAAAAGTATGTTTTGCATTAAGAGTACACTAATGAGAAAAAAATGCTTTTATGATTGTCTGTCATTTTTGTGTCCTTTTAAAAATTCTTCACAGTCTATAAAAATATGGTTAATTTTTATAAAACTAAAATAAGAATGAAAAAATAATACCTCAAACTCTCCCCATCCTTAGATCTGCTCCCACGCCAAAACACTTGCCCCACCTAATAATTCAACACCCAAAAATACATTCATTTATTCATTTCTGAGCAACATCATTTATTCAAAATTCCATCTGAGCAGTTAAATACAGACCTCGCTGAACAATTTGATAGTGGATCTGTTGATACGCTCACAATGTTTCCATGGCAAGGTTAACATCTGCATGGAATTCCCCACTGTAAGGTTTTAGTTTGCCTATAAGGTTTCAGCAGCAACTGCTGAAAATATAAAATGCTGTGACACAAGGAAAAGGCATGAGAGCTCACCCTTGCCTTCATTACCTTGTACTTTGGCAATTTTCATATTTTTTCGCTGTGCTACCAGATACTACCAGTTACCACAGTGCCAGATGACTAATCACGGGTGGTGTGAATTCACACTTACGATAGGAAACATATATAGCTTTGTGCTTCTTTACTGCATAATGAAACAGAAACCTCTGATTAACCCTGTCATAACCAGCATCTCGTCAGCGATATAATTCAGAGGCTTTGGCCATGTCCCCTTTAACTCATTAACATCTGCACCTATAGCAGCTGCAATGCATGACTGTCCACGCTGGACTGAAATGGAATTCAGATCGTTATGGGTTTATTACTGATCAGTTTAGTTAACAACAATAGGCAAATTATAGGTTCAGTACATACATTCAGCTTTGTTAGATCAATTGTGAAGGTAAATGCGTCAACAGCGCTGCGGAATGATTTGTTAATGGAGAAGTGTAGATAAAAAGGCAGAAATAGGATTAAAGGGTCAAAAAGCCTGTTTATTTTTCTTCTTTTTAACATTCCAGTGATAAGATCCGAACTACAAACACACTTAAAACTCACTGTAACATTAATTAATTCATTATCTTTGCTCTTGTAATGAACTGATCTTCAGTGATTGTTCAGAGTTAAGTTTAGTTTATTTTTTCAATTATTATATTTTATTTGTTTCGCTGTTACTGTTAGTTTGTGTGCTGCCTTCGTAGCCAAGATTCACCTGAATAAGATATCCCGGTTACATAAAAATATAAAAATAAATTCTGTAAATCTCTCCTCCGCAAACTCTAAATTTTAAAACCATTACGAAGAGAAAGCAAAACAGCCGCTGCTCTGTCTAGACCACTCTTACTTCTCTAGTCTGTTTGAAGATCAGCTCGAGACCGTCTCTAATGAACGAGAGAGAGAGCCGGCAGAGGAGTACACCTTGGAGATTTGAAGTCAGAGCAGCATCTCCCCAACCATGGGCCAGCGTCTGTGGTTTCGCTCTTGTAATTGTTGTCAGGTGAGGCTCTCAGAAGAACCTTGGTCAGCACAAAGTCACACAGCAGTAATCTATTAGTGGACTCCCCACGATCATGCCTGTTAGAATGCTAAGCAGGGAAAGAAAAAAGAACAATTTTATTTGTGTGGAGTGAAAAAGCGCGTCTTTAAAGGGAACACCACGCTGGGGCCTGCACTGGACCTCTTCGAACCTCTTCAGAAGTCAACGGGGAAGAGAAAACACAAGTATGGAAGAGGGAAAGAGGAGTACAGAGCCTTTGCCCTTTCTCCAGGCTCAAGCAGCGGTGGATGCAGTTCTCCAGCCCGGAACCCCCCCTCCTTTTACCTTTCTATCCCTCCGTCTCTTCATCTCTCCAACCCATTTCGACTCCTCACCAGGACAGAGCAGGGCAGGACCTCATGTTGCGTGATTGTCCACTTCCTGGCTCTAACTGGACCAGGCCAGGCTTGCATATGTGTAATCCTTGCATGTTAATGCTCCTGTGGTAACACTCTCCCGCCTAATGGCCGCCCAGTGAGAGGCATTTTCAAGCGCATTACCTCTTATCGAGTTACGGAGCCCCACCGTTCCAAATAAGACAAATTTAATTGATCCAGTCTATAAAAATCCTGCGCTGCTGTGAACGGCCCGGTTCCAGGCCTCTCCTGCTTTATTTATTCTCTCTGTTTTCCCCAGCTCGGGTCGAGCAGGCCCGGCATGTGGCGCGGGGAAATTAGGTTTATTCAACTCCTTTACAAAGAAGAGGGACAGTGGAGAGAAAATTCAAAAGGCTTCAAAATTAGATCAATGGTCTCAACAATCAATCAAAGGCTGGGCTCCTAGGCCGTTGGGCTCGGGAGGAGATGTGAAATGAACCTTTAAAACAGCAGGCTCCTGGTCCACACCTCTGTCTGCCACGCAGGGGGGAGATACTAAACTGCAGTGCTATTCGATGACTAACAATGTTCAACACTCTTTCCACAGTGTTGCAAAAACATTCTGAAAGTTAAAACGCGCACACACACACACATAAGCAGACGCACACTAGACCACATATAGAAAAAGAGCCCGGCAAACTTCAAAAGCAAAGCAACAAACTGCAAATACTGCAGAGAAAAAAGTCCAGAGTGAGGGTGTGTTTGCCATAACACTTCGCAAAGAGGCCATAGTGTAATATTGTAAAAATATATATTTACATATGACCAAGGAGAGTTTTGAGATTTGAAGAACACAACTTTTTGGTAAGTAGCTGTGGTAGAAAGTGTGCATGCATGGCCCTAATTTCACCCACAGTCCTGGTTAATCCTGTTACTGTGTGTTGGATTCACTGAGCTCACTGCAGCACTGCACGGTGTATCAGAAATAAATACATTAGATCCACTATAGGAGCAGAGCGATGAAGGCGAGTCAAAACACCGGCCTTAAAGTTTTCAGCGTGAAAATAAAAAAAAAACAGAAACAAGGGGATGAAAGAGGGAGAAACTCTGGACTAGAACAAATGCTGAGCTAATCCTAGGTGAAGAGTACTCTCCCAGAATGCTATTCCCAGGCCCTACATCACACATACAAGACAGTCAGACAGAGATGGGAAGGAATAGCTGCTGACCTTGTCTTTTATAGCAACACTCTTTTACTGGCCTCACTTATGACTAAAACAGAGCTCGTCTAAGAAACACTAATGCATGCTGTATCTGCCATCAGGAGAAGAGAAGAGAAGAGAAGAGAAGAGAAGAGAAGAGGTAGTCAAGACTGGTGTGGGGCGAGAAGAGAAGAGAAGAGAAGAGAAGAGAAGAGAAGAGAAGAGAAGAGAAGAGGTAGTCAAGACTGGTGTGGGGCGAGAAGAGAAGAGAAGAGAAGAGAGAGAAGAGAAAAGAGAAGAGAAGAGAAGAGAAGAGTAGTAGTCAAGACTGGTGTGGGGCGAAAAGAGAAGAGAAGAGAAGAGAAGAGAAGAGAAGAGAAGTAGTCAAGACTGGTGTGGGGCAATAAAAGAAGAGAAGAGAAGAGAAGAGAACAGACTGGTGTGGGCGAAAAGAGAAGAGAAGAGAAGAGAAGAGAAGAGAAGAGAAGTAGTCAAGACTGGTGTGGGGCAATAAAAGAAGAGAAGAGAGAAGAGAAGAGAAGAGAAGAGAAGAGTAGTAGTCAAGACTGGTGTGGGGCAAGAAGAGAAGTAAAGAGAAGAGAAAAGAAGAAGTAGTCAAGACTGGTGTGGGGCGAGAAGAGAAGAGAAGGGAAGAGAAGAGCAGAGAAGAGAAGAGAAGTAGTAGTCAAGACTGGTGTGGGGCAATAAAAGAAGAGAAGAGAAGAGAAGAGAAGAGAAGAGAAGAGAAGTAGTAGTCAAGGCTGGTGTGGGGCGAGAAGAGAAGAGAAGAGAAGAGAAGAGAAGAGAAGAGAAGAGAAGTAGTAGTCAAGGCTGGTGTGGGGCGAGAAGAGAAGAGAAGAGAAGAGAAGAGAAGAGAAGTAGTAGTCAAGACTGGTGTGGGGCAATAAGAGAAGAGAAGAGAAGAGAAGAGAAGAGAAGAGAAGAGTAGTAGTCAAGAGAAGAGAAGTAGTAGTCAAGGCTGGTGTGGGGCGAGAAGAGAAGAGAAGAGAAGAGAAGAGAAGTAGTAGTCAAGACTGGTGTGGGGCAATAAGAGAAGAGAAGAGAAGAGAAGAGAAGAGAAGAGAAGAGAAGAGAAGAGAAGAGAGGACTAGTCAGGGCTGGTGTGGGGCTGCCCACATGAGCAGGGCTTTGTGTGCCTGGGGAGATTTTTGCAGCTTCTGGGTGTTGTGGAGAAGCAGCCAAATTAAAATCCGGTCCATTAAATCCTGTGTCCGCTCAGAAAATTCCCTTTCCCTGACCTTTTAGATAAATTTCCATCAATCTCATTTTACGCACGATTAGGGTTTTAATGAGAGATGGGTAGTATTATTGCTGGGGCTAATTTGCACCTTCTCTTCTTCACTGCTGCAAGCTAGCCTAAACAGACCTGATAAAGCTAAGGCCTAAAGATGAAAAAAATATTTTTTTTTTCAGTTAAAAAAAAACAATTTACCTCAAGGTCAAAAGCAATTTTCCTTTTATTAACTTGTTTGGCAACACTGTCCCATAAGCAAGCACAGTCTAAAAGTTAATTGCTCATTATATAGACTGGGATTTATCAAAGTAATCAAAACTCCCCCTTGAATTTCATTAAATGTTTAATCAATTCGTGATTGATCTGAAAACCTCTCATAATTCACTGTGTTATTCAAACCAGTCAGCTAATGAAGTGCTATAATTTGAATGATCCAGTTTCCAATCTGAGTGTTTTTGTTCTTGAGCAAAAGCAGGTGTTATTTCATGCAACTTGCAGCACATGGCAGCTGTGGTCTGTTCTTTTTTTTTTCCATGAACATCTTCTCATAATAGACACAAATTCTGTTAAATGATAAGACTAAATGTAGGGCTGCCGCTATCAATTATATAAATAATTGAGCAATGTAGCAATTAATTTAAAGATAATTCAGTTTCAGTTAATTCAGTTAATCAGTTAAAAACTTATCTAAATAATAAACTATGCAAGGCCTTTCAGTAATTTCAAAAGGATCACTGTCAAATAATCACTGCTGAATTATCGAGAAAAAAGTTTCAATGATTATTTCAGTCGAACAACCGAGTTTAATCAAGTAATTGACCCAAGAAAACATCCTGGCACAATCAATAGTGCCACAACAAATCTCACAGTTGCTCTCAATTCCACTGCCCTTTCCCTTGTTGCTCATCTTAAATTAAAAAACCAAGACTTATAATCAGTCGACGGATGTACAGCGTGTCCCAAAAAATTGACATCATCTGAGATGTGAATATCTGAGTAACTACATGTCCTGGCAAACGAAATTAAATAGGCTTCATGTTGAACAATACAAGATTTATTTTTTTTTAAATTCAGACAAGAAATTCAGAGGGATGTAGATTTTATAACCGATTTCACAGCTTCACAAATGTAGTATCTTCTGATACTGGTGGTCGTCCAGATCCCTTTGCGCTGCACAGACAGCCTTCCTCTTTGATTTTTTGTGCCGTGTCCAAATCTGCTTTCCAGTTGGTGCATTTTTATTGAATTTTCTGGACAATGCACGCTGCACACTCTCGTTTGACTGTGTTCGAGCATATTCTAACACACTAAATGCCTGAAAAAAAAAAAAAAACATTAAAAATTAAACTTAGTTTTTACACATTTTGTTCAAATTTGAGATCATTCAAGGGAGAATTGTCTACGTTATTAGACTACGAAATGATGTCGATTTGTTTGGGACACCCTGTATTTCGATTGATTACAACTCCAGCAAAAACCCCCCCCCGTGCACAGTTGTATGTTAATATACTGATCAAGTTGCTTATGTGGACACTTCCTTGTATGCCTTAACCGAGTCATCACATTATTATCTCGGGCTTCCAGCAGGCACCGATAAAAACCATCCACCTTTGCTATCGGCCTCTCCGGAGCAGTGGGTGAAATCCCCGGTAAAGTCCTCCTCTTTGTGTGTAAGCTGGGCACAGGGCGGGGCTGATCCCCACAGCGGCAGCTCTTTTGAATACATATTGGAATGGCTGAGCCCCTAAGACACAGCAGGAGACCCTCAGGCCACTTCCTGTTTATTACACACATGCTCTTTTCTCCTTCCCCTGGGGTCTAGAGCTCCTCTGTGCCTCAGGAGAGAGCATGAGCACAGAACACTTTATCTCCTGCTGTGCCAGGCTTCGCCAACGTGCTAGGCCACATGCGGCAAACACTACACTGTCCATACTCGCATGTACCTGAATGAACAGGAAAAAAATGTTTCGGTTTACACAAACATGTAGCGCCTGGTAATCTTAGGTCAGTCAGAAAGCCATAACAAACAAAGTGGCTAGCGATTAGCCGTTAACATACTTTTAACCTCTTATTGACCAGGGTATATCTTGTTTTTTCCATCTGAATTTACATGACCAAATCGTAAAGCAAATTATTCAGTAACTGCATGAAATAAATGTAATTTTTTTTTTTTGTAATAGCTCCACTCAAATTAACAGAACGTGTTTTATGATCATACACATATTGCTATTTGCTTACAATTTACTCCTGAAAGCCAAAAAATCTTAGACGCTCTTTGTATTATTTTATAAAAAATAATTTTTACAGAGCAGATCACTGAAGAGACGCCAACTGTTTATAGCTTATAGCCCAGATTTGTGGAAAAATGGGTCGACTTTCAGTAGAAAAAAAAATTCAGAGTTCAGGTTCTTTTATTATAAGGGTTTAAAATTACATCACCCATCTATTTGACTGGAAAGAAGACAGTTACAGCTCTCATACGACCCCCACCTTTTGAATGTAGCATATGAAATATGAAAGTTATGAAGAATATGACGAAGTGCGTTTTGGAACCACCGGTGGTCTCAAGGAGTCGAAGAGGTAAACAAACGTATGACTTAACTACACAGTTGTGTTGTGTGTGTGAACATGTGAAAGAGAAGGAACAGGAGAGCAGCTGATTGACAGGGTGAATGTGTACATGTTTAAGTGTGCATGAGAATGAATTAGAGACATCGCTGAACACAGAGGCCCTCCTTTGGAATAAATGCTAATGAACCTAAGAGACACTGAAGGGAGTTAGGTGGGGGGGGGCAATTAAAGAACGCCCGCAGCAACGATATCGAGGACAAAGCGCGCTGTCTCTCTAATTAAATTCTGTGGCAGACATCTGCCCTTTCACCCCTCCTTCCCCATCTCCCCGGTGCTTGTGGGAGGCAGTCAAATGCTCTTTCTCAACTGTCACCTACTGAAGCTCTCTGCTTTATAGAGAGAGCTAAATCTGAATTAAATCTTCATTCCAGCACAATGGAGCTCCAGGTCACCAAAACTGTGCCCTGATCTTCTCAAGTAACACAACAAAGGCTTCTAGAAGAAGAACGAAGATCTGATGAAGTCATACAACTGAGATGTTAATTCTGCACATCGTCATATGGGTTCTAGCGGGTTCTGATGAGGCTGCTGCCGCTGCATAAACTCAAACCTTCTAATTAACCATTGCTCCACCTGTTTTTCCCCATTTTTGTATTCTAATATTTTATACTAATTGCTATCCGGTGTCGACCAGAGGAGGACGGGTTCCCCTTTTGCGTCTTGGTTCCTCTCAAGGTTTCTTCCTCTTGCTCTTAGGGAGTTTTTCCTTGCCACTGTCGCCATTGGCGACACTCATGGGGGCTCGGACACGGATTTTTCTGTAAAGCTGCTTTGTGACAACACCTGTTGTAAAAAGCGCTATATAAATAAACTTTGACTTGACTTGACAAATGATTGAGTTGATGAATTCCCAAATTATGTTCCAGCATTAGAACATTATTGTTTAGACCATCCACTGTTTAAATCGCTATACATTTTCCCTAAATGTACACTGAATACTGGCATTCTTACCATTTTTTGGTCCCGAAACTTTGCCACACCAGGTAAAAAATTCAGTCTAAATTTATTTAAAGCTGTGAATCCATCCTTTCAATCAAATTACCAATATTACCAAAGTTCAGGTGAGCAGGGAACTTAATTTGCAGCATAGTCATTAAAAATATAACCTAAAAATCCATAAACTGTGGAGGGGGGAAACACCTGGACATTACCCCTTTTTTAAGTCTACCTGTATTATAGTCACTACAATAAAAATAACATTTATCAGGCTCCTTTCTACAAGCAGTGACAAATGATCATACTTAAAAGGCAGGTTAAATGCACTGTGTCGTCTTGACAGCAACAGAGACGATGATTGACTGTTTCTTCAAATCAAAGCAGATCGAAGAGCTGACCATTACTGAGGGACCCAGTCTGATGCTTGACCCACAGTACAGTACTGTGCAAAAGTCAGTCACTACCCTTTCATTTATGTAATTTCCAGTCAAAATGGTCGCCAAGTACAAGTTATTCATTTTTCAGTGTCAGAAAGAAACACAAAACATATATTCAACAGAACTTCACACAAATGCCTCCAACAGTAAATACAATATCAAATCTGTCAGTATTTGTCTCTTCCATCCTTCCAATCCTTGTGTAGCTGTCAAGAAGCCATTCAGAAGAGGAAATAAACAACAAACTGGACATATGAGATGTGGAATAAGGTTTTATGGAATGGTTAATCTAAATCTGTAATTGAGACTACTTCGACAGTGAGAAGCAGAAAATGCAACCAATTTCTAAGTCTTTGAACTTTGGAGGTGGAGATATTTATTGGAAAAACCAAAAGCAAGTGTCTTAAAAAAAATGGGAGCTGCAATAAAATCAAAGGGTGGACATACTAAATACTGAAAAATGTGATGATATTCAGTTTTGAGGTAATTTTCTGTTAAATACACAATTTCTGAAAAACAAAACACCTGTACTTAACGGCCATATTACTTAATTACTTGATTACCTGTTACTTGATAATATGTTACTATATTGTAATTGATTTACCAGCTTATTGGTACCTTCTTATTATTAAATTTTACCATTATGATTTTTATTATTTCATTATAACATTTGAATTATTTTTTACTGTATATCTTCTCAACCCCTGATTCCTGTATTGCTCGGCTACATTGTAAATGAGGGTCTCTCTCAATGTATTCCGAGTTTAAATAAAGGTTGGTTGATTGACTGATATTGAAAATATCTAAACGAAAGGATGATCTCTGACTTTTGCACAGTACTTTACAAAAGTTCCACGCTGCAGAGTCCAGGTCCAGAGCTCCATCAGCCGCTAAAAGATCTCAGTGCTGCTCTCCCACCCTCACTCTGTGGACCTCTTTAAGGTGAGACACCATCAAGAGCGAGTGTGTGAAGTAATGGCACCGAAGTTAATAAAAAGGAGGCCAGGTAATGGAGATTGGTTTTAAATCACTGGCCAAGTTTCTATCTGCAGACAAGGACACAAGTTTAGCTAATGAAGCCTGACAGCCCATTCCAGAGTGGCTCCATGCTTACAGCAGCTTCAGCCCAGCCTGCGCCGCCGGCTCGTCCTCTCCACCACAGCGGGCCGCGGCGAACGGGGAAAGTTTAGAGAGACTAACTACCACCCATTTCCTGCTTATTTAACACCCAATCTCACTTCAAAGCCGTAATGGCAACAGGCCTCGCTTAACATCAAACACTCCCGTTCCTCTGTGCTGCACTCTCTCTCTCTTCCTCTCTCTCTTTCCCTTTTGCTCTCCGGTGGCACAATTAACTCCTACCATCAACGCTTTGAGCTCCAGCCCCACACCGAAAATTCACCACTAAATGCGCAAGTCTTGTACTGTAGAAAGGGAAACGAACACAACTCCTCAGAAAACGGCACATTTATCCTTACAACGAAGACAACTATACGAGCAAGCCCTACAATATCACTTTCCCATTAATCAGACCTTTAGAAACCTTTCTGAAGCGGCAATTTGTAGATAATTAACACTTAACACTAGTTTTCTTTGAAATTAATTTAATCAGCCATTTAAGGTTAATTGTGTGGATCCCATTGTGTGACGCCTATGATGTTACATATAACAATGAAACCTCCAGAGAGAGGAAAAAGTACGGCTAAAAAAGATTTACTGTATACCCTCTTCACAACCTCTCCGAGACCCATATTATCCCGAATGTTCTCTAGACGGAGAAAGTGAGACAAAGCCGAAAATGCTCATGAACCTGGCTCTCGGACATATTTCACTCTGCCTTAGTAAAATGAAGAGAGAAAGTACCGGACTGGGGCTAGAACAAGAGGTGCTGTTAATTTATAACACATGGCAAAACCAGAGGAGTTAAGATGGATGGAGAGAGAAAGAGAAGGGGGGAGAGAAAGAGAGAAAGAGAGAAGTATATGAGTCCCTGCTCTCTAATAATCCTCAGGCCCCCCCCCCAGAGTGGACTTCCCCTAACCTCTCCACCACTCTCCGCCGTCTCATACGCTTCCAAGATGACCTGGAACTAATGCGCTGTTTATTTCCCCCAGAAGAAAGAGTCTGGGCCGCTCTGCTCACGCAACCTGTCCTCATCCACACACAGGTGGAGAGACAAAAGGGGAGGGTGGGGGGGGGGCAGGGGAAAGGGTGAGTGGACACTTGTGTTCCTTTTAAAAAGAGTTTTTCCATTTTCTTTTAATGGCTCACTCAAGCGCAGTACAATGGAGCCCATAAGCTCAGGTCTTACATGTACAACCCCTACAAAATCAGAACTGTAACAATACAATATGAAACTTCTATAGTTCTATACTGCTATTTATTTATCACTTCTGTAATAATCTATAACACTTCAAAGGCGAATTCCACATTATTTATCATTAACTACCACTTTCAGACCAGTTTGAACCTCCCTACTTGGATATCTTTACAGTGGTGGTGATAGGAACCAATAGGATGTTTTATCTACTATCCAAAATGAACAGTGAACATACAAGTCTTCTGAGCATTTATATGTGATGTTGATAATCTAAAATAGGTACTAATTTGCCTCACAACAACCCGAATAAATGTGTTTTATACACCGATCGGGCATAACATTATGACCACCTCCTTGTTTCTACGCTCATTGTCCATTTTATCAGCTCCACTTACTATATAGGTGCATTTTGTAGTTCTACAGTTACAGACTGTAGTCCATCTGTTTCTCTGATACTTTGTTAGCCCCCTTTTACCCTGTTCTTCAGTGGTCAGGACCCCCATGGATTCTCACAGAGCACGTACTACTTGGGTGGTGGATAATTCTCAGCACTGCAGTAACACTGACATGGTGGTGGTGTGTGAGTGTGTGTTGCGCTGGTCTGAGTGGATCAGACACAGCAGTGCTGCTGGAGTTTTTAAACACTGTGTCCACCCACTGTCCACTCTATTAGACACTCCTACCTTGTCAGTCCACCTTGTAGATGTAAAGTCAGAGACGATAGCTCATCTGCTGCTGCATAGTTTGTGTCGGTGATCCTCTAGTCCTTCATCAGTGGTTACAGGACGCTGCGCACAGGACGCTGCTGGCTGGATATTTTTGAGTGGTGGACTATTCTCAGTCCAGCAGTGACACTGAGGTGTTTAAAAACTCCAGCAGCACTGCTGTGTCTGATCCACTCAGACCAGCGCAACACACACTCACACACCACCACCATGTCAGTGTTACTGCAGTGCTGAGAATTATCCACCACCCAAGTAGTACGTGCTCTGTGAGAATCCATGGGGGTCCTGACCACTGAAGAACAGGGTAAAAGGGGGCTAACAAAGTATCAGAGAAACAGATGGACTACAGTCTGTAACTGTAGAACTACAAAATGCACCTATATAGTAAGTGGAGCTGATAAAATGGACAATGAGCGTAGAAACAAGGAGGTGGTCATAATGTTATGCCTGATCAGTGTATGTGTTAAATATGTTTTACACAAGTCGCACAAAGCAATGAGTTAGGCATTAGGAAGGTGTTCAGAACCATTTCATGCAATATGTCCCGTAAGTTAGCTTTTGGAGGCATTAAACACTTCAGACGTCTGGTTCCTATCACCACCACTGACCACTGAAATTCCCCATTCTAGAGAAGCTTGTCATTAAACCACTCTGAATGACTTAGTATTTAATTATGCATGAATCTAGTAAAAAGAAATCAGTGGAATTTCCTTTTAACCTCTATATAATGTCTTTGTGGCACTGCAATCTATACACACTAGTAATCTATAACACATGTAACTGTCCCAATTTACTGTAAGATTCCCACAGAAATATATGTGGTAATATTATAGCCCTTTTTTCATAGGGCAACAAAGCATTCATTAACAGATCTTATGACACTGTTATTAACATTAATGTTTTGCCACTGCAATTTTTTGTTCACATGGCTGTTTCTCAGAAAAAGGAAGCCGATATAAGGTGTCTGTCAACTGGCCGGGAGCTGTAATAAACCCCTGTGAAACGTCCTTGCCCCCGAGCTCATGCAAAACAACAGGTGACAGCACAGACAGAACTGAAGTCGTCTATGTCACCCAGGCCCAGGCATGTCACTTCCTGTCTCTCAGAAAGTGTACAGCTGATGGGCGCATAGAGTGATTTGAGCTTTTTTCTCCCCGTTATTGTTGGTCGAAGGAAAAGACAAGCCAAGATGATTTCCAACAGACTGGCCAAGTCAGTTGCAATAAAGCCTGACAGGAGCTGTCAAAGAACCTAATGCATGCTCTTTCAACACTGCACCAGTGATCGCCTCAGATTGTGTACCCTGATAAAAGTTCCCCCTGCACACCCTGTAGGAACACAGAGGGGACCTTTGATGTAGAGGCACCGGGGATGCAGTACTATGGGTGTCTGAGGGTCTGGCTTACTCTCCCCCTGAAGATTTGTAAATAAAATATCAAGGCGGAGAGAATCCTGAGACAATCCTTCTCCAGTAGCAGAAGCACAAGACACCCAGGGAGCACGGTGCAGGCCTCAAGAGAGGGAGGTGGGCGGTGCTGCACCCGATTGAACTCTGCCAGCGTTGGGCATGGGTGTTAATGAGAAGGGAACAAGGCCGTTTTCTTCATCAAGCCCCCCCCTGCGCACCAGCTCTTGCGCCAGCCCCCACCGGACCCCTCGTGCACCCCGCGAAAAGGTGCTCAGTCTAATCTGACTTCATTTTCTGCCTCTTTAACCGGGACCAATGTATTTAAACGGCTGCTCCTTTGACAGATGCTCAGTTCAAATTATTCCTAACTGGAAATTTGCTGGAGCGATATTAAATATCCTTCAGGCCAGGCTGCCTAAAGAGAACGGGCAACATCAAAAGACCGAACACTTCAAAAAACTAAAACTAATGACCCCGGCCCACCTCCGGAGGGGGGAGGGAGATGAGGGAGGGTGGATAGCAGGAGGGCCAACACGGTGCCTCTGTCATCAGATCCCAGCCAGCCCAGATTTCTGTCCTTTAAACGTAGATTTCTGACCGCTCCCCTTGACTCTGGTTCCTAGCGCAGAATACAGAATGAGAAACAGACAGTGCAGTGCGTTTTGCCATCAACTGCCAGCGTCATGGATCCAAACAGCAGCAGAAACTGAGTGGGGAGTTTTAATCTGACACATCTATTCACAAGTCATTTTCACCTTGTCAGGCTCAACATTATCACGTCCCCATGTCCAGAGTGTTTAATCCTATTGTTGGGACAATGGCACGGGTGTGCCCAGTGGGTTACTGGCCAACCCCACCCTATCCAACCACAGAGACCAGAACTAGCTCAAGCAACATTTCTGCCGAAGCTCCAAAAATGAAGCTCCATCCCCACCACGAGGCCAGTGTGAGCGGGGCACCGTGACTGTGCATGTGAGGAAGTATAACAGCTGGCAACGTTCAGCCTGGTTCCCTGATCAGAGCCGACAGGAGTCATTAAGTCATAAAACCACACAAACTCCCACACTCCAGATGAGCAGGGCTAGCGTGGCAGCGCAGCTGGTCTGGGAGAACAGGGTTACGAAGGCTCAACCTCTCTCCCCTCCACCTTCTGCCCAGGGAGGGCGACGAAAGGGCTTGACCGGACTGGACACGAGGCACAGCGTCCTAAATGAAGTGAATGGAGACCGCAGAAGATGGGCTCAGGACCACAGACATAAAACACTGTCCCTGTCCTTTACAAGCAGAAAGAAAAGGTTGTTAGAAAAAGAAACCCTGGTTCAGCCATTAGAAAGCATGTCAGATGGGCAAAATGAGAAAAAGAAAACACTGAGACTGTAAACTGACCTTCCACTGACTTTTTTAAAAATCCCCCAGCCCCAAAGAAGACCCTTCATATGGTAAACCTAACGCACAGAGTACAACAGACCTGCCATAAAGAATCTGAAGCAGAAACGTCAAGCATGACTTAAAAGGACAGCCCACGCACATTAGTGACACTTTGAAATATTAAGAGTGAAATGAATGGGCACAGTATGGTGTGCCATACTTTTTTCCCCCCTCTCCCCTCACTTCAACGAGGTGATTCAGCCTCCAGTTAAAGGCAGTATTTTGTTTCTTCAAGCAGTGGGGTTAAACAAAAAGCAAATGTTAAGCCTGGTTTCTCTGAACTGGTGCCGGGCTTTGAAAACTAAAACCCAAGTCCTCTCGCCCAGCCTAGCCCACCATTTTACAAGTAAAATTGAATGCCTTTGCATATCAGCACTCATAATTCACAACAACTGCATTTTTATTCCTATTGTTGCATCACTGTTAGAGACAGCCTAAAAGGGTCAAAGAGGTTGCCCGTTTGATCATCAAATTCCACGGCTGCCTTTTTTGAACAAGCTAAAGGAGAAAGCAAGGGGTTGAAAGGGAAGCTGTTAAAGAAAAGGGTCACAGAAATGCTGTCCAACCACATCGCTAATATTTGGATAGGGGACTTTATAAAGACAGACAGAATGTGCTGCATTCCAGACATCCTGACAAAAACTCCCCATCATTCCATCTCTCATTGTGGTGTTTTCACACTTGCGCTGCATTCCTATCTGGTAGGACCTAAATCGAAGGGACAACAGAAGCATGCAAAAGAACGTGTGGGCTCCAGATATGTTCAAACACATTACACTAAGTATCAAGACCTTAAGAAGCTATTCTATTTGTGTTAGAAGGCTGGAGTTCTCACATTGCTCGCTACTCTTTTTAAGGATCCAGCTAATGTCTGCAGGGCTGGGAAAAGAATGGGTTCTACTGTGAAATATTACAATGCTATTAATTATGGAGGGGCAGCTCGCCTCGGTAATAAATGTTCCTGCCGCATGATACATTCCTCCAGGCCGGCCTCTTAAAGACTGCTACCAGGTCCATTAGACCTTAAAAAAAGGCATTCACGTACTTAAGTTCAGTGGGATTAAAAAGTTATCAGGGACAAGGTGGAGACCTCCAAAGGCCATATGAGATCATTTCCCTGTCAATCAGCTTGAACTGAATAAATCTTTACCATTTGTACTGTCAGTGAGAGTCGCAGGGCTACATTATGTAGTCGGTTTCGTGAAGTTATTCGCCAAAGCAGCTTGGATTAAATGTAAAATGTCTGATACAAACAGGTATACTGCATATTCGCAAGCAATCAAACACGAATTGTGATAATTAAAGCTGCATTAAAAGACTAATTCCACCAAGTTTCCATGTATTTCCTTGCACATTTGGTATGCCTGCATAAGAGAGGAGGAAGGCCATGAGAGGCAAAAGGTGCTGGAATGCAGAGAAAACAGCAGGGCATTGAGGAGGATAGATGTAAACCTGTGAGCACTGACCCAGTACAGTCTTCCCCCCTGGCCCAGGAGCACGGCGGGGTCCACTGTCAGAAGAATAAACCCACAGTCCTGTTAGCCGCTCCGCTGTATGGCTTTAATTTTCGCCATCTGCTGCCTTCATGCTTCCACGCTTTCCATCCCTGCTGCACATTCTTCACAAATTCAGTAGCTTCCTTCTTCTACATTTGTAAATGTTGTTGACTGTGGAAAGGCTCCATGTTTACTTTGAATCCCTGGCCATCCCAAGGCCTCCTTTAATCACCTACAGCTGTTCACTTCTCCCATGCTTTCCTTGGCCAGTCCCTTCAAACACACAGCCTCTATTCTCAATGTAAATTATAGATTTGTAACAGACTAAATAAAAAGTCAGATTGTTATTGGAAGCAACATGGCTCATGGTAATAATGATATTTCAGAGTTTATCCTTCACGACAATTATAATTTTTCCCGGCAATGGTCCAGGCCAGTACTAGATGGCAGTTTTAAGCCATCATACCGTACCATACTTTGAAAGGTGTCAGTTTTGTGAACTCCAAGGACAGACTGTGCTGCTGCACCTTATTTAAACATCCTGAGAAGAGTGTAATGAAAGGTTAGGAGTTAACCTAACAGACAGAGGCACACGGCTTGACATGTCAGTCGAACTCCACACATTCTCTCTTATCGCCTGCCAACACAATTGGCCTCTGAGTGCATGCACCCACTGCACCTGTAATATAAACTATTTCAGGCTCGCCACCAGTAAGGAAATCCACCCTCCTTCTGCGTTTGCATGATTACGTTTGTACTTAAGACACTTTAACAACATGTTTATCCTCTCGTGAAGAGAACGGGCCTCTGAATGAAGAATGAAGAGAGCACGAGAGAGAGAGAGAGAGAGAGAGCGCAAGAGAGAAATAAATATAAAAAGAGTAGTCAGTTCTGTCTGCCTGAGGACTTTGTCTGCTCTCACCTGCTCTGTTTGGCAGCAAGTGGAACAGCAAATTTTACACAGTCTGGGACACAAATTGGCATTCTGAACCACGGTGATTCCTTGAGTGTAATCTAATTAAAGCACACTGCCAGTGGGGTAAAGGGGGGGGGGTCAGTGCATTAAAAAGTTCAATAGACAGAGAGACATGAAAGTGTCTGGCACTCTTCTCCAAAGCCAGCATTGAGTTTGCTCGCCCTGTCTCTAAGTTTGCAACCCTTACCAGGAATTACAAACAGTAGGCCGTTATAGGCCTAATAAAAAAAACCCAACAACAACAGGCCGAAATCCAGGAGCACACACGCTGCCATGTGTATTGCACGGGCAATAATTCTGAGCTATTGCCGCAACACTCTGCCAAACTGGAACTTCTAGTCATTTAACGTCCTTTAAAAGTCACATAATAGTTAAACTAGCAGACAGTGCTTAAATTTCCGGATCTGTAATGAAAAAAAATGGTATTAAATCCCTCAAGAAGTCCTCCTTCAAGCCTTTTAAAGCCATTGCAACTCTGAAGACTGATGCAACGTCTTGAGCTCAGGGCGGATCAGTTCAGTTTACTGTAATCCCTGACCTTATCCTCGGAGATCTGAAATATGAGCGAGGAATGACTTTCCGTGAGTGGGTATGTGTCAGCTGGGCTATGGTTTGATGCTATGATATGTAAAACATTCCTTGTCATCCAACAGTGATGTTTATCGCAGAAACAATTGTACAGTGCAGTAGACCCACCTTGAATTAGCCTCAAAGCATCCCAGGGACAGCTGAGCTTTACAAGAAATACAAGAACGCTGACAATGAAACTGAGGGCTACTGCAAAGGCACAATTACACTTCTGCGTACGTTCGAATATGTGGGTGTAGTGCACAGATGATCGCATAGGTGTTTGCCTGTATATACTTGCACGTATACACTTGTCCAATCCAGAATGTATTACTGGTAGGAAAAAATAATTGGTTCTTAGAAGCATAGTGAAGCATAGTGTCTTGAAATATGCCGAATCGATTCACAAAACATCAGCTCTGCACTTCTAGTGTAAAACAAACTTATACAAAGTAGGAAACTTTGGAAAATTTCACAATACAATACATACCGTCATGTTTTCAATAAAGAATTAGAAAAGAAATGCTAACATCGACATTTATTTTAGTATTTATTTGTTCTTTTGTTAATTTCCAAAATATTTTATATCTCTAAAAAAAGACAACAGTGCCTGTTCGAGGGATATATACACATGTGTGTGTGTATATATATATATATATATATATATATATATATATATATATATATATATATATATGACGTTTTTCATTTTTTATTGCCCCTTTTTAATATAACTACAGTCATATGTTTTTGTTTCACATAACTACAAATTTTGCAAATCTACTGACAACCAGAATGGACAATCTGATCTTTTTCAGGCCTTAATTCTCAGGTTTTCAGTGTTAGCATTTAAGAAAAGAAAAACAAAATTGTATTTAAAAAGTTGATTTTAGTGTTCCTGTGGGCTACTACACTTTTAGTTATAAACAGTTATAAACAGGTGGGCCTTAGGTGGAAAAGGCTGAGAACTACTGGTACAGAAGATATTCACACATTTTAAAGCATGAAATCTAACTGAATTAAATTCACAATGTGTATCGTCTCCTAAAAAAAAAACATGCTTATCATGACTCCCCTACTATCTAAAGCTGGGGTTATACTACATGACTTTTTATGCCCATTTAAACCCTGATTCTCTGGCTAAACCTGTGCTGGTTGGCTCCACTCCACAAATTTTGAGGCAGTCAAATGTTGGGAAAGAATATCGAGTGGCATGCAAGGAGCACAGACTCAAATTCTTTGCCTCCCAATTGCATTTCAGACCAGTGGGAGGTATATCAAATGTTTGATCTTTTTCAACGCGACTCATAACCTCTTAGTGTATACTGGTCAGCCACTCAAACTAAATGGACGCCTGCACGAAAAAATAATACACAGAAAGCGATGCTTTTTAGTTAACTAAGTTTAAGGCACAAGCACAATCGAGTGCAAGTACATCTAAAACTCTAAAAACTACCATACTAATCACATCTTTACATCCATGACCCTCATTTACATGTTTACCTGTTGTTTCTTCACTTCCCAAACCATTTAGTGTGATCCCCAATATTCCAGTTGCTCAAAAAAATGCCGAAACCAGTCAGATAGTGTGAGATACCTAGTCTTTTTATAAAGTTCTTTATAATTCATGTAGTGTATCCAAGCCTTAAGGAAAATTCTCAGCATTTTCTGTTCAGCTTAAGTGTCCCTGTGGTTCAGGTGAGTAGTAATATTATGATAATATAATACATGGTTTTCCACAGGCATCTGCAGCTGAAGTCCAGCATGCCTCTGCTATAACGGCAGGAATTTTTTTTTTTTTTTATATGTAAATGGGGTGGGCAACATGGCAAAAATATAACATCACGATAAGTCACAATATTTATTTTTCTCACATCTGATCAGTCATCAGAGCAGAAAAAAGAACCAGTACTGCCACATTTAAAAAATACAACCAAAAACTATGATTAGAGACAAAGATAAGATCTTTCCTCAATATTCCACATACTGTGCTGCACTAAATCCAATAAAAATAACGAATTATGCTTACTTTGTAATAAAATATGCAGCTGGTCAGTGTTCAAGAAGTAGTAACGATAACCACAAGACACTCTCCAAAGCTTCTTTTGCTGTATTGTGACATAATTTATCATGACAACAATAAATACTGCCAAGCCCTAAACATTCAGCACATGGATATGGCTTTAGAGCTTACTCTCTTACAAAAGCATGTGTTGCAGTCTGAAAATTGTCCAGCAGCTGAGATTTTGGAGGTGTGCATATCATGGACTTCTCGAGCCTCAGCAAGCTACACTTCCCATAAACCTCCAAAAAAAGTTGGGACTCGTAAATAAAAACAAAATGCAATGATGTAAAAATCATTTAAACCCTATATGTCATTGAAAATAGTACAAAGACAACATATCAAATGTTGAAACTCAGAAACTTTATTGTTTTTTGAAAAATATATTCCCATTTTGAATTTGATGCCAACAACACGGTCCAAAAAAGTTGGGATGGGGCAACAAAAGGCTGATAAAGCTGTGTTATGCTACACCTAGTGGTTGATTGGTAACAGGTCAAAAACACAACTGGGTATAAAAGAGCATCCCAGAGAGGCTGAGTCTTTCAGAAGTAAAGGTGAGGAGGGGTCCAGAGAATCTGGAGAAATCTCTGTATGCAAGGGACAAGGCCAAAAACTAGTATTTGCTGGCCGTAAAACAGGATCCAGAAACGCCGCCACCTTCTCTGGGCTCAAGCTTAAATAAAATGGACTGAGGGGAAGTGGAAAAGTGTCCTGTGGTCTGATGAATCAACATTTGAAATTCTTTTTGGAAATCATGGACACTGTGTCCTCCGGGCTAAAGACCACCCTGCTTGTTATCAGTGCACAGTTCAAAAGCCAGTATTCATGATGGTATAGGGGTGCATTAGTGCACATGGCATGGGTGACGTGCACATCTGTGAAGGCACCATTAATGCTGAACGATATATACATGTTTTGGCAACATATGCTGCCATCCAGACAACGTCTTTTTCAGGGAAGGCCTTAATTATTTCAGCAAGACAATGTAAAACCACATTCTGCATGTATTACAACAGCATTGGTCCATATTAAAAGAGTCCAGGTGCTAAACTGACCTGCCTGCAGTCCAGACCTGTCACCACTGATAACATTTGGCGCATTATGAAATAAAAAAGACGACAAAGCAGACCCTGAACTGATGAGCAGCTGAAATCCTATGTTAAGCAAGAATGGGAAAACATTTCACTTTCTAAACTACAGCAACTGGTCTCCTCAGTTCCCAAACGCTTACAGAGTGTTGTATAAAGAAGAGGTGATGAAACACAGTGGTAAACATGACCCCGTCCCAACTTTTTTGGAATGTGTTGTTGGCATCAAATTTAAAATGGGCATATATTTTTTAAAAAACAATAAAATTTCTCAGTTTCAACATTTGTCTTCTATTTTTATTTACATTTTGCACAGCGTCACAACCTTTTTGGAAATGGGCATGTATACATACATCTTTGTAAAACAATAAATGAGTCTTAACACTAAGGTAGCCACAGCAGCGCTCCTTCATACTGTTAACGCTCCTGGGTGCACAAGAGGTTTATCAGTGTACCATTTTGGCTTATTTTCACACAATAGGTACTCGTTCCAAAAGGTATTCCAAAATAAACATATTTTGGTCCAGGATGGGTCACAGGGACAGCTTGCCTTGATATTGACTGCACTACTTCAAAACACCATGCAATGAAGGCACTGACAGTACAGAACTCTTTTTCCAATCAATGCCCTATTTGTAAAGCCATCATCCCTCAAGGGAAGATAAGAGTGCAGGAGAGCAATCAGACCTGTCAAACTAAATAATGCGGAGAAACCAGACAAAGCATCGCATCTTCTAGTTATGACAGCATGCCAGAAGTATTTTGGAATATGAGCATGAATGTTCTCAGCAGATCCTGCTCTGTCACGCTGTCCTGCATTACCTTTAAAAGCAGTTTATTCTTCTTAATCTCAGTGCAACAGTGAACTGAGCCACGCACACACTCAGCAACTTAATGTGCTGAACTGATACTCAAAACAAGCAACTGTTAAAAATCACAAAAAAGAACAACATATAAAAGCAAACAACATAAATATAACGTGGTTCAAAGCTAGCACCTCGAAAACTAGTAGGGATGTTACAATATGTGTATTAATAGGTCTAAGTATCAAAATACATTTATGGTTTATGAGTTTAGGAAAATTCCATCATTCAATACAAAACGTCAGACCCTAAGCAATCAGCCTCAGCAGCATCAACTGGCTGTCTACATTACATTGCATATGCATGTTATTAATGTCAGGGCTCAGACTGTGGTCTGTAAGTCAGTAAACATCTCCACTTCCACACCCACTTTCAGTCTATAATTTAATATATTATTTCATATAATATATATTATATAATATATAATTTAACATTTAAGATATTAAAAAAGGCATCATTCAGGAATCGAAGTCAAGGTATTGATTATCGATATCAAGCATGAACGATACCCAGCCCTATATATTAATATTAAATTGTTGTTAACAGTAAGTGGGGAAATGGGGAAATTTCACCTTCGCATTTTGACCCATCCATGCAGCGGAACACCACACTAGTGAATGCACAAACACTAGGGGGCAGTAAGCACACTTGTCCGGATTGGTGTGCAGCCCTATCCACAGCACCTGGGGAGCAGTTGGGGGTTAGGTGCCTTGCTGAAGGGCACTTGACTCACGTACTGTCGGCTCTGGGGATCGTAATGATGACCTTGCGGTCAGAAGGCTGGTTTCCCAACCTCCAGCCCACAACTGCCCCACATAAAGCAATCACAAATCACGCCCAACGTGGGGCTCGAACCCACAACCCTGAGATTAAGAGTGCTCTTCCGATTGAGCTAGCCAGGTTATTAATTCAGAGGTGGCGAGACAATCCAAAAAGAGACAACCATGAATGTAAGAAAAAAAACTTTCCTGCATGGCACCCAAATTTATTTATGCACAATTAGGTTTCTTTTTTGTCAAAAAATGTACCATACTGTGGAGCAAAAACCACAGCATATATCATATCATGAAATTTGAGCATCGTTTCACCACTAGAACCTAGCATCTAACATCTCTCATGCCATAAATTAAATCAATGTTTTAATTGTGGTTACGCTGTGCGGTTTTAGGCAGCACAAAAGTAGGATTCAGGCAGGATTCATGAGTTACGCATTCTGCCTCATTCTCTCCAGCTCCCCTCATGTACCACCAGCACCAGGAGCAAGCCAGGAGTGATTAATTACTGGTCTGGAAGATATAAATATGCCTTTCAGCCAGAGATGCTCTGAACGGGCCTTCAGGCCAGGCCCTTCACATCACAGTGGGGCGCTTTTCATTTCACCGCCCGTAAACTAATTCAAACAAGACCTCACCGCAGCAGGCCTGGACCAGAGTGCTCCTGAGAGAGAGAGAGAAAGAGAGGCTCTCATTTGGCTGCCATTCCTCCTAGATTCCTCACCCCCTCTATCATGTACACTGTAGGCTGATAGGGAATCTGTTCTGCAGTGTTGTGTGATAACTTCACCATTAAGAACCCAGGTTCAAAGACTTTTCTTCTTCTAACTAACAGTACCCAACAGTGAGCTAGAACACAGCCTTCTGAGTCAAGGGGCACACAGAACATATAACAGGCAACTACAAGCCAGAACCTTGGCTCGGTTTCCACTGCGTGTGTGTGCCTTTGTGTGTAACATGCTGATCCCATCATGCCTGCTGCCTCTCACACAAAGCAGGCCATGAAGAGCCAGCCGAGTTCTCCTCCACAGAGAGTGTTTGTGGTCAGGGCATGAGTGCTGCATGCCCACCCCAAAAACCGCAGGGCCTCCCAGATTGTTTGTAATGCCTTTACACACATATCAGTTTCATCTATGGGCACTGAACTAAAGATAGATGGCTGGCGTCCAACTCCATATGATGCTGGGGGGGGGGCTGGGGGGGCTCAAAAGGGACGGCCCGGTATCCAAGTGAACCACTAGAGACCTCTTCAGGGTCTAAGAATAACAGAGAATGTCTCCAGAAACCAGCGACAACCATGGCGTTTAGATGTCTAGCAGCCAAAACACCAAGCCTAGAAAATGTCACTGCTGAAAGGAAAACAGAAACAGGATCATGAGTTGAACATTTAACATCTTACATCTATGCAGAAGCAAAAAAAAGGAAAAAAAAACAGTTAAAAAGAGAAAGAGAGAAGGTCTGTTTCAAAAAGTGAAGAAATGCCAACGTAATTTCATGGCAAGGAGACAAACAATGGCTCTATGAGGTTTCTTTAACAACAGCAATGCATCACTCCTCCAATTATCCAGATTACATGCTCAATTAAGCCTTTAATATGCAGCGTAAGTGCCAAATATCCCTGAGCCACCCATCCGCACACAGACATATAATTAGCAACCAAAGCATTTCTACTAAAGGCATAAAACAGTATAGCTGTTTATGGAAAAGCATCTTAGCGTTTGGTGTTTCAGGAGCATAACGATTCTCCAAATCCACGATTCTGTTCAAACCTTGATTTTTGAGCCATGGGTTGATTCATACCAAATTTTATATAGTTAGTAGTGGACAGTATGGGCAAAAATTATGTCAGAATAATTAAGATTACTGATGATTTTGGCATATATCACAGCATAGTGTATTCATATGTGTGTGTGTATATATATATATATATATATATATATATATATTTTCACAAATAAAACCATTTCACATGCTTCAGTAAACTTTTTTGTAGATCAACAATGACATAATATTCTGGATGTCCCTTCACTTTTAAAAAGAACCATATTTAAGAACTGAAGTAAATCCAAAATATTTTTATTAGGTGAACAGTACCGACAGAAATGAACAATATATAGGTGAATATTGCTTTCTAACCCTAACGAGATTAAGGCGAGTGTATGTAGAGTCCACAGCGGCTTCCTCTAAGCACAGCAAAAATGAGACGAAGCTGAAATCAGCTTCTTATACACCAGCTTCTTGTTTGAATTTTCCCGTTCCACCTTATATGGTGCTGCAGTTACATTCACACTGTAAGTGCTGCACTAGGGATGCATCGAAACCGATACTGGTTTGGGTATCGGTCCAGTACCGTGCTCATGTATCGATACCAACATCCTATACCCGCCGTGACAAAAGCTGAGTGTACACTGCCACGCTAGTAAACAAACATGGTGTAGGAGGCTCTGTTTACACAGCGGATTGTTACCAACTCCATGACAGCTGGACACAGAGTCACTGGTCCTTTTGAACATTCTGCCTTGGTATATTTTAAGCACACACTCAAACGATGTGAGTCACCAAAGAACAAGATTTCTAAAATTGCTCAGTGTATGCCTGACTTTAGAGGACATTCAACTACAGATAAACAAGCCAAACAAAATATTCCCAACAAGACGTAAAACTCAAAACATGAGCTCATCAGACGTGATTGCTGTGGTCACTATGCTACAGAGACTGTTGCTGAAAGAGACAAATGGAGGATCAAAACTATGACTTGCTTACTTACAGCTGTACAGAAGCGCTTTTCTGCCCTCTCTTGTCCATTGCAGCGCTACTCGATCCAAGGTATGTAGCATTGCTAGTTAATGCACTTCATTAAAAATGTGCTAGATTTTGAATCATTGAACTGTTAAGGTACACTGCACTCACACTAACAACTACTAAGTGGGTTACTCAGTATGGTATCAGACTCAGTATCTGCGAGTACTAAAAATATGTACTCGTACCTGTATTCGGTGTGACGGGCCCTGTGCCATTACAGGTGGAGCTGTAGTGGGTGGGGCTGAAGGCCTCATCAAGCACACTACTTACACCTGTGTGGTGTGCTTGTGGCGGGAGCTTCTCTTTTGTTTGCTGCTTCTGTGTGGCAGTTTGGTTTTTGGGCAGGTTTTCTTTTGTTCTTTTGGGCATCATGCTTCAGTTTATCTGTTTATTTTGGCCCTACAGTTTTGTCCTTGAGATTTTTGCACCAGATCCTTAAGTTTATTTCTTATTAAAATCATTTTTTTCATTTATTCACTGTGTGCTTCCCTTTTATTTGTCATGATGTTGAGCCAGTCATGACATCGGTGTAAAAAAAACTGGTATTGACGCATCACTATGCTGCACCTTTTAAGCTGGAACAGGACAATTTGAAAAAGCTGGAGAACAGGAAGCCAAATACAGAAAAAAGTCAACTTTTCTTACCAAAGGTTGGATGTTGTTTTACGTCTGAAAGTCATTTGTCTCTTATTCGGGTCTCTTACACTCGAGCTTTAATCTACGACAGTCAAATACTAGTAAATTTAGTAAACATTACAAGCCCTTCACACTATCAGTTTTTGCGGATTGTAGGCCGAGACCACGGTGTTCCCTAACGCAGCTGGCTAAGGTGGGAGCGCTGCTCCAGGATAGCTGGCTAGTCTCCATGCTAGGCTAATGACTAAGCCCATTAGCCGAGCTAGTAGTTACTCCCCATTTTCCCCTTTGACTCACTAACTCATTACAATGTGATGTCTGCTCCTTCAACAATAAACTGGACTAACTTACCTCAGGATGCAACTCATTTACATGGGAGATGAGGGAATCAGCAGGTTTTACACCGTTTGTGCATCGCGTTATCTGCATTTATGTGCCTACTGGTAAAACAATAACAACAAAACCTTAAACCTTAAAAAGAATTTCCACCTGTATATCATCGCTCTACTAGTTACAGTCTTAACTGTAAAATTAAAAATGAGTTTTGTTACACTTGTAACGTAAGGAAACCTCAGCGACGGCAGCAGGTTGGGGGTATGGGCCGTATCAAGAAACAAGACCATGGACGTCTGTATCACAAATTCCGACCTGGTTTGAGAATCGTTTTACCCCTAATATAAGGTTATTTTATGGATGCCTAAATCATATTGTTATTGGCAGATATTTGCCTAACCCTCTACTGCACGGTGCTGCTATATGGCAACAATTACATTATCTAACTTTTACTAAAAAGCAGTAAAATAAAATCAGGCTCTTTTACTTTAAAAGAACAAATACCTTATGACACCACATGACCAGGAATTCTTATTATGACGTTGTTATTACCATACATTGCAAATAACAACTGAAAATGTATTAATTTCCAGGATTCGTAAATACTGGGTCGTACATTTTACTAAGTATAAGTTGGATTTATTTGGTCTTGTTTTCAATAAAATGATGTTTTTAGAGAAAAACTAGTTTTTATGTTTTTTGGGTTTTTTTTAGATTTTATGTTGCTGTGCTACAATCGCACACTGTTGCCATAATACCCCACTTTAAGAAATATTGATTTTTTTTTTCAGATCTAGACGTTCACATATCAGCAGCATCAGTATTGGTATCAAAAAAGTATTTACATGAGAAATACTGAATATCAGCATCAGTCCATGTATCCCTACTATTAACATATATTGTTATTATTATCATGACAACTGTAATAATTATTAGATTGTTATTTTTAGACGATCCTAAAGGTTAATGTAGTATTCCTAATGCGTGATGAGCCGACTGTGACATTAGAGATTTCTCTGTTTAGTTCCGAAATGCTCAGGAAGTATACAATGGTCCACTGTGGAATCCACTTTAAAAGAATGAAGAATCAAAAATTATGATACGCTCTGGCGTATTTCGGACATTGCATCACTTCTTGCAAGCCAAAGTTGTGGCGGCATCTCAAACACTACATAGTGATAGTGGCATCCTCTGCACTGCATACCAAACCTGATCACAGAGATTCCTTCTTCTGTGGAAAAAAAAAAAAAACCTTCATAAGCCACAAAAACTCCCTCTCTTCATTTAACTGTCCACCCCCTCCTTGCTCCATCATTGAGCATTCCCAAGGAGCCAGACGAGCGAGTAGGAATCTGGGCAGAGAAATGGCCGCCGGGTTCCCCTCCTACCTATTCTCCTCACTCGGCTCCGGATTTTTATTAATTTTATTTAATTATCCCGAGAAGCTCTTTTTACACTACGCCACTGCTGCCGGTGGCCCACTCCCACAGTGTGAGCTGTGTAATTTAATAAAACCCCATTTAAGAGGGAATTTGATTAAAAAATTAAGCTGCCATGATCACCCCCCCTCCACCCCTGCCCCCCCTCCAAGTCAGGACGGGATCCAATATTTCACATTATGAACATGTCGAGCAGAAATTATCACCGCAGGACAAATTAATACTTCCTATAGAAATCCTATGATGACATGAGTTGGTCTCTACGGAGAAGGATGTATAGTGAAGTTGTGAAAGAGGAAGTGTGAAGTGCATCCTCTCTTTCATCCTAGGTGTTCTGTTCTCCCCCCCACCCCAGCACTTCTACTGCCTTCCCATCTTACACCCAACACTCAAATTTCTATTCATAATTCACCATTTTCCACTTCCTCTTCTACCGTCGAACGACTGACTGGGTGCAAATCAAACAACTCTGATGGAAGTCGCTTTGCCTTCCACGTATTTAGCGCGCATGACGACACTGGCCTGCAATTTCGCATGGAGGTGTGCGAGGAAGATCCGAGCCCATGCTGCCTGCCTGCCGCTTGACTTTCGCTTTTGAAAATGGCCCCCATCGCCTAATTGTTTACACACAGAATAATGGCTCTTTGAAATGGCATCCTGTGTCTGTTATCCTGCCAGGACAAGCGTACCCGTGCACAAAACCCCGCTGATACAGAAAATCTGCAAGCTATCAATTCATATCGTGCATGAGAGACAGATAGAGGCAAAGAGCAAAAGGAGCAGCAAAGCTAAATGCAATATGTACGCTGAAGCTTAAATGCCTTTTCTGGCATCATAGTTTTGCAGGAGAAACATAATCCACACAATTAATGCCTGAAAATTATAGCCTGGATCTAGTGGTGGTTTTGAAGCATAAGTTATTGATTTGGAAATGAAAACCTGTACTCTTCAAGGTTAAATCCAGTCCACCCTCATTACGGCTTTGTCCTTGAGAGGCCCCGCATTAGGGGCCGTGGCGAGGAGCAGAGAGGGGCTGCTTTAATGAAGGTGAATTTAATGGGATTTAATGTAGCTAGGGGCAATGGAGCAGCAGAGATAGGGTTTTAACAAAGAGCCGGGGAGCAAGGGTACAGCCCGGAGAGCAGCCATTTTCCATTCTTTTTATTTATTTCACCATTCAGCCAGACGGGATGAAAGCATACCATGTCTTAGTTGTAAGTGGGTCCCGCGAGTCAGCACTTACACTCTGCGCCGGAGTCGGGCTGGAAAAAGACCCTGGCTTTTCCACCCCTGCCATCCACACCGTCTCTTGTACAGTCCAATATAACATGATATGATTTAGAGAAAGAATAAAAATCCATTCCACACACATAACCTTTCAACTTGTGCTGAGAACAATGCAAGGCAAAAGCTGCACTGCTGAAAAAAGCTGGCAAGATGGTTCAAAAGAAAATGTTTAACCAAAAAATGTCTTTATATGCTACACTAATAAGAATTGTATGCCTAATGAAGCACCGTGTAGTATTCAGTACTGTCTCAGCTCAGAAACAGCACAAGCACAGAAGTTTCCTTCAAGTTCAATCCCAGTTATCTTTTTCTGATGCAACATAACTGCGCAGTGTAGTAGCCAACTTCTCTCCGCAACATACTCCCTCTCTCTTTGAAGCGAAAGTGAATGACTTCCTCTTATTATACAGTATCTCTGCTATCTGACCACGGGGTGTGCTGGTGCCTCGAGCTCCCTCCCACAAAAAGAAGCCGAGGATGAGCGGCAATTCAAGGAGTTGTCGACTCTCAGACTTGCCTCCATCATTAATTGTGAGTAGCTTACACGAGAGGTGTAGGCCATTGGCTGAGCAGTAAGAAGAGCTGGTGCTGCGAGGTCACGTCTCTCTTCCAGCTGTGCCCTCGGCTTCTCGCGCACTTGATGCAAACAATGTGTGCTTTCTGCAAATAACATTAAACAGCCCGCTCCTACAGTAATGCCCCATAAATATGCCTAAATCTCGAAGAGCAAAAATAATTACTTTCATACCTTTTTCCGAACCCGTTGCACAGAATCATTTCTCTTCTCCCCCACCCGATGCCTGCCCCTTGCTCTTCGACTTTTCTTTTCTTCTCTTGCCTTTCTCTTTCCCCCACAAATCATCCCTTCTCTGTGTGCATGGAGTTAGGCGGCTGCAGAAGCACAAACAGCACATTAATTAGAACTGTCAATGCAGCGATGTAGCTCATAGTTATGGGTTACCTATAAAGGTTTCATAATAATCATAGCAGGCCTAAGACTTGCCCATTATAGAGCACCACTTTTTTTCTTTTTTTACCAGGCCTGAAAATGAATCACAGCTCATCTCCAACTTACTCCGCTCGTCTTACCCTGGAGGAAAGCACCTGAGAGGAGATTTCATTTTTTTTTCCCTGTTTCCGCTTATGCTGAATTATACCTCTCTGCATTTTAAGCAGCAAAACACGCTGTTGATGCATCGCTTTACGTGCATTTTATGAATCTCCGTGGGATTTTACCAAAGGAAAGAAAAAACAATGCCGCAACCGAGAGGTCAAACTCAGGGTACATAATTAAAGACATACATCTCGCATAGCGGCGCATATGTGAGTGGCCTAATTAATGTAGAACCATGCTCCTCGAACTCACTGATCTTCTGCCAAGTTCACCATGTGTGGATGCGGAGCTGCAGCTGAGGGCAATGGATAATGAAGGAGGGGGCAAAGGAATCCATGCACCTTCACCTCTGCCTTAAGAGATTTGGACAGCAATAGGGGAAGTCTGCACGACAGGGAAAACCTACGAGTCAAAGGTCAACCAACCACTCAGAATAGTCCGAGAAGGCCGAGCTAAAGAGAACCAAACAGCAACCATCTCTGAAAAACTAGGTAACCCTAGAAAACAGCTCTGTTCTTTACAGGTATGGATTAGAGCAATACTGTAAAGAGGCCAAGCAGATAAGCTGCTTCAGTGTATTTTAAAAGAGCTTAGAATTCATTCTGCGATCTTAAGGCCCTTTTAAACTGTCAGCCTGTTTGAAAACACCGCTTCTATGTAGTATGTTCCACAGCTGACCATCATAGGCAGTTTTGATCAGTGGTGGACAGTAGTGAAGTAAATGTAATTCGTTACTGTATTTAAGCACTTTTTTCGTGTATCTGTACTTTATTAAAGTTTTTCCATTTTTGGTGACTTTTTACTTTCACTCCACTACATTTCAAAGTCAAATATCTCACTTTTTACTCCACTACATTATGCAAAATCTGTCGTTCCTTTTGGTTTATGTGTGCATAAAAAAAGTAACGTCAAAACAAAAGAAGCATGAAGGAAACACACCAATCAGGGCACAGCGCGGACTTTGTTTTGAGCTTGATTTGAGCTGTTGGACACACCGACCCACTGCAAGCATACAGTTCAATGACAGCATAAAAGTTTGGGAGTGTCTATTCCAACATCTTTTTTCTGAATTTACACAAACACTTTCATTTTATAATAAACTCGTTTGGTTAGTTTATGTTTATGAACAGAGACCTAGAAATGCAGCATAGTAAAGGAAAACTCATTTGTGAACCTGAGTTTAAAGCAAGTTTAAAGCAAGTTGCAAATAAATCTTAAACTGAAACTTTGCTTGTTCGCAAAAAGTGATTTCAGAGCCACTCAGTTCTACCAAATGGAAACTGTTTGCCTTCAGTGTTTTGTGTTTTTGATCATTTTAATAGACATCAGCGTCACTAATTAATGACATTCTATTAAAATATTGGTGTATAAAGAGTGACACTAGAATATTTTCACCTAAAATGAGTTGATAAAGCAACAGTCTTGTTACAAAAATGATAATAGGACATTGGAGCCATAATTAATCTTTTAGTACTTTTACTTTTGATACCTTTACATTTAAAGGCAAATACTTTTGTACTTTTACTCAAGTGGAGGTCTAAAGGGAGGAACTTCTACTTTCACTGCAGTAATATTTTACCTTTGGTATCTCTACTTTAACTCAAGTACATGGTTTATGTACTTCGCCCACTCTGGTTTTGATAGAGGCACACATCATCTTCAATTAAAACAACAGACACTGAATTAAACTCTGAGCATGTAATTTTAACAAACTGCATGAATAATGGGAAGAAAATTTTGCCAACATTTTCCCCACAAAACGGAACTTCTGAACTCATGTCTCCCTCGTCCCAGATCTGAGAAACTCCATGAGCAAAACTTTTTTTTTAAAAGGTAAAAGTCAAAATTAATTGCAGAAGGAATTAGGAAACCTTGTCAAATTTGGTAAATATTTCGTAATTACTAATCGGCCGTGATCTCAATAAAACAAGCCGCACTGTTCGCACATCTGGGTTTTCAATTTAATCCTTGACTTTCATTGGAGCTGTCTGTAATCCCTCAAACATGACTAATGGGAAACATTAAGTACAAGTTTGGGGACAAGTGGTTTTAATTAAAAGCTGCTTTGCAGAGGGCCTTGAATCGAAAGGAGTTTATCATTTCTACGGAGGAGACTGCATGTGTTTTTCCTTTTATTAGCAGTTATGGATATACTCTGCCCTCAAAAAAAGGTGTTACACATTTTCTCCAGGAACTTAAAAGCCGAACACGAGCATCTGAAGCACATTTCTCTTCAACAACTCCTTTTAAGTGTTTGAAAGCGGGTAAACAGGGAAAGGAAGACGAGGGGTTGGGGTAAGAGCAACGGTGCACAAGGAATTAAAGATGGACCGCTTGAGTTCAAATGCCCATATTTAGAATGTAGAGCTTCCTGTGGGCACAGGGAAAGAAATGGTTTAAGCAGGCTGACTGGCATATAAAAGCGTCCTGTGAGGACTGCAGAAAGCCATATTTTACCACTTCCTACAGAGGAAATAGTCGGGGAACTCCGCTGGAATCTTCATGGGAAACGTTTGTGACCCCGTGCTGACAGCAGTCTGTTCCTCCCTCATGTAGTGAACTGAAGTTTATAAGAGTTAATGAACAGTACTGGCATACCAAATCTTTAGCATGAGTCTGTGACACTGTGACCCTTCAACTTAAAAGGAAAAGTTACACTTTACATATGGGTGTAATCAAATAATCCCTTCACATTCCAGGCTGAAGACTGTGCTCCTAAAGATCACATAGGCCTGAGAGAGCATGTGGTTGTAACTTTCAATTCCATTCAAGTTGTTCAAGGTTATTTCTTTTCTCTAGTGATGCCAAAAGGTTGACTCAGTGGGATTGACTTAGTGAGCAGATATAGACATTACTTCAAAAATTACATACATTTTTATACTTTTCACTATGTGTTGTTTGAGTTGTTAAATTGTTTTACATGTACATAGTGAGCATCTTAACCTCCTATTGACCAGGGTATATTTTGGCTCGTCCATCTGAATTTAAATGACCAAATCATAAGGCAAATTATTCAGTAACTGCATGAAATAAATGTACATTTTTGTAAAAGCTCCCCTCAAATTAACAGAACATATGTTTTATGATCAAACACATATTGCTATATGCTTACAATTTACTCCTGAAAGCCAAAAATCTTAGACACTCTTTGTATTATTTTATAAAAATAATTTTTACAGAGCAGATCACTGAAGAGACGCCATCTGTTTATAGTTTATAGCCCAGATTTGTGGAAAAATGGGTCGACTTTCAAAAAATTGTGAGTTCAGCTTCTTTTATTATAAGGGTTTAAAATTACATCACCCATCTATTTGACTGGAAAGAAGACAGTTACAGCTCTCATATGACCCCCACCTTTTGAATGTAGCTTATGAAATATGAAAGTTATGAAGAATATGACAAAGAGTGTTTTGGAGTCACCGGTGGTCTCAAGGAGTTGAAGAAGTTAAATAAATCTACCAGTCTGTTCTTAGTTCTAGTACTTCAGTGGTACTTTAAATATTAATATCTCTTCAATTTCAGGTCCTAAATCTGTATATGCAGAACACATTATAACTACATTACAATTTTATATTACTTAAGAAAAAACAAATAATTGGAATCATTATGATTGTTTTCTTTTTAGTTAGGTGTTATGCGATTTACAGCATTTTTACTATTAGATACACGCTTCTGTGCAAAAGTCAGAGGCCACCTCTATTTAATTTCCAAACAAACAGGCATTATGTACAAGTTAGTTGTTAATTTTTCAGAAGATATTTCTGAGCAGACTAGATTTAAGGATGGATTTATCATCCACTTGCTTAAGGAGGGAGAAAGTCAAAGGAAAATAAGTGAAAAAAGATTCCAAAATTGGAGGTTTTTTTTTTTTTAATAGAGAAAATGGGACTCCTAACAACCATGTAAGATCTTATAGACCACCAAAACTGTCGTTTAAAGTTTTCATGTTTGAGGACAAAATCAAGGTATTTCTTTATATCTAAATAAACAATCCACAGGTGTTTCTGTCCATCCCTCCTATGTGAGAAGTCAACTCAACACTGTGGGCCTGACAGGCCCCACCAGAGTTCAGACCTCAGCATCATTAAATGTGTTTTTGATTGCTCAGACTGTGAGAATCAGAAGCTCTAAGGCTGAACTTTGGAGGTGTGGAAAAAAATCCCTGCAGATTTCTTTCAAAGCTGAAAGCAAGTCTGCCAAAAAGAATAGAAGCTGTAACAAAGGCAAACAAAGAACCCATTAAATACTGGAAATATATATATATATATATTTAGTTGTTGAAGCTACTGTGTAATTTTCTGTGAAAACATATGTTTCCTGTTTTTTCCCCAGACACTGAAAAATGAATAACTTCTACTTAATGGCCTTGTTTGACCATAAATTAAATAAATAAATAAGGAGTGGTCTCTATCTTCTGCACAGTACTGCAGTTAATTCATGTTCAGATTTCTTTGTTGAAATTTAAGAGAGAGATTGTCATCATGCCGGTATCTCAGCAAGGTTTATATCTAGTTAACTCATTTTTATGGCCTTTGCCGCTCAAGGACAGTAAAGCAAGCGTAAACGTGAGGGTATTCATCAAACCGCTGCAAATTTCAGCTCCTCATAACTACCAGGCTTACACTACTACTTTGTCCATCTGTAATGCCAGTTTCCTTGATGACCACGCAGCATGGAGGACAGTTCGGAGTTCTCCCAGCATGCTCCTCTCCATGTGGGGATGTATGTTAAACCCATTGGTCTGAGCCAGTTTTGGGGGGCGATTTTCGAACCACCTCCCGGACTTGGCGGTGTCTGTGACAGGCCCCTCTCCTGGTGAGCCCGCTTCCATGATGAATGGCTACCTTTCCATTCTTTATTGCCCCACTAAATCATACGCCTGCCATGCTTTTATAACCAATCTTTGCTGCTTTTTTTTTCTTAATCCGCCGCCTCTTTTGGAATAAAACTACAAAGACTGTACTTTGCATTTTTTTTTTCTGATCGAGAACATGGAGGTCTCAGAGGAGGCCTTCTGTACGGAGTTATCAGACAACAGAATGCTTATCAATACAGACAAGATCCCCCCTCCACTAACATTTTAACTGCTTGCTCACGGTCATACAAAGAGCGCACTGTGGTTTGAAGACTAGGGCACTGTCCATAAGGCTACATGACACCTACATAAGCTTGTCATATCAACTGACAGAACCCTACATAAATGTTCATATATACTTATTCCAGTAGGCATAATTCGTTATAAAGGTGACATTAGCCAGTTTTGATCAAAGTTAGCTAAAGAAGTGTTTATGACAGATGACACCTACTGTAATAAGCATTTATAACTATTTATGTAGGGTTATGTCAGCTGTCAAGACAAGCTTATGTAGGTGTACTGTTTGATAATTAGTATATTTGCTAGATTGTGTTGTAAAAAATAGTAATAATACAGGATGTTATGTATATGTTATGTTACATTAGTCATGCTACAGGTTGTTATGTACAGTAATGTTATGTAGGGTTATGTCAGCTGTCAAGACAAGCTTATGTAGGTGTCATGTAGCCTCATGAACAGCACCCTACAGTAAAGTGTTACCAAACAAACACTGTAAATAAACCCTTCCTTGATCCTGTAGAAAGTTGCAGCCTGTGTACTTTCTGATAATTAGTATATTTGCTAGATTGTGTTGTAAGAAAAAATAGTAATGTTACAGGATCTTTGTCCTTGAATGCCACAAAAGCAATTCCTGTCCCGCCGCCCCGGGCCCTCTATTTTTATGCTCAGATTTATCCATTAGGGTACTACAGGAGTAATGATACAGTACATTATTTCAGTTATTGCTTTTCATGAAAATGCATTTTGTGGAGACTACATAAAGTGTACAGCATGGAGGTAATACAGTAGATGATACAGTACTTTCACCCCTCATATCCCTTCAATATAATGATACTATCTAGCACCTTATTACCTGTAACTATAGCGAGCCTTGCTGCAGGTGAAATAAGCAGTGCGCCTCTCCTCCATCTCCTGTGATTCATTTCATGCAGGCTCTCCTTCAGATTCTCATCCCCACACCGTCTCCCTCACAGAGCCGACCATCTGCCCAGTAAACCTGAAAGAAAGGACAGTTTTGAAGAAGAAATGAAAATAAGAAGAGAGATCATATCAGCATTTGAGCAATATTAAGAAAAAGAAAGCTGATTGAAATCATCAGATCTGAAGAAGACCAAAGAAAGTTCCAGTAATGGCAATATAATTTGTATTTGGCTTTTTCTGTGGCACAGCTTAAACCACACATCACCCTTTTCATCTGCCTTCACCCTGGACATTGGGAGCACTCTCCGGAGTTGTGTGCACGCTCACCCTACGTGTGAGTGCCCGGAACATTAGAGAGCGTGGGCCATCCAAGCAAATAATTCAGTTCAAACGCTAATTTCATTTGACTTCCCCTGACGAGGAAATTAGAAATGCACCGCTAAAAGTCTCAGGCCCGAACTTGCTAAGACGTGCCAGTGACATTATTTATTTATGTTTGGTTAATAGCCCAACGAGCATTACGGGCAAACGTGTGACGGCACTGAACGGTGGCCAAGACCGACTCTGCTGCGCTCCACACTTGGCCTTTTCAAACTGCCAAAGCCCTGGCTCTGAAATACGGCCGTCCATTCCTCATCAATCAGCCCATGCAGACAGACAGGTAGAGCTGCCTCCAGTGCACCTGTAAAGAGTAAATTTAGCCTCACTGACAGAAAGACTTTCACCTCATAGATGGCTATTCTCACCCACTCAGCTTTGAGCCAGGTGTTTCAGTCATTTGAACCCGGCCACTGTAGGACTAGTACAGAGTGCTGACTTTTCAAACATTTGTGTCCGTCAGTTTGCACGTTTTATAGAGTCCTTGTGAGGAAAGGTATGCAGATGTTGTCCGATTTGCTGTCCAGATGAAGGTCCATAAAAGTGGAAGAGAGGCACTCGCCTATACGCTGTACTTTGTCTCCTCCTAGTGGTCTTTTACAAAAACTAATCACCTGGGATATCTGAAGCAGAATAAAAGAAACCCAGTCTGTTCTTTGTTCTTTTGAATCGTTCTCTACAGCCCTAAAATACCTGAAAGCACAAAATCAGTCAACTGCATCACAAAGATAACATCCACCAATGACAAATAGTATTTAGAATATATACAGTTGAACTCTTTTCCCTAAAAATATTTTAATATCAGAATGGTACATATTTTAAAAGCTTTTTTCCAACCTGAGCCAGGTATAATTTGATGAGAGACTATGGAAAACTGCTCACGCTGTGCTGTGACGGACAGGTTTTTATGAGCCATCAATCACCTAAAGCGGAGCCCGCGTGCAAGCGTGTGCCGGGGGAGGTCTGACCCGCGGCCTAGCGTGACATTCAGGGAGGGAGTGCCGCTCACCCAGCAAAGCCCATTACTGCAAAGCATGATGGATATTGCTCCAAAAAAGCTGATATGTAGCCCGGTATATAATTTGTTATAATTTGTAAAAATGATATGGTCACCCTGTTTTCTTTCTACCTTCTATCCTTCTTTCCCTATTACATTTTCTCTTATATATATATATATATATATATATATATATATATATATATATATATATATATATGGCAATTAGCCTATACAGTATACTATTCTGATTACAGATACGAATGCATGTCTAACAGTATAATGGGAACAACTTATAAAGTAGGCCCACTTACACAGCATGTGAAAAGTAGCCTTGTTTGTTCTCCATAAGGACAGATATCTTAAGATCAGAAAAAAAATAGAAAAGAGTTGGCCTGCGTTCTCCGGCTTTCCCTTCTTTGACCCAGACAAATTTATAGATGTCTGGGAATTTATGCTCTTAAAAATGAAGGACATTAATAAGCCAGCTCTTCCTTTTTTGGACTCAACTGACCACCACACTGTTCAGAAGCCACTCTCATAACTCAGGGAACGCATCTCTAATAACTGTGACAGAGCCATTGAGGAATGCTGCATAGATCATGGAAGTTTATCTTCGCCTGAATTTATAGTCAGAGACATTTTTTAAAAGCTTGAACTGATAAATTTGACAATACATTATTCTGAATACGGGCAAACACCTAATGAAAGAGCCTGGTACTGAAAACAACCAACTCTATGCTACATTTGTGCTTACAGCTGTGTTCTCGATTGTGCAATCTATTTGAATGAAATGCAAGAGAAGGGACATCATGCAACGGCACGTTATCATTTTGCCTTTAATCAATACTTCCTGATAGCAAACACACTGCAGGGCAAAGGTGAACGGAAAGCTCTTGCTTCGTCACACAAAACAACAGGCAAACAGCCAGCAAAAACAAACCACCAATGGGACATAACACTGCCTCTAGTGGCCACAGCAAAAATCTTCATTTATGCGAAGGCACAGACGAAGAACAGGCAAATGCTATGCTGGCAGACCAAACACAGAGCGTACATCTAAATTTGAGGCCTAGATGCATCGAACCATCGCTGTGAAGCTGTAAAACACAACTGTGCTGTAAACTGTGACAATAGTGTTGTTTTCTATTGCTGAGTGAATCATGTTTACTTGCCTGAGCCCTCCCCTTTATGATTCCCTCCACACTGATAAGAGCACAGCAAACAGACTGATAGCACAGCAAATCTCAGCTTCTCTCGCTCCAACTTGACACAGAACAGTTTGAAGGATAGAGAACAGTTAAAAGAAGAATATGAGACAGTTTTAAGAAAGTCTGGAAGCCCCGGTTTGTGATCAGACGCGACAGATTATCAGCAGAGAGAGGAAAGAAAGCATTGATGTTCCAATCCAAAGGTCTTTTAGACATAAATACCAACGCAGCCTAAAGGATCTTGAGTCGCCTGAACTGAAAGCCTGGTGATTTTGAAGAATAATAGGAATGACCTGAGTGAGAAGGCCTTGGTGGACATTAGGTGGTGCTGTTTAGGCTGTCTCAGTGTCTCAACAAAGCAAAGAGCTAGGCCACATCCATCCAGCCTGGGTTAGGATCACGATACCATGAAGATCTCTGAAGGTGCACTGGATCTGGGCACAACTGACTATGCTGTGAGCTTGGACCCAAGCTACACCATGCTGGAGTTCGATAGTCTGAGAGTGCTGCCAGTGGTCACAGGTAGGTGTGATAATTTACGACAAGCAGTCCACCATGTCTCAATACTACGACAGTGTTTTAGGGCCACTGTTAATAAAAATAAAAATAGCAGACTTCGAGAATAAAGTTGTAATATTTCAAGAAAAAAGTCATAATATTTTGAGAAAAACGTTATACGGTATGATATTTCAAGAATAAAGTCGTAATATTTCGAGAAAAAAAGTCTTAATATTTCGAGAAAAAAATCTGTAATATTTAAAAAAAAAAAAAGTTGTAGAATTTCGACATTAAAGTGGCATTAATACCAGGAAAGAAAAGGCTTTGCAAAAGGAACGCAGCACCTCCTCATGTTAAATGAGGGGCGGTGAGTTGGTGGAGTTTTCATATCGATTCACCCATAAAGAAACACTCAGTCTTCCTGTCTCTCCTGCACATCAGCACCAGCCTGTTATTAGTATAAGAACCGGCTGAAACGGCTGAGCAGGAAACTGTGTTTATCTAGAATAAAGAGCCAGACGGACTCGGAGGAAACTGTCTGTCTGTTTTGTTGAAGGAGAATCTCAGGCAGGGTCGTCTACACGGCTATCGGGGCTCCATCTCCCCCCATTCAGAGAGGGCATGAAGTTTCACAGACAGTGAGAATGATGATCAAAATGATCGATCAACAAAGAGACAGGAGTGTGGAACGCCGGCACCAGTACAGCAGCCGAGACGTTAACGCGTTATGGAAGCGGCCTACAGTTAGCCCACTTTATCCTCCAAATAGTACGACTTTATTCTTGGAATATTACGACTATATTCTCGAAAACGTACAACTTTTTTCTCAAAATATTACAACTTTTTTCTTGAAATATTATGGCTTTATTCTTGGTTTAACATGCATAGAGATTTCCATCATATGCGTCCAATCAACCAAATACACCAAGCCAACATCACAAATCAAAGATCACAATGAACCTCTCAGATTCCTTTGATTTTACAGTTCAGGAGATGCATTACTGAAAGCAGCTTTGCAGTTCTCTCAGGGGGGCGGTTTCAATTGAGTGATATCACATATGAGTTAAACACACACACAAGACTGCAGACAAGCACTAAAGGTTTGTGTTTCAAGGCACTCTGACGGCCCACCGGTGGGGAGTTTGACGTCTTTGAGACCGTAGCCAAGACATGTGCTTAACTGCTCTTAAATTTAAAATTCTTTCACATTTGGGAAGAGTTTGGCCATTTTTGTCCTGATGCAGGTGATCAGAAATGAAGTTTCTTGCTCTGACTTTTAAAAAGGAGACCCAATCACTCCTCTGTGTTCATGCTCTCCTACTTAATCTCATTTTCTGTAATCATTAGGAGCCTGTTCTGCTGAATCAGGGGCACTCTGGCACTTTGGAAGATGCGTCCACCGGCAGCGCTCCTTTCATAGCACAGCGAGCTGGGTGGCAGATGCATTGTAATCTCTTAATTCAATACAACTGCCCTCTGAACCCAAAGCCTGCATTCAAGACACAAAAGTGTAACCCCTCGCTGCTAAATTTCCAAACTCTAAGTGTGTAATTTACATACATTAGGCCGTATAGCCATTGTCCCCACTGTGCCTGGCCTGCATGGAGAGTGGATTTGATGGTCACTGCCTTAGCAATGTGAAGCAATCCTGACGAGATCGAATACTGGAGGAGAGCAATTTAATACCCTACAACACATAAGGAGATTGAATTAAAACAGAGCTAGCAGCACAAAATTAGCCTGAAAATGGCTGCAGACCTCAGCTTTCCACTGACCTGTAACTGGTTTAATTAAATGGGGAGTTTCTTCTTTCTCCAAGTAATAACTAGCGGTGCCTCAGAGGCCTGGGTCTAGCAGCATGGCTGCCGGTGAAGGCTCTCTGAGCTGAACGCTGTTTTATTGCCAGCCCTCTCCGCAGAAAAGACAACTTGGTCAATAGATTTTTGTTTGACACTGTCGTGCGGCTTCACTGAAAGGGGGAGCAGACGCCTTCACTTATGTCTTCAGTTCATTCTTACTATCATTAATTATCAATACTATCAATAATGTCTGGCTGCAGAGCCACAGATTTACACCCACAGTTTCATGCCAGTGGAACGCATGCGCAGTATGAAAGCGCAATTGTGTCATGTAAAAGTCCTTATAGGAAAGTTACGACGGTGTTTTAGGGCCACTGTTAATAAAAATAAAAATAGTAGACTTTTAGAGATTAAAGTCGTAATATTGCGAGAAAAAAAGTCATAATATTTGGAGGATCAAGTGGGCTAACTGTAGAGGGGCTAACTGTAGGGGGGCTTCTATAACGCGTTGGGGTCTCGGTTGCTGTACTGGCGCCAGAGTTCCACTCACTCCTGTCTCTCTGTGGATCATTTTGATCATCATTCTCACTGTCTGTGAAACTTCATGCCCTCTTTGAATGGGGGGTAGATGCAGCCCCCGATAGCCGTGTAGACGACCCTGCCTGAGATTCTCCTTCAACAACACAGACAGACAGTTTCCTCCGAGTCCGTCTGGCTCTTTATTCTAGATAAACACAGTTTCCTGCTCAGCCGTTTCAGCCATTTCTTATACTAATAACAGGCTGGTGCTGATGTGCAGGAGAGACAGGGAGCCTGAGTGTTTCTTTATGGGTGAATCGATATGAAAGTAGAACTCCACCAACTCACCGCCCCTCATTTAACACGAGGAGGTGCTGCGTTCCTTTTGCAAAGCCTTTGACTACAATATTACAACATTTTTCTCGAAATAGTACAACACCATTCTCGAAGTCTACTATTTTTATTTTCATTATCAGTGGCCCTAAAACGCCGCTGTAGAAAGTTGAGTGTTCTCATTCATATTTCAGCCAGTGGCCGGTCTCCTCATTTATAACGTCTCTGATGTAAACAGTGACTGTTTGTGCTGGTTGTATATGTCGCCATGCATATTACCCTTCAGGAAGTTGTTCATATACGAATCAGCCATTGGAAACCGGTTAAACCATCAACCAAAACACTTTACAAAACCATCAGAAACCAGAAGAAACACTTTCAGCAAGGACACGTTAAAAAACTAAAGTTTGTTTTTTAGCGTAAAGCTTAACACTATGCTCAGTTTAAGCTGCTTAAGGTAGTTTTATTCCTGTGCATGTAATGTAAGTGTACACATAAAGCCCTTGTATTAAGGGTAAGTTAACTGAGCTGTATGTCTACATAACCCATTAGTTTACCCAGAGACACATCAGCTGTAGTTCATGTAGTATTTACCACATGAATCTCTATATGCGCTCAAACCAAAGTTAGTTTTAGTCTCAAGCTTAAAATATAACGTTAGCCCAATGCAAATTTATTGGAAACCCTCATAAAACGACTGTAATGTTGATTATCCTAAAATTCGCTAAGAAAAAAACACAAGGGTCGGCGCATGCGCTGAATGCCACTGGCTTGAACCTGCTGGAGTGAAACTGCGGCTCTGCAGTCAAACCATTCTGTAGTCCTCGTTATACCCATATTAGGAACTCCGGGTCTGAGCTCCATTTCTCTATGGCCAGAATGAATAGGGTTTTTGAAAAATCGCCTCTAGCGCCCCCTGTGTTAAACACAAATGTTCAGAACCCGATACGTTTTGTCCTGTGAACATTCTCCTCTCGAATAACACTGGATCCTCTGAATTATGAGGCCGTTAAAGACATTTTTCTCCCAAATACCAGTGGCCTTTCAACCCTCCATGAAGCTGAAGTCAGCTTCTTTTTAGCCGCCTGCTTGTTCGAATTTTCCCGTTCCACCTTAAATTCCACAGCAGTTCAGAATGTGACTGCTGCACCATTTAAGGTGGAACAGGAAAAGTCCAACAAAAAGCTGGCGAATGTCCTGAGAAAATGTCCTCAGAAAAATGTTACCAGCATTAAACTAATAATTAGGATATTCTGAGAGCTGAAATCAGTTTATCAGGGGGTGATAACCTGCTTAAGGGGGCTGTCAGTCTAATGACGTGAACTCAGCGCACAGTAGCTTTAGCTCACATGTAGCAGTATTCACATTTCAACTCTTTAACGACCTTGTAATTCAGAGGATCCAGTGTTATTCGAGAGAAAAATGTTTACAGGACAAAACGTACCGGGTTCTGAACATTTTTATTTAACACAGGGGGCGATAGAGGCGATTTTTCGGAAACCCTATTCATTCTGGCCATAGAGAAATGGAGCTTAGACCCAGAGTTCCTAATATGGGCATAACTACAAAATGAAGACACGACTACAGTGGTCTGTTCCGCGAGCTGCTTCTTCCCGCCATTTCCTGAGGGCGGTTGACTCTAAAACCCTGTTCGAGCTGGACAAGTTTTACCTCAGGAGGTGCTGTAATTTAATGATTACCAACAAGATTTGTGGTTTAAATCCAATACAAATCTCCCATGTCTGTCATTTTCACAAGTCTGCTAAGTAATAATTCTGGAGTGAATTACTTTCAGTAATTTCCCCAGTTTTGCGACAAGAAGACGAGGCTAACAGCTAAATGGAGCTTGTTTAGACCCAGTTCCTTAATCCTCAAGTTCACGACCAGACCACTGAAAACCACAACATATCTGGTGATGTCTGAAAAACGAAGAAAACGAAAATAAAACATCTTTAAGGTACCTCTCGGAAGGCAGCGCGTTTTCTGTGTTGTTCTGCGGCATTTCTGAGTTTCACTTTCACAGCATTTCGACTAACATCAGTCGTCAAAACTGTACGCCACGATTCTGCACCATCATTTCGAACCGTTCAGTGACGCGTTTTATTTTTGGCGGCAAATGCTGACGTAAACGTCCGCGCGACGATGTTCGTGTTGCCTTCATAGGTATACACACCTAGATGCCGCGTTGGGTCCAGCCAGGCACGTCAACGGCGCCGCCATTTTGGGGCGGTCAACATCGCTGCTGGACTGCATTCTGTACCATTACATAGCGGCAGTTTAAGAGAGATACTGTCCAAAATTACACTATTTCAAGAATATTACACTCAGAAAGTGGGATAGGATTATATAACTGAGGGAACACAGCGATCCACACTCATGTGTGTGTGATGCGTATTGTTTGTGTGATGTTTATGTTGATATGGCCGTGTTGTTGGTGAGGCACAGAGAACCTGTTGATGTGATTGTTTTTCCTCTGGTTTTCTACTAAGCTTATTTCATTTAATTGTCTATTTAGATGATCTTAACTTTATGTATATTTATTTACAATGATGGTTAATTCTTGTAGTTATAGCATTCCTTAACCCGTTCCACCTTAAACAGTGCAGCTTCAGGCACCAGAAAGTGACTGCGGCACCATTTAAGGTGGAACGGGAAAACTCGAACACGAAGCTGGCGAATAGGACGCCAACTTTAGCTCCGTACTCCTGAGTATGAAGATTAGAAGTGATTCACACAAGTGTTTTTACAGGAGCTCGCGCTAAACTCACGTCAGGTTCAGACTGAATACTTTCCTGCTGGTCCGGGTGGCTAATTAGCACGATCAGTTATTAAAGAAATAAAAGCTACCGAGAGCAGATCCGGGCAACCTAGATTAATCTGTATCTGAGGATTATAACGAAACAAATTTTAGTGAAAATCGGTTGAGTAATAAGGAAGTTGTGGCCGATTTAATCCTGAGACTCATCGTCTCTCAGTAGAAGTGAATTCGTTCACAGCGGATCTTGACCGCTCCAACATGGCGGACGCACAAACATATCGCCTCAACACAGCATCTAGGTTTGGATATCTATGCTTAAACTGCTAATGGTGGGCTAGCTAATTAGAGCCTGTAGTCCCTAGCCTACCATAAGCTAAAAGATAATTTAAACGAAGTCTGTCAAATAGACTTAACATATAAAAGTTTTTGGTTTGCGTTTATGTCACAGAAATCGCTGGCATGCTGTAAATGTGTCACAGAATCTGCTCCACGTTAGCCAGCTGGTGCCAGCAGCTCTTGAAAGCTAGGTTAGCTTCCTTCTTTGGGAATACAGCTACAGTTAGCAATGGCTTCTCGCGTAGCTAGCTACATCTAAACAAGGTCTACCATATTCATACTACATATAAAAGTATAAAAGAGCCCTGGGTTTCCGAGTTGGGAGAGCGTCAGCAAAAAACCAATAGACAACTATAGTCCTGTGGTCATTTTGTAGTCGGCGCCATGCTTTTAAACCCATATTAGGGACTCCGGGTCTAAGCTCCATTTCGCTATGGCCAGAATGAATAGGGTTTCTGAAAAATCGCCTCTAGCGCCCCCTGTGTTAAATAAAAATGTTCAGAACCCGATACATTTTGTCCTGTGAGCATTCGCCTCTCAAATAACACTGGATCCTCTGAATTACAAGGTCGTTAAAGAGTTGAAATATGAATACTGCTACATGTGAGCTAAAGCTACTGTGCACTGAGTTCACGTCATTAGACTGACAGCCCCCTTAAGCAGGTTATCACCCCCTGATAAACTGATTTCAGCTCTCAGAATATCCTAATTATTAGTTTAATGCTGGTAAGATTTTTCTGTGGACATCTTCTCAGGACATTCGCCAGCTTTTTTTGTTCGACTTTTCCCCGTTCCACCTTAAATGGTGCAACAGTCACGTTCTGAACTGCTGTGCCATACAGGGAAATTCGAACAAGCAGCCGACTAAAAAGAAGCTGAGTTCAGCTTCATGGAGGGCTGAAAGGCCTGATATGAGGAGGTTTCTCTATTTCCACTTAACTGAGTAACATTAACTTATTTTTGCTGTTTCACAGAACCGACAGGTCAGTATTTTGTCTCGTTTGCTAATGTTTGTGATAGCTAGTCACAGCTGCTGCACAATTTAAGGTGGGACAGGAACATTCAAACAGGAAACTGCGAAAAAAAAGCTAATTCAGCCTCGTAGTTTTAACACAGGTAGTACTTTTGATAAGGAGTTTTAGCCTATGAAAATATTCTACCCACAGGTGTTATTTACTGGCATACCCGTAAATATACATGACAGTAGAACATTTCGATAAGGTAGCACAGCTCGTCAGAGCAGCGCCACAGCCCGCCTTAGTTTTGTGTAGCTTAGTGACATCAAATTGATGCGCAGTAGCTTTAGCTCACATGTAGCAATATTAGTATTATAGCTCTTTAACGACCTCGTAATTCAGAGGATCCAGTGGTGTTCAGGAGAAAAATGTTCACAGGACAAAACGTGAACATTTTTATTTAACACAGGGGGCGATAGAGGCGATTTTTCGAAAACCCTATTCATTCTGGCCATAGAGAAATGGAGCTCAGACCCAGAGTCCTTAATATGGGCATAACGAGGACTACAGAATGACGCACGACCACAGTGGTCTATGGCCAGAATGAATAGGGTTTTCAAAAAATCACCTCTATCGCTCCAGTGTTAAATAAAAATGTTCAGAACCCGATACGTTTTGTCCTGTGAACATTTTTCTCTTGAATATCATGGGATCCCCTGAGTTACAAGGTCGTTAAAGAGTTCAAATATAAATTTTTGATTTTTGAAGCAGTTCTTTGGATAACATCAACCTTTCACTCAATCTCAATCACAAACGAGACTCCTAGCTAACTTGTATCTTAGCATTGCGGTTATGCTCTGACATTTTGATTTCCATTTTCTTATACAGCCAGCTAGTTGTTTGTGATCTGGGAAGAGCCACGTAACATCTCCGCCATAATGTGCCAGCTAACGTTAGCTGTTTGTACCAAGCTGATCATGTAAGAATTACTTCATTGACGGTTTATTGCCTGCATTGGCTTTTTAAAGATGAGTACAAAATTAACTGGTGATTTAGAAAGCTGCTTTATGTTAGCCGGGTAATCTAGTTTGGAATAATATGTACTGTTAGCAATAGCCAATAGCTGGCTTCTAGCCAGCGTAGCTAGATTATATGAGTCCATCAGGTTCATGCTACCTATAACAATTCTTCTTTCTTTTAAAAACAGAAATATTACAGAAATCGCTGGCATGTTGTACAAAGACACAGAGACTGCTTGATGTGAGGCAGCTGCAGCAGACTGCAGTAAAAACAAGGGCGATCCAACATATACAGCATTTTAGCTCTGTTTAAAGTTAAATCAGGGCTTCGATCCACTTCTTATTCTCACAAAGACTAACATATCTTGCCTGTTGTAGCTCATTATTTGAGCATTATAGTACACTACTATATCATTTTGACATCGCTTCTGCAGTAGTTGTATGAAGCGGAAGTTAGTTTTACCCTGCTTAATGCTTAAACCCTAAGTAATCATGACTCTTTGTGAAAAGGGCCCAGTGAGTTTCCCACTAGTAAATACGACATTGTGGCAGAGAACTTGTAGAGAGGAGAACTACCACTATGCAATGTCTTCTGGGTTTCTCAAACACTAGAGGGCGCTCCCAAGCAAGTCCAAAATGAATGGGTTGATATGGAGCATTTGAGCAACATTTTAGTGTAAAAGAATACATTCATTTTCTGAACACAGAACAGCATAAAACATTTTAGCACTGCTGTTATATTTTTTAAGAGCTTTTAAACTTGAGTTGTAGGAAAAAAAAAAGAAAAAAAAACAATCATTAACTGCAAAAGAGAAATATTAAAAACAGAATGTATAGAAATAAATGATGTTATAGAAAAAAAAATCCAAGAGTTACCAATAGGCCCAAGGTTGATGTCTAGTGCTAATTTTAGCTCTGCTGAACCAAAGAAAACGCCCACTAGACACCGTCCAGCATTCACCAAAGATATGTAAATAAAACAACAAAGCTAGTTAGTGTATATAACAAACGCTGCATAGGAACGCTGGTGGCTATCAAGCTCAGCACATCTCACACTGGCCTTTTTTCACCACATTGCAGAACCACTGCTGTCTGAGTCTTCACCTGCAGGGGACGGCCGGACTGCAGCAGGCCAGCGGCGCTCTCTGCTCCATCTGCGCCGATAAGGCCACCGGGAAACACTACGGCGCAAACAGCTGCGATGGGTGCAAAGGCTTCTTCAGGCGGAGCGTCCGCAAGAACCACGCTTATACATGCAGGTGAGAACAGGGCAGGAATGGGATTCTAGTGTGTGTATGTATATATATATATATATATATATATATATATATATATATATATATATATACATACATTCTAAAGATCAAAATAATTTGAGTAGTAATCAGAGTAAATAGTTGGGCAGAATACTTTAAAACAGTAGTGATTAGCCCCTCCCACTTAGTTTTGTGCGTTCACGTCTAGGGGCAGGGTGTCCCAATTCTTGTTGAGATAGAGGGGTAGGGCGAAGTGTTAGGGCTACATGACCCTCCAAATGGAGGTTTTTCAGAGTCACAGTCCAAGCAGAGTGTTAGGAAAACAACATAGAGATGGCTGCACAAGTGATAAGAGAAACCCAAAAATGTGAGAATTTTCTCCATTAAAAATTACGATTACTATTGTATTATCTTAGTTTAATGACGTTTCAATGTATTATGGCCCATTTCTTCATAACAAGCATTAAAATCACTAGTAGTATGCTGATGTCTCGGTAGCTAGCTAGATAAATTACCCGTTCCACCTTAAATAGTCCAGCAGTTCTGACGCCTGAAGCGCCAGAATGTAATTGCTGCTTCATTTAAGGTGGAACTGGAAAATTCGAACAAGAATCTGGTGAATATCTGACTTCACCTTCATATCACTGAAGAATTAGGGATGGGTGATAATAAATAATTGCCCCCCTCTTTGAAAGCATATGATGCCCTAAATGTAACTAAAGCCCAGCAGTGAGGAGCTGAACTTTACCCTCCTCTGCTGTCACTGCAGACTGGCAGGGTCGCCTACAGAGCCTAGGTAGCTGTTAATGCAGTAATGTTGTTTTTTTATTTGAGGGTTGTTCCATTTCATAGAGGAAGATTTTAACTACTACCCCTTATAACTCTGTTCCAAGGTGCAAGGTGACACTCAAAAACAAGGGCTAGGGGTGAAAATAGGAAACGGGATTGGGCCTAAATGTATTTAATAATGTATTCTATTACAACACATAAAAAAGTATCATTCAGGAGCCTTTAGAGTACACTTTGATAGTGCACATGCGAAAAACTCTGCTGTTGTAATTTTTATTTAATTAACACTGTTTCTCATTGTTACTGGTTGGCAGTTTTCTTCATGTAGTTCTTCTGTTAATTCATTTATTTAAATTAAGTTGCAAAATACTCAACATTATTTTGGCTCTTATGGTCTGCTGCTCCCATAATCCAACTTAGAAATTAGGCAAACAATTTGTCATATTCCTGTAACAAAATTTACTTACAAATTTGGCCATTGAGTAGGCAGTTATGTGAAATACGTGCACAAGTCTAGTAAAATACCAAAGCTAAGTTTATCACTTGCGCCCACTACCGAGGGAACATCATCCCTGAGAGGAGTTTAGTAACACTGAGTTTAATGGCTGGCTCGTTGCATTGATTTATCAGTGTACACAGACTTTAGTGGCAACTTCAGTGTGTGTAAATAAGCCCTTTGAGTTCTTCTTTACAGTATGTCTTTACATGCTGTGAGCTTATGTAAAAACAATTTATAAATAAACAGTGATGGTGTTTTTTTTTAAAGATTGTTTTTATATATTTTTAGGGGATAAATATTCTAAAAGTATTCCTTTAATCAATTAAAAAGTAACTGTATTCTGAATACTGCCTTTAAAAAGGTCACTTGGACTGAATACAGATTCTGATTACATATTCGCAACACTTGTATTCTGTTATGTTCCAACCCTACTTACATTTCGCTGTTGTTGGAAAAAAAACTTGTATCTCCAAAATGGTAACTTTACAGAAGAAGGAAAAAACCTACTTTACTTTAAATGTAAGTCTATGGAACCAGACTTTTTTCTGAGTAATTTTGGCCCATTTCTTTTGGTCCATTCATCATGAAATTCACATACAATGTAAAGGGTAACAGGTATTCTTCAACTATGTCAAGAACTGAAAAACATCAAAAATGAAGATATAAGGTTTTGTTCCGGTTTATTGAGTACAGGTACTTGCTTGAGCAGGCCTACTTTTGTGATGAATTGACTCTACTATTTTACTCCCTTACATTGTGTTCCTAATTGCTTTTGGATATTTTCTGTCTTAATAAGTCTTAGATAAGTCTTAGTGTTTTATTTTATTAAGGGAAATTTCAATGTTTTTTTTTTTTCATAATCTCATTATAATTTAAAGGTTGAAATTTAAACAATCATTCAGAGTGGTTCTATGTGAAATGGTGCAGAGAAAGTTAGAGACTCAGATTTCTTTACAGTGGTGGTGATAGGAACCAGGTGACATTCTTTTACTATTTATATGTAATGTTGATACATTGGTACAACAGTAAAATTATGGTAAACCTGAGACTATCTAGGAACTGTTTTGCCTTACAACACCCTGCATGTACCTTTCTGCCATGAATGTATTACGTGAAATGCATTTCAGGCCAAAAGATTTTCTCGAGACTGTCCAAAAAGCAATGTCTCAGAAATCAGGGAGCGTATTTGTAACCATTTCATGTAATATTTTTTTGTGATGTAGCTTTAAGAGGCATTAAACACTTCAAATGTCTAGTTGCTATCACCAGTACTGTGAACAATTCTGACTTGATAAGTTTCCCTAGAACAGAGCATTTCACACTAAACCGCTCTCAATGACTGTATATTAACTACGATTGCACAATTTACTGATTTATTATCTTGATTTAGGCCGGTCTATGTTGGTGTGCCAGGTAACTGCATACCTCTACCAAAATGTTATAGCAAAAATATGTATGACTCATTGTGCTAAATAGTCATGTACCTCTTACTTGAAAAGTAGGACTTTATTTGTTTTATTTAAATAGAGAACTGATTTTTCGTTTACAAATTTAAAATTCCACTTTGGCCCAGTAAAGAACAAAGAACTTTCATACTTGGACTTTGGCTGATAGAAAGCACTAAACATGTGCTAGTATGTTATATATGCTCATTTTGCACACACATTTTGAGCTGCAGGTAATTAAAATAAGTAAGTAAGTAAGTAAATAAATAATAACAATCTAATTATGCAGACATTTAGAAAAAAAATCTGCTTTAAATAACCCAAACAAAGAAGAATATCACCTAACAAACTTTGATTCCTGTGCAAACTAAAGCTGGATGTACACTCTTGAAAATAAATGTGAATGAATCTCAAAAAGCTGGTCAGAGTAATGCCATAGAGAAACAATGTTACCTCCCTCAGGAACTTGGGTGTGAAAATGGGTGATTTTTTTTTAAGAATTATTTTTGAGAGTGAGATGTGTGGGTGAAGAACCTCTTCAAAGTTTAAAGAACCTCCACCTGTAAATGTTCTATATCGATTAGAAGTAACTCCTAGAATTAGTTAATGGAAGTAACAGTGCTTTCCTGTGAGTGTGGTTTACTACATACACTCTCAGAAATAAAGGGACTAAACTGTCACTTGGACAGTGCCCCTCTTGTCACTGGGTTGGTTCCTTTAGTACCTTTAGTCAGGGAATATAACTGCACCATAATCCACTGAAATGATATGTTCTAAGCTGTACTGACTCCTCACACCCCGTCTCGTCTCCAGCCTTTTTTATTGTTCTGTTTTAAAACATTCGGTTATGAAAAGGTACAAATACGAACTTTTACATGGGGAAAAACTTACTTAAGCAGCACAGCTGGACCTTAAAACCACTGTTGTACCTTTGAGAGAACGTTTACATTGTTTGTACCTTAATGAGCGAAAAATGTACCTGAACAGAACCGTTATTTCTAACAGTGTGCTTCTGAATGTGGTGAACAGAAAGAGATGTGCAGCCATCCAAGTTGGGTTAAAGTTAAATGATAAGACTTGTTCTAGTAGCCCTACGTCGTTCAGTATCATGTAGATGAGGATCATGTCAAATAAACAATCATTACGATAATAGATCAGGACTTGTCCAGGCACACAAGCCAGCAATGAGTGAGTGTCAGAGAGGGTTGATTTCACAGTTCGACTATGAGAGGAAATGTCATTTTCTAGTTGTTCAGGGGTGGCTAGAGGACATGCCACAACACAACCGTGTCCTATTTTCAGAGTGTGACATATGAAGTGTTTCATCAGGTCGACTCTGTATGGCTGTATAGCTCTGCACATGTGAGAATTATAGCGTGTCTCTGTATGTGTGTAGGTTCAGCAGGCAGTGTGTGGTGGACAAAGACAAAAGGAATCAGTGTCGATACTGCAGGCTGAGAAAGTGCTTCAGAGCTGGAATGAGGAAAGAAGGTGAGATTTTTTATTTTTTACCTTGAAGTCTTTATTTATTTTGAAGTGATGCCTGTTGCCCTTTACATTGTATGTAAATTCCAAAAGAAATGGAATAAAATGAAAATAGTCTGGTTCCGTTGACTTACATTACAAATAAAGAAGGTTTTTTCCTTCCTCTGTAAAGTTATTATTTTGGAGATTTTGTTTCGACACCTTGTCACTTTGTAGTTCTACAGTTACAGACTGTAGTGCATCTGTTTCTCTGCATACTTTGTTAGATACTGAGGTGTTTAAAAACTCTAGCAGCACTGCTGTGTCTGATCCACTCATACCAGCACAACACACACTAACACACCACCACCACATCAGTGTTACTGCAGTGCTGAGAATGATCCACCACCCAAATAGTACCTGCTCTGTGAGGGTCCATGGGGGTCCTGACCACTGAAGAACAGGGTAAAAGGGGGCTAACAAAGTATGCAGAGAAACAGATGGACTACAGTCTGTAACTGTAGAACTTCAAAGTGCACCTATATAGTAAGTGGAGCTGATAAAATGGACAATGATGGTAGAAAAAAGGAGGTGGTCATAATGTTATGCCTGCATATATATATATATATATATATATATATATATATATATATATATGGCAATCAGGTTGCAATAAATAAATATTTAGAACACATTCATTTTCAAAAACATTTAAATGTCTCACTAAACCAGAGATGGCAGACACCATGCTTTTCTTTTCCAATACCAATACTGAAACCTTGAGTATCGTCCAGTAATGATTCAGTATTCTATAAGAACAACTAAGCTGTAAATTTGTAATGTCAGTTGTGTTTCGGACCCCTTCCCCGAGTGGCTGAATCTGACGATTGCGAGAATCTTGAAAAAGTATTCAAAGAGAACTTAGTCAAGACTTGGTGAATGACATCTTCCAAGAATATAAGTGAGTTATCTACTGTTGTCTCCATATCTTAACCCTCTATTGCATGATGTTGCCTCAGGGCAACATACTCATTTTCCTCACTTTACAGTAACATACATATTTAAAGACAATGATAGGGTTAACAATAAAGAGAAGAGTTTGAGTAAGTCAATAAAAAGCATGTGCTCGGTCATACAATCTCCTAGTGGACGCATTTAAACGTTTTTTAACGTTCTTTTCTATTCGATCCTTTTCTATTGTTAGGAGATTTTGCAGAAATGTGTTTCTTGCCTAGAAGCAACACTGTACAACAGTGGAATGGATTTAGCCAGTCACAAGCCAGGTCTCACCACTTCAGGGAACACAGCTCTTTATCATTTCTTCTCATTGTCACACAATGTTGCCTCAAGGCAACATACTCTAAAAGGACCCCTGCACACATTATTTATTTTATGTTTTTGTATTTAATAATCAGGGTTCGAAAAACATAAATCAAGGATGATTTTATGCAAGAAAAGTGAATTGAATATTTTTTAAATGTATCTCATAATGCGTGTAGTAGAAGGGTTAAATCAGCATAGTGTTAATTTTGCACACATTATTTATTTATTTATTTATTTATTTATTTTAATGTTTTTGTATTTAATAATCAGGCTCGAAAAAAATAAATCATGGATCGTTTTTTGCAAGAAAAGTGGATTGAATATTTTTTAATTTATCTCATAATGCATGCAGTAGAGGGTTAAATCAGCATAATGTTAATTTTGCACTCGTTATTTTTATTTTTTTTTTTTTAATGTTTTGTATTTAATAATCGGGTTTGAAAAAAATAAATCACGGATCGTTCTATGCAAGAAAAGTGGATTGAATATTTTTTTAATTTATCTCATAATGCGTGCAGTAGAGGGTTAAATCAGCATAATTTTAATTTCGCATTTGAGACCTAAACATTGAGCCAGACTTTCTTCTTAAGCCTGCGCGTGTGACGTTAATCCATATTATTTGGAGATAATTATCAAGTATCTGGAAATGTCGAGTCCATGACGTCCATTCCCCTGCCATCCTCTTAAGTTCAGCACGATCCCTAACAGGTTCCAAATCATAATATTTACCCACATTATGTAATGCAGCTGGACTTAGAAGAAGAGCCAAGTGAGTTTGAGCCAGGGTTAGAGGGAGGTGGGCACAACTCATTACCATGTCTCTCTTCAGCAGGCGTCTTGAGCTGCGTGAGTGAGTGGCTGTGTGGAAGCCAGGTTTTTATCTCCCTCGGCTGCTGTTGATAACCGAGGGGGAGGAAAAAAACAGGACAAGGAGTGCCATGAATGGCCTTTTTTCATATCAATAATTAACATGCCTGAGTATGGTCAAATATTTACTGAGGTTTATTTGAGGGGAACACATGCATCAGACCGCTCAGTCTGAGAGAATGTTATGCAACCTTAGCTAGTGCTGTTGAAAGCTGAGCTTGACGGCTAGTAATATAGCCAACAGACTTGCACTATTTTTTTATGTTTACAAATTAAATGTTGTAACTCCATAAAGTGTTTCTCAATTCATCTTATTCACCTACAGAATTATGACTCACTGCGATGCTTACTGTCTACAGATACTTATAGTATCAGCTCCAGCTGTGTCCCCAGTACTAAACAAACTACACTGATCAGGCATAACACCTCCTTGTTTCTACGCCCGTTGTCCATTTTATCAGCTCCACTTACTATATAGGTGCACTTTGTAGTTCTACAGTTACAGACTGTAGTCCATCTGTTGTGGTGGTGGCGTGTTGTGCTGGTCTGAGTGGATCAGACACAGCAGTGCTGCTGGAGTTTTTAAACACCTCAGTGTCCACTCACTGTCCACTCTATTAGACACTCCTACCTTGTCAGTCCACCTTGTAGATGTAAAGTCAGAGACGATAGCTCATCTGCTGCTGCACAGTTTGTGTTGTTCATCCTCTAGTCTTTCATCAGTGGTCACAGGACGCTGCCCACAGGACGCTGTTGGCTGGATATTTTGGTTGGTGGACTATTCTCAGTCCAGCAGTGACACTGAGGTGTTTAAATACTCCAGCAGCACTGCTGTGTCTGATCCACTCAGACCTGCACAACACACACTAACACACCACCACCATGTCAGTGTTACTGCAGTGCTGAGAATGATCCACCACCCAAATAGTACCTGCTCTGTGAGGGTCCATGGGGGTCCTGACCACTGAAGAACAGGGTAAAAGGGGGCTAACAAAGTAGCAGAGAAACAGATGGACTACAGTCTGTAACTGTAGAACTACAAAGTGCACCTATGTAGTAAGTGGAGCTGATAAAATGGACAATGAGCGTAGAAACAAGGAGGTGGTCATAATGTTATGCCTGATCGGTGTATAAGCACCATAGCAGATTCCAAAGATGCACACATAGGTCAAGGAATTTTACACTAGACTTTACTGAGAAAAAACCGACAAGGACTGTAGAAACCATCATTATAAGTCACATCATAAGTCAGCCTTTGTTACAGATTTGGCAGTGCAGTATTGCAATTATTAAGTTATTTTCACAGCCTTCCAAAAAACCGTTATAGTCTAGGTCGAAACAGTATTCTTGACACCAAAAATGCCCCCAAAGAGTAATCCTCTCTTTCTCTTTCTGTCTGTCTCTTTGGAGTAGTAGAAACCTGACTGGATGATGAAAGAACAGTTCTTATGACTAATTGCTCTCAGACAAGTCCTTGTTGGTTGAATTTGTGGGGACTGAAAAGAACAACACTGGACTAATTTGTATCACACAACTAATAATAATAAAGCAGGGCCAAAAATCTTCATTAGAACAAAAAAATTTCGCTCCATCTCAACAATGCAGCCATTCTCCCCAGGTTGCTTTGGTAGGAGGCTATAATAACTAAGATTTAACCCCTTAGACGTCACAATAGCAAAACCACAAAAGCATGTTGTACTGTTTCTCACTCATAGCTAATAGAAACAAGTGGATAATTCAGTTTGAGGTCTGGCTTCTAAATGTAATCATACTACTTTATTCTTTTATTTTAGACTTAGATCCGCATTGAAATCACAATGTTAAATGGGGCTCAGACTTGAAAGACCGTCAAATAATTAGTTGGATCACAGAGGCTCCCAAAAGAATAGCATCTTTTATCTATGCCAAGTTTATGTCACACGTATCTGTAAATATTTCTGGGTAAAAGGAACGGGATAGAGTTATGGAACAGAGGGGAAGCCAGGTAAACTGGGAAACGGCTTGGGCTAATGTTTTTAGGGCGTCACATAACCCCAATCATCAATTCGCCCATCTAAAAATATGCCACAGGCCTTATCTGACACCCAGGGTAAGACACTTGATAGGGCTTAAGCCCTCTCCCCTTGTGTACTTTCTGTCAACATGGCACTCTGGGGAACTTTTATACACATTATGTGGGACTGCCCAAAAGTTTATGCTTTTTGGGAGGAGGTTGTTGATCCCATCTCTTCTCTGACCAAGACACACTTCCCCATGGACCCTGAACTTAATTTACTTAATTCCCCATTATGGAAAGTTCCTGGAAAATATGGATGGATGGCTTATTGGCAGCAAAAATGTATCGTCCAGCATTGGATACCCCCTGTCCATATGGCACTGGCTGAATATATTATATCTGGAACTGTCATCTGCAAGAATTAGCAATGCTGCCCCTAGATCTCTTGATACATGGATTCACATGATTATCTAAAGTCAGGACCCTTGTGCTCGCTTAACTATATGATGTGTTTAAGTTGTGAATGATGTAACTCGATTTTCATGCGTCGTGTGTTGTATCTATGAGCAGTTTTTGTGAGTCTTGTGAGTTTGGGCTCAGGAGGGGTGTTTGTCTGTGTTTTTAATCACAAAAATAAATAAATGAATAAATAAATAAATAGTCAGTATTATATTAGGATTCCAGTTTGATTACAAGTTATTGTTGTGCATACAGTCTTGTACAAAGAAAGCCACTTTCTGTTTTTGCCATTGTTTGACATCAACACTGAAGAAAAATGACTCAAATTTGTCAATACAGAATGCAAATTGAATGGGAATTTAATAATTATGTAACTAGCTGCATAATTCATTGTGTAATCAACATAATCACACTGAATAGTACACCAAAAAAGGACAAATCAAAACTGTAGATGTCTGAGATTTAAAATGAAGTATAAAGTCTTTTGCCACGTATTCATTGTGTCTGTGAACTTTTTTTGAAAAACATATCTTCATCCACAGATGTGTGAAATTTTCAAGATGTGGCATTAATGTGGCTCTTGTTTATTGGTTTGCCACAGCTGTGCAAAATGAACGAGACCGAATTAGCTGCCGTAGAGAAAGCCAAGGAGTTGGAACTCTGACCATCAGCATCCTTCTGAAAGCAGAGGCCAGCACACATCAGGTAGGCCCAGGCTCTGTGAGTGAAAACCACAAAAGAGAATCGGTGACTAGGCTCTCCTTTTACTAAAACGCAAGAAAAGTCGCTGTTGAAGCGATCTGGGAAAGACTAGAATATGCTTTAAGAGCTTGAAGAGAAGCAGCCATTAAGGCAATCCTTAGAGACAACAAGATCAGTCCTTTGCCTTTGGTTACCTCTGTGAATGGTGGAATTGCCTCAGGACTCAATTTGATCACAGCCTATTTAATTGAAGTGCATGAGCTTGGAACTGGTGCCAGAATTCAGAGAGTCCCCCCTCCCAAAGCGTGATAACAACGACGCATCCACATGGCATGCCAAAGGAGCACACAGAGAACTAATTGGATGATTGACTAATGAGGCACAAAATGAACCTGGGATGTTTTCCGTTGGGGTCTAATCCACATGCTTGCCTTTCATGTGAGCAGCACACAGCAAGGTCTGATCTAAGTCTAACAGATTTTGTTAGAGAGACCATAGAGGACCATGAGATGGCCTGTCCATAGTTATTTCTCATCTACAAATCACTCAGACTTGTTCCTAATCTAGCGTCGTTGTGCATCTCCATTAAAGAGACATTTTTAATTTTTTTTTTGCGTAATTCAACGGCTAAGATGTAAACAAAGACATTCAGAGTGGTTTGATGTGAAATAGTGTGTTGTAGAGAAACTGACCAACTCAGATTTCTTTACAGTGGTGGTGCTGGGAACCAGGGGTGGTGATGTCTGCATCAAATATTGCCATATTATTTGCTATCGAAAACAAGCAGTGAACCCACTCTTAACATAATCCTTTTCTTACACAAAAATATATACTGTAAAAAGTACATTTGAGTGGCAGAATCTTACCTGAACCTTACTTAAAACAGTGTCTCATGCATCATGTAATGTATTTGTTACCGTTTCATTTAAAGGGTCCCTATCCTACATTATACTTTTTGTCTTTTAATTTTTTTTGTTCCCTAAGTTCCACTTAACCCTTGTGTGGTGTTGATGTGTTTATTACTCAGTGGTCTGGTGGACCCACTGCATTATTGTTTTTAAATCAATACAGCCATAATAATTTATGTAAAAATACCAGTCGTTTAAAATATCAGAAGTGTCCAGTGCAGAGTTCTCCTTTAGCAGCTGTAGCCAGTCAGCAGCCTGTCCATGTTGTCCACCCTCACACAAACACACACACATATATATACAAACACACACACACACACACACACACACACACACACTAACAGCAGGCCATGTAGGAGGAGAACAGAGTGAAGGACACAGCACCTCCACATTTTACTCCCCACGGGTTCAGCCCAACACCACATGTGTAATATAAATGTGTGGGGGGTGAACAGAGTGAAGACACTGAAAATGGGTTATTTTATATGTTCTTCACAGAAAATGAGCAAAGGCCAAAAATCTGAGGCTAAAATAATAATAAATCACATCATTTTTTTCTTTTGGTAAACATTGAAAATGGGTCCCACAGACCTGAACACCACACAAGGGTTGAGAGGATTGTGTGGTTTTATGTGCCAAAAAAAGTTTTACATGACCATTTTCCTCTCTTTATCGCTTAGAATAAAACTGGCTGTTTTTGTTGCTTTGCTTTTAAGACTGATGTATGTAAATGAGCTGCTCTGGTTGATTCTGTATAGTGCGTCTTGTTCCAAAAGGAGCCCAGGCTGAAACGGTCCTTATAACTTCACTGTGTTCATCACTGATGCACATTTGCATGAATAATTTGCATCTGAAGTAGAACTAAAAAGTCTTAAGTAAATCTCTACCTTTTTATTTGCTAACACTAAAAAGACCAAGACCAGGAATTTCACTATTATGAACAGCAGAGCTAAAATTATCGATAGATCTCACAATTAGTTTTGCTCCTAATACATCATTTTTAAGTGACAACATACTGCACCTTGTGGATCTGCACTACAGTCACCTTTTTTGTAAACGTGTACTCATTATATCTGCATAGTTGACGAATATTTTACATTAATTCTTCTGAAGTTGACAACGTTTGGGTTTTTGTTGGTGTATCTTTAAGACCAGTATATGTGAACGAGCTCTTTTCTGATTGGCTGCCATGTATTGTGTCTCATTTAAATTGCAATCCAGTGCAGGTTGAAACACTTTTTATAACTTCAGCGTGAACTACTGTAGGCTGAATAGGTGTGTATATGTAAATGTGACAGTTTGCGTGACATCACAAAAATGAATGAAGTGAATTCAAAACTTGTTTTTGTAGCTTAGTTTCCATAGATGGGCTGTATGGACTGGGGAGTAAGTGCTCTGTTTATATGCCATGTCAAACTGTTTTATTTCAAAACAGTGAGGAAAATCCAGTTTTCTATGATGTGAGCCCTTTGATTACTTTCTGTGAGGTAGCTTTTAGAGATGTTCAATGCTTCAAACATCTGGCTCCTATCATCATCGCTGTGAACAATTCTGACTTGTTTATCTAGGATGGAGTTTTTTCACATCAAACCACTCTGAATATGTACAACTTAATAGTTTAACTATGCAATTTTGAAAAATCGGTGGCATTCCCCTATAACGCACTGCAATCGTTTAAACTGCCTGTCTGAGACCACATCGCTGTGCTGCTCAGCCACAGTAGCATTCATCCCACTGTCTCTGGCCTAAATCTGCAGTACACCTCCTTGACTCCCCCGATGTGTGACATTAGCACCAAGAAGATAGCTCGCCCAGGCGACGTGTGCGAATCCATGAAGCAGCAGCTCCTCCTCCTGGTGGAATGGGCAAAACGCATCCCCGAGTTCTGTGATCTGCCAGTGGACGACAGGGTAAGCCGTGTTTTTGCTTATTTGACCACATGCTGAGTCTTTTCACTTGGGTCCGCAAGGCTCAACATTTAATGATGAGCAGTTTTATAATCAGTCTCCTGTGATTTGGCTGTTCGGCTACACGTGACAGGCACCTAGAGCTTGACTCTGTATACATATCTGAATGTGTGCACTGTCTGTGCTGCGTCTGCGTGCAGGTAAGCCTGTTACGAGCTCACTCTGCCGAGCATCTCATCCTAGGAGGGGCTCGTCGCTCGCTGCCCTACAGTGACATCATTTTGCTGGGTAAGCACGGTTTCCTGTTTATCTTGAAAGCATGTCACATTGTGGGCAGGGATTACAGCTATAATTTATCCTCTCAGGAAATGATTTCATTATCCCTGTGAGTGGCCCAGAGCGAGAGATGTCCAAGCTGGCGGCACGTGTACTGGACGAGCTGGTCAGGCCTCTGAAAGAGCTGGACATCACCGACGCAGAATTCGCCTGTCTCAAGGCCATCATCTTCTTTTCACCAGGTCAGTCAAGGGTCAGTACCGTGTGCCCATTACTTCACCTTCCTGCTTTTCCAAAGAAATGGCTTTGCCAGAAGCTTTGGTCTTTGTTCTTGGCACATGTAAGCTAGTCTGAACACCCTGGTTTCACTGTGTTCTGTGGAAAACTATTAATATCTGGGAAGGTCCTGGCAAGGATAGGCGAGTTCTGAGCTTTATTGCCTTTTGGCAAGAGAGGCTGATTATAATAGCAGAGCCAGGTCAGCTAAGAAAGTCCAGCCAAACTGGTTGAGGACTGTCAAGTTCTGACCGAAAGAACAGCTTTAGCAAACACACACTGAGGCCGGGCGTTATCCTCCACCACCCATTTTAGGCCCTAAACGTTTAACACACAAATTCAGTCATGGTCAGTCTTTCAGATAACGCTTAGCATTGGTTCCTCTGCATGTTTTTGCAGCACCTGTCCCTCGAACTATTTAAAGCTATTGTATTTTGGGTTCCACCAGACTGCCCTGGGCTGGAGAGCTCTCAGATGGTGCGCAGGCTACGCTTCCAGGCCCAGGTCCTGCTGGATGAGGCGACCTGTGAGCAACGGGGCCGCTTCGGGGAGCTGCTGCTGCTGCTGCCTCCTTTACAGAGCATGGCCTGGCAGATGGTGGAACAGCTCCAGCTGGCCCGACTGTTAGGAGAGGCCAATGTGGACAGCCTGCTGCAGGAGATGATACTGGGAGAGGGCGCAGCAAGGAGAAGCGAGTCAGAGTCAGCTACAGCCTCTGCAGGTACCAGATGTTCGTGCATATGTTTAGCATCTGCCGTTGTTCCAAGGTCAGTTTAGACCTTTGTGACCATTTAGGACCAGTGTGAACAGTCTTCAAATATGCAGTTAAAACAAAAATAAGCAGTTTCAAAGCCCTGCCATTGACCTTTCCAAAACACTGAAAGAGGGCTTTGGAAACGTGTGGTATTCCTAAAATTCGCAGGTAAGTCCGAATGGAAGGAGCGGTAAATGCTAAGAACCATATTTCTAAAATAAATCGAATGGTGATTAAATGCTAAAGTAAATAGATGAGATTCGAATTTTGTTAACCTAAGAAACTGATGTTTCTTGATTTGAAACATCAGACATTTATTGATTTAATAAAATAAAAGCATCACAGTATAGAGGCATATCAATAGCAAAATTAAAATTAAAATGTAATGTGTAAAATGCCGATGTATTAGACTTTAAATTTCCTGCTCATATATGCAGTATTGAGGCTCAAAATGACAATTCAAATTTAGTTTTACCATTTTAATTTGCCATCTGGTATACTACAGGGAGATTCCCTCAAAAGAGGCCCGAATATTCTGGTGTAACTCCCGTTAGGATGAAGCAGTGTGAACCAAAAAATACAAAATATGCTACATTTCTTGATGTTTGTGTAATCAATTGCATTACATGCGATGCTGGAAGTGATCTCCGTTTTCTGCAAGACACATGAAGAGGTAGGGGGGGTCTGCACCCAGAAGGTTGCAAACGGATGTTAAACGTTATGACGGCTGTCCGGCGCCTACCTCATCGCTCCGACACAGGGGCATCCCAGCTTGTTCAAAGCTCCATATACTGAAGAGCTCATTGCACATTGTTTCGGTCAGACTGCTTTGTCCTAGCGAGAGTTATTACAGAATATTCGGGGCCTCTTTCAAGTGAATCTGCCTGTAGTGTTGACATTCCTTTTACACAGAGATTTAGACAGTTAATAGTGGTTTTATTTAAACTAGAATTGCAGTCATACTTCATGTGAATATGAAAAATTTGTGTCAAAATGGTAATTAAAATGTCATTTATCTTATGTGCATTTGTGTTCCCTAATAAGACATTTCACATTGCATGATCAGAGCAAACACCAAGCTAAAAAGATGGCTAAATTTAATTGTACAAAGGGAAACAGCACCTTTGCAATTACATATTCTTAGCCTACAGCACTTGTCCTGTACCAAAATAGTTTTAAAAAAATGCACTCTAAGCCGATAGTATTTTCATTTCACAAATTTACACCTGTTAGTCGATCCATCTGGTCGGGACTACAGCTAAGCTATAAACTCTAAGGGTTTATAGCTTGACTTACATTAGCAGATGAGGTAAAGTAGAGCAATACATCCATTTGTAATGCTCACTGTGTCATCATAAATGACCCAAGCAGAATGTTTAATCCAACGAATCGAATGATTTCCTGTCTCCTCAGGCTGGGAAATTTAAATTCAACTATAGTAGTACATTGCCATTTTACATATTACATTTTCATTTTCATTTTGCTACTGATATGTTTGCATATTCAAGCAGAATGTGCCATTTGGTAAGCCAAAACTACTTTATCAAACCCTGATTTTGCCTTTTAGGGGTACAAAGTTTAACCTAAATTTCATTTCATTTCTCTCACGTCTGCTGTATTGGACTCCTAGTCCAGATATTCTCTCTGTGACTCTCAGTGCACAGTCAGACTCTGTCTCTATAAGCACACTGGTTTAAGTTAATTCTTCAGAGCCAGAGTTCATCCACTGAGGGAGTTGAGTGGCTGGCTGAATATGAAGATGTAGAGGATGGATGGTAAATCTGGACTTGTCTTTTCCCCTGTCTGATCCACCACAGGGTCAAATTCGGAAGTGCTAATTTTTAGCCCACCTGCAGACCCAGCCCTGCCCAGGAACCTCCAACCGGACCACATCTCATTACCTAACTTCACATCAGTTATCCTCCCTGTACCATCCTGTGAGTAGTCAATATAAGGAACGGTTCAAACTGAAATGTACAAAATGTTCAAGAGGGATATTTAAGGGCTACTAATACAGTTTGTTTTCACTGCCTGGAATACTAGAACACTGCACACGCTAGGGCTTGACTGATATGAACATTTCGTGGCTGATACTGTTTTTTAGGGGGATAAAAATTTTTAATAAACAATATGAGTCAGTATAATTAGTATTTTTTATTTTTATTTAATGTTTTAATTTTAAACTAATAACAGTAACAAAGAAAGTAGTCAGTCTCGCTAGTGTTCGACAGGTTTAGTTGCTAATGTGGTTGTCTACACTGTATCGAACACATCTCCTCTCATCTTATTTTTCTTATTTTTCTCAACAGTTTCCTTCATAGTAAAATTATGTATAGTATTTTTGACATTATCCTCATGCCAGGTTTGAATGCAAGTAACATGTTTTGTTATTTTAACCATGATAGTGTTTTGTGTTTAGATTTACTGTAATACAACTGATCTAATGGTCACTGTCACTTCAGAAGCCTATATATATCTATTTATAAGCGGAGTCACTAATTACTGATGCTTGAAGGCATAATTGGATACCAGTAACTGGTGAGATGTGAGATGTCAGTATGTGACAGTATATCAGTCGGGCCCTAGTACACATACACACAACATAGGCTTGTTTTTTACAATCTCAGGACACATCCCGAACATATGTAACTACCTAACCTTAACCTCAGTAACCAAAAAGTGCCCTTTAAGTTTTACTAAATGGACCCTATAAAAAGCACTTTATGAGGTCAGGACCAATTTGCTGGTCCAGACAAAACAAGTCAACCCTGTTTTTTATTTTCCTGCAAAGGCAGGACATGTACAGCTTAATCTCCAGTTGAAATGGCCGTTAAGTAAGTTGTCAGGAAAAGAGCAGAAAACATACAATCAGTTCCGTAAGTATTTGGCCAGTGACCTAATTTTTGTAATTTTGCCTCTGTACACCACCACAATGGATTTGAAATGAAGCAGTCAAGATGTGATTGAAATGTAGATTTTCAGCTTTAATTCAAGGGTAATGCAAAAATATTGCATTAACCGTTTAGGAATTGTGAGCTCCCAACTGCTCCCTGGGCGCTGCGGAGAGGGCTGCCCACCACTCCGGGCAAGTGTGCTCACTGCCCCCTAGTGTGTGTCTTCACTAGTGTGTATGTGGTGTTTCACTGCATGGATGGGTTAGATTGCGGAGGTGAAATTTCCCCATTGTGGGACTAATAAGGGTCACTTAATCTAATCTTAATCTTAGTTAAAGCCATTTCTGATTTTTTTCAGATCTAAAGCAAGAGTGGAGCTCGATTTTTTCTTCTCAAAGACGAAAGCTTTAGGTATTTATCTCATAGTGAGATTTGGTGGTCTATGAGGTCTCGCACAGTTGCCAAGAGTCTCATTTCCTTTATCATCTTTAATAATTGTTTAAAGAAGTTTCGGAAACTCCCTTTTTTCACTTAGTTTCTTTGACATGCCCCTTCCTTATGCAAGTGGGTTATCTTATGTCTCTAATCTCCTCAGAAATATTTTCTGAACTCAACGACCATTTTGACTGGATACTGTAGAAAGGACTGGGAATTAAATGAAGGGTGGTCTCTGATCTTTGCACAGCACTGCATGTCCTGAAAGTTTGTGAAAACAAACCTACACACACATAAACACAGAGACAAGCTGACCAGGGCAGAATGTTGATGTCTGTCTTCCATCATTAGAGTTTGCACCACTCTGAGCAATATTATTGTTGTCTCCTTTTTTCCCCTGATTGTCCTCTCAAGATTTTGAGCATTAGCCCTTGTGAGGAGTGTCAGGCTTATTTATGTAATGCCAAACTCACGTTCCTCTCTCTCTCCCTCCAGTAGCTCTGCCTGGTGTTCCCCTACTCTCCACACAGACAGGCACCCAGCTCTACACACATGGGCAGGCTGCAGACATGTCAACAGAGATGACCAGTGGCCTCTCCATGCCAGCTGTCCACACGTGCCTCTGAGCAGATGAGAAGACAAAAACGTTTACTCTTGTACTCACAGAAGCACACAGCCTTTACGGTTCTCATTTATCTACAGGTGAATGATACGATGCGTAGCTGCATATCTAGGTTCTCTATATTCCATCAAAGAGATGCACTCATAATTAACAGTGGTTGAATAAAGAGTAAAAGACATGGATGGAATCCCTGCCAACTAAAGCAGTGTAATTAATATAGTGTGTAAACATTTAACTATTCAAAACTTCCCAGGCCATACATAAAAAACTAAGCTTCATAACAACCCATTTTAAAAGTATAGTTTTTCTGATGTCACAAAAACTCATTTACATATATCCAGCTATTGAGCCTACAGCAGTTTCGCTCCGCCCTTTCATGCTGAAGTTATAAAGAGTGTTTCAGCGCCAGACTGCTTTTTTGTTGAGGCGTAACACATGGGCACCAATCAGAACAGAGGCCATTTACATGCATCAGTCTTAGGCTGCGCTTGCACTTCCAGGCTGGCAAAAACCCAGTTTTTCTGCCTTAATGTGACACACATCTAATGATTTCTGAGCTGTGTGGACACACGAATCAGGTGATTTCCAACCAGATCTGAGCCAGTTTTATATGCAGTCCTTTATCAGAAACATGACCTTAATGAGAGCGGTCAGTTTGTGTTATTATAAAATGTGTTATTTTTTGAATGTGCGTGCACCATCATTCACTGTTGATGTGGCAGCAGCACCAAATGTGAAGTTAGTGCCAGTAAACGCTGCAAATGTAATGCGTCTGACCCTAGTTAGTTTTATTGTTGTTCATGACGCACGTGGTTCATTCCTGTGACATTATTGATCAGGACGAGTGCATTTGGGTCGTTTCAGGACAAATTTGAGATTTACATTTACACAAATGTGAACCGTCAAGATTGGATCTCAGCAAAAAAATCAGAATTGAGCAATGACATTTTTACATAGCCTCAGTAATAAAACCAGCCTGACTAATGGAAAATGGTCATGTAAAAATGAGTCATGACTGGACTTGGTACATAAAAACGGTAAAATATAAAATACAAGAAAGATGTAGGATAGGGAGCCCTTTGTTGGCCAGAAGACCGTTTTTAAATGTGACAGATCTTGAATGCATCACTTGTTGCATGCCAGAAAGGGTGTGAGAGGAGCAAAAGGAATCATTGATTACAATAAAATATGATTGTTTGTGAAATATTAACAGATGATAACAAAGACTCACTTATTCTCTGAGGAGATAAGTTCTGTGGAATCATAGGTAAATTATTGTACTGTTTATTGCACTGTTGATGTGGCAGGAACAAGGATATGAGTGGAACAGTGCGTGTTGAGAACATGGTCTGTTTTTTTTCTCTGACATAGCATGTTCTTATTAGAGATAGAAATGCTTTCTTATAGAAAATGATATCAAAATATTGACTGTATCCTTATGTCTTTAATCACAGTCCACTGACTTTGAGTGAAAAGCAAACAATAGCTTATCACATGTTCTGTCATACTGCATTTTGAAGAGAGGAAATACTGTTTTTGAGCCATAACATTAGTGCACATATTACAAAACAATGCTGGGAACATGTACATGTAACACAATGATGTCAGCACCTGTACTGAGTAAATGAATTGAATTATATGAAAGCAAGACAAGGTGTGGTTCTTTACATAATTAAACTATGATGTCAAAATATTTCTGTCCTAATTAGAGTAACCTGCTCCAATTCAAATGAAAAAAGCAGTGCAACCTTATTTGCAGGGTCACTCAATGTACTCAGCAGTTACAATACTGTACGATACGAATACGATAAAAACAATTTTGTGGCAGATATGTGTATAAAATGATTATAATGCAATGCTAATATTCTGTAGGATAAACACAGCTGTAGATTCTAAAACTATTCATTGATAAATAATTGAGAAAGCTGTACAGCATCAGATAAAATTAACATCCTGAAGCCTTATGTACAAAAAGCAGTGACCAGATCTCGCTGATCATATACACTATATGGCCAAAATTATGTGAACACTCCTCCTGTCAACTGTAAGTGACAAACTACAAGAGACAGATGCCTTCTGGATGAACTGTAAGTGCTGTTATTATGAAATAGAAGCATCTAGAAGCAACAACAGCTCAGCCCAAAGCAGTGGACACAAACTCACAGAGACAGGCCAACAAGTGCTGAAGTGTGCAGCGCATGAAAATCGCATATTCTCTGTTGCATCACTGACTCTAAAGTTCTAAACTTCCTCTGGAAGCAACATCAGTTCAGTATGCGCAATGCCAAGCGTTGGGGGGCATATTAATGCTCACGGTCTTGGAATGGCTTGTCCCAGTAAGCTCATATAGGTGTGAGGGTCAGGTGTCCACATACTATTGGCCATATAGTGTAGCTCAGTAATTTTGTGACAAGATATTATAATTTATATTTCTAATAACGTTTATTTATCTATTTATACATATCATGTCATAACTTTGCATTCTTTCCAAAATCATTTACATTGTGAATAAACCATTGGTTCACATTTTGCTGTCTAGTTAATAGCACATCAGTCTAATTTTGTCACTGAATGACAATTATTAACATGACAAGTGATTTGAAGCTTTTGGACATTACTGTACTTGTAAGTGGATTTTTTGAAGAAGAAACTGGATATGTTTGCTAAATATTCAGCAGAGGGCGCCATTTACTTACCAAGACCCAGTAAGTAGGGGCCCTTGACAAGGACGGCATGTACCACAATAGACAAGATAGATAATCCTTTAAATAAGATAATCCTTTAAATTACAATACATTATTGTTAGCAGTAGGGCTTTTGACCGATGTTCTATGTTGATTTATAAAGTAAATAAATGATAACTATTGTCTCAGTTTGCAGGGAGACCAACTATCATCAAATGTAAGCTTAAAGTCTCAGCTAAAACAATACACATGGAATGCCATAACATTTGCTGCCTAATTAAAGTGACTTTCAAGCACAGAGAAAATAAATCATTTAAATGAAATGCACAAAAAATATTCAGTGGTATATTCTCCCCAATTTTAACCATATAACATTTAAAAAAACTACTTTAAAGTGTCTCAGTTACTCTCACTCAGCAGCTCTCCAACAACAGCTTGTATAGAAAAGCACTGCCAATAGAATGAGATGCTCTGGTGCAGCCGTACATGAGCCTGTCACCATGTCCAATGCCAAGCATCGACAAGAGGGACATAAAACTCTCCAGCGTTGGACTGTTGAGCATTAATGCATCACCACTGAATACTTTGGGATGAAGCCCTCATAGCAATTTTCAGACACCTCATGTAATGCCTTCCCATAAGAGCAGAGAAATTAAGTGCTGTTGACGTCAGAAGAAATGTTGGAAAAGCAAGTATCTACAGTGTTTTGGACATATAGTGTACTTTTGAATTTTTTTATAATCACTATGGGTTTTTTTTCCCTCTGACTTAAAAAATGTAAAAATGAAACTCATCACTAATTATGATAGTGTATAGGTGTGTATAGCCAAAAGGTTACCTATGCTAAAGACATTCAAATGCGATTTTTCCAGAACTCCACACATTTCCGTTTACCATATATTTGCTGTGCTAAATAAGGGGATAGTAAGTCCATAATATACTATATTTCCAAAAGAGGTAATTTCAAAATAAAAGCTTAGAGACAGATTTATTTCAGATTTTATTCACTATATCAGATTTTCACTGGGTCAGAAGTTGAGTTTGTTAGTATTTGGTGGCATTGCCCTTTAATTGCTTAACTTGAATCAAAACACTTCGGGTTGCCTTTGATGAGCTTCTCGCAATCATTTTTGACAATTTCTGCCCATTTCCTCCTGACGGACCTGGAGTAATTAAATGGGTTTGTGGGCCTCCTTGCTCAACTCATGCTTTTTCTATACAAACACAAGGCCTGCTGGCCAGATCAGGTCTGCGACACAATCCTATCCGGCCCACAAAAGTATTTTAATGTTCTATTAATATTAGCCCTTTTCACAATGTGCTGCACTACAGTCCCCAGCATGCATTGCAACGTAATGTGCTCTGACTCTCCTTCACCAACAACAGTCTATGGGACAGCAGTTACACCTCAATTCTACACAATTCCACACCATTCATATCACAAAAATGCATTTCAGCTGCAGTTTAACCAACAAAAACACCGAACGTCAGCTCAGCAGCTCAGAAAGTGAGCCCAAGTCTTAATAAACCTGCAGCAAAGAAAGGATGCCAGGTGTCTAGTTCAAGCAGATAGGTAGGTTTAAAAGACTGCGAATATTGGGAATATTTCAAGTATTCATGTAATATTTCAAGGTCTACTACAAGTGTCTGTATTTTACTGTTGAACTTTTTGCATGTTTTGAATAATCAATGGCCAGTTTGGGTTACAACACAACATTCATTAAAGATTTGATGAGATTTTTTAATGTGGCCCTTTCATTGGTTGAGTTTGACACCGCTGTTCTAAGGGACTCACGTCAGCCATTTAAGTACTTTCACCTTTTGTTTTTTTTTTTTGGTCCATTTTGTGACATTTGGACGAATGCTTAGGATTACTGTCCTGATGGAAGGCCTAGTTGTGACCACGCTTTAACTTTCTGGCTGATGTCTTGAGGTGTTGTTTCAGATTCTCTAGATAATCCTACTTCCTCATGATGCCATCTGTTTTCTGAAGTGCACCAGTCCCTTTTCAAGCAAAACCCCCACAACTTATGTCACAGTTGGGAGAGTGTTCCTTGCATTAAAAGGCTTCCCCCTTTTTCCTCTATACAAAAAGCTGATTGTTGTGGCAAAACAGTTACATTTTTGTTTCATCTGACTGGAGAAGAACCCAAAAGGCTGGGTCTTTGTCCTAGTGATCACCTGCAAACTTCAGTCTGGCTTTTCTTATGCCAGTCTTGGACTAAGGGCTTCATCCCCCTGTGACAGCCATTCAGGTCACAACAAAGTAAGACTCTCTTAATGATGAGCTCATTTTTGTGCCAGCTCACCAGTTTCATTTGTTGATGGGGTTCAGTTGAACATTTCAGACCACAGTTCATTCAGTCCTAAAAGTTCATTTGTACCTCCTTTTTGAATGATGCAGTGTGTGTTCAAATGATTCTGATGAGTAGATCAAATCGTCTCACAGAGCAGGTACTATTTGAGTGGTGGATCATTCTCAGCACTGCAGTAACACTAGTTACTAGTGTTAGTGTGTGTTGTGCTAATCTGAGTGGATCAGACACAGCAGTGCTGCTGGAGTTTTTAAACACTGTGTCCACTCACTGTCCACTCTATTAGACACTCCTACCTTGTCAGTCCACCTTGTAGATGTAAAGTCAGAGACGATAGCTCATCTGCTGCTGCACAGTTTGTGTTGGTCATCCTCTAGTCCTTCATCAGTGGTCACAGGACGCTGCCCACAGGACGCTGTTGGCTGGATATTTCTGGTTGGTGGACTATTCTCAGTCCAGCAGTGACACTGAGGTGTTTATAAACTCCAGCAGCACTGCTGTGTCTGATCCACTCAGACCAGCGCAACACACACTAACACACCACAACCACATCAGTGTTACTGCAGTGCTGAGAATGATCCACCACCCAAACAGTACCTGCTCTGTGAGGGTCCATGGGGGTCCTGACCACTGAAGAACAGGGTAAAAGGGGGCTAACAAAGTATCAGAGAAACAGATGGACTACAGTCTGTAACTGTAGAACTACAAAGTGCACCTATATAGTAAGTGGAGCTGATAAAATGGACAATGAGCGTAGAAACAAGGAGGTGGTCACAATGTTATGCCTGATCAGTGTATGTATATAATGTTAAAACTTCGTGACGATGCCTGCTCCTCTCTCTAGAATTAACACTAAGCCAAGCATCCCCGCTCTTCATAGACTACATTTTAATGAAATTCAGCTTGGGCACTGCACTGTCCCTCATTTCTGTGGTTTTCTCTGGAGATTGCACATGTTCCCTCTTTTTCTCTAAGCAGAACGACACAGACTGGTTAAACTTAATGAGCGTGATGGCCCTGGTCAACGTGCTGAAAGAAGGTTCCAGAAGGGATAGTCTGACTCATCATGAAACGGGGCAGTTCAGGGGGTGGGTTGTACCCTGATGAAAGCCCCCACCTTGACTACCACTTGTGTTTATTTTCAAACCTGAACTAATAAATCAATAGAAGAGAAGAGTAAGAAATATTCAGCTCGTGGCAACAGTTACCACAACAGTAGCATTTACCTATGCTGTGGATCATTTACTGGCTGTTTGGAACTTTTGGATTTTTTTCCATTCACACACACACACACACACACACACACACACACACACACACACACACACACACACATCCACCTGCTAAGCCATGACTTTAACCAGTCAGATGAGTAATATCTGACCAGTGTCAGTGCTGACAAACCTCAGTTTAGTCCAGATTCTCCCCCGGACATCCCTATCTTACAGTGCTGACACTGGGTTATTTATAAAACCCAGAGACATAAAGTGATATAATAGCAGCTTCTTGTGTTCGTGCACACAGTGGAACTCTAGGCTTATATTTCAGTGAAAGAATCCATGTTCCATGTGGAGTGTCTGCAGTTTTGTCAGCCTGAAGCTATATGATTTATCGGAATAATAAACCATTAGATTGTTGCCTTATTAGTCATCGGGGAAAGGGGCCTTCTCACTGCACAGGCAAATACATACAGGAGAGGTTCAGTTAGGGTAGAAGGCCTGCATGAATTCTTTAGGGAGGCTCACTAATATGGTGTGCTCCTTATTAATCGCGTCTTGATACCATCAAACGTATTTCTTTATGAACTGTTTTTGTTTTATATATCATGACTTGGAAAATAATGGATAAAGATTATTTCAACTATCACACACAGTACTGTGAAAAAGTCAGATCGTCCTTATTTATTAAATTTTACAGTCAAAAAACAGACGTTTTTCATTTTTCAGGATATTTCTGAGGAGATTAGATGTAAGATAATATCACACTTGCATAAGAAATTGAAAAAGTTTCTGAAACTAGAGTTTAAACATTATTAAAAATTGTAGAGAAAACGGGGCTCCTATCAACCATGACCAGACAAGGCCTGGTAGACCACCAAAACTGCCGCCATCAGATAAACTTTCAGTACTTTAAGCTTTTATCTTTAAGAAACAGAGGAAAATCAAGCTCCACTCTTGCTTCAGATCATAAAAAAAGAATAAAAAAAGATGTTTCTGTCTATCCTTCCACTGTGAGAAGACAACCCAACAAAAGGATGTGTAGCTGTCATTAAGCTTTTACTGAGAAAAGGAAACAGAAGAACATTTGCAAACAAAGAATCCGCTGGTGTTCTCAGAACAATAGACTGACCACCCCAGAGTCCAGACCTCAGCATCACTGAATGTGTTTGGGATTGTTTGGACCATGACAGGCAGAAAATGCAACCAACTTTTAAGACAGAACTTTGGAGGTGTGAATCTGAAAGCAGAGAAAAAAGAATGGAAGCTGTAAAAAAGGTGGCCTTCATGTTTAGTTACTGCATAATTTTCTGTTAAACAAGTTTTCTGCTTATAATGAATAGAATGTATAGTGAATAACTTGTACAACCCCAATTCCAAAAAAGTTGGGACAGTAAGTGAAATGATAATAAAACAGAAAGCAGTGATTAGTAAATTCTGTTTGACCAGTATTAAATTGAAAACAGCACAAAAACACAAGATTTTATGTTTTACCATATGAACATGTTACAAAAAATTGGGACAGGAGCACGTTTACCACGGTGTTACATCAACCTTCCTTCTAACAACATTTAAAAATCACTTGAGGACTAAAGACACCAACTACTCCAGTTTTGAAAGCAGTTTTTGTTATACAGGTCTTTAGCCTCACATCCATACAGGACCTTTGTCATATTTTGAGCTTAATAAGACACACATTTTCAGTAAGAAACGGTGAGCAACCGTGTGCAAGTTACCCACTAACACCCCCCCATGCCTTGACAGACGGCTGGTTTTGAACTTTATGATGCTGGTAACAATCTGGATGTTCCTTTATTTCTCTGGCCCGGCAATTACGGTCAGAAAGGCTGACTCGTCAGACCACAATACACGTTTCCAGTGTGCATCGATCCATTTCTAGCCCAGAGAAGTCGGCAGTGCTTCTGGACACTGATGACATGTGAATTTTCAAAGCATTCCCAAGCCTGTGCGGTGATATCCATCACAGAAACATGCCTTCAAATGCAGTGCTGTCTGAGGGGTCAAAGGGCATGGGCATTCATTTGGGATTTTCAGCCTTTTCTTTTATGCATCAAGATTTCTTCAGATTGAAACTGAACGTTCAATGTTCCTGGTCTTAAATTGCTCCTGCGCTAACTTTTTTGGAACATACTGCAGGCATTATTTTCACAATGAGCGTATATATTTATAAAAACAATGAAGTTGATAAGCTTCCCAGAGAAAAGTCCTGTTTGAAATCAAAGTGAGACTTAAGCCATTTTCTCCTGTTTCTGAAATTCGTTTCAATAAAAAATAAAACTCAAATTTTCTCTCTTGGATCAAAATGTTGTCATACATGATTAACTCTTCAGCGTCTGACTCGTCTCAGCCCAGTCTGAGCTGAATAGTATGTCCATAAGAAGAATGTAAGATCTCATTGTTTTCTTATACAGCTCTGTTCTAAATCACAGACCTCTCTGAGCAGTCGGTCAGTGTAGGAGGAGAACTCACGTTTTTCTCATTAATTACCAGAACTTCTCTCAGTGAAATGCTGATGTTAATCTCCTCTTTTCTCCTAAGGGGGGTTTAGTAGAAACTATTCAGAAATCAGTGATCCTTCATTAGTGCATTATGGAGATCTGCTTTATTTCTCTGAGACAATCTTAAGAAAGATTTTTTTCCCTCTGGGGCATTATATGTTTTAACTTTTAATTGTACTGTTTTTGTTCAAATACAGGTCAACGTAGATTCATAAATCACTGCTTTCTGTTTTGTTTGCACAATACTTACTATCCCAGCTTTTTTGGAATTGGTTTGTACCATAATTAAATAATTGAAGGGTTTCCTCTGACATTTGTCCAGTACTATAGGTCCCTTAAGGAGCAAGTTGAGCCCCCCTACCCCCACTTTTATAGTGGGGAACAAACATATGCTTTTGCTCTCCAGTCTACTTTCAGGGTACATAATTATCTGAGCACATTTTCATGTAATTCTATCAACCTACCATAAAACAAAATTGTAATTTGCAGACAGCATATAAAGGTAAATTAAATTTAGTGCATTTGTGAGCGTTGGCGAAAGTTATAAACAGCAGCTTTAAGTATCTTATAATTGTAAGCAAATCGCAAACAGCTATAACCTTCTTTATGTTAGCTACCTGACGCAGAGTAGCTTTTGGCTAATGTTAGCAGGTGACTAGCTCGTGCCAAGTAATTTTTCCTAGGAATGTTTTAGGATTATTGAAGCGAAGTCATCATACAAACCAGCAGCCGTCAGTAATTAATAGTGAAGCTTCCCAGTAACGCACAAAATCTGATCCCCATTCTATGATATGAGTTATTCTTTAAACTCCAACCCTTTTGTAACTACAACTGGGCACCTCATTTTTACAGTATGCCACAATGTTTTGGGTGGGGTAGCTGTAAATCAGATACCCGAAAAACCCAAGAGATGTAGGATCTTGATTATACAGTGTGGGCCACTTTGTTGGCTAGCTTAGCTAACATAGCAAGACCTAGAGCAGCATAAACAGTGTTTCTTTGTTCCTTAGTCTATTTAAACCCACTGACAATGGACGTTGCTCTTTTCACTTTCAGAAATCTAATGAGTGTTATAGTTTTTTTTTAATTAACGCATGAAAAAGTACAAAAGTTATGAAAGAGTTTATGAAAGGGAGAGTACAGATATAAGGACACAAAAAGTTGAACCTGTTTAGATCAGTGGTAGAACATGCAAAAAATAACAGAAAAAGTTTGGCTCAAGTGGGTAAAAATACATTTAAACATACATTAAGCTTCTCTGAAGTGCAGAAAAAATACTACTCTTATTTCCATCTCATATACATTGCTAGGATTGCTAAGCTATTTAAGGAAGCTGGGCTGTGATCTGTAGTGTTTAGTCTCCGTCTTTATCCTATTAGCGCTATTAAGCTGCTATGGGGTCAGGATGTAAGTAGGAGACGTTTTGCCTACTCCTCTTTTAAATTTGGAGTTAATTGGTCCAGAAATATTGAGAGTTAAGGCTACACAGTGGTTGACACAGTACCCAGTACAATTAGCATGCTATTTGCTAGCAAACTCAGGTCAAGCCCATATCAGGTCTTTATGTTGACGATTAACTTTCCCCATAAACATGAGATGTGAGAGGCAGAAAGTGGTGTAACAAATAAATAAATAAATAAATAAATAGATAGATAAACAGGTGTTATATTGCCAAGAAGGACCTACAGTCTTCACAAGGAGCACTATGGGCTTTAGTAATGAATTCATGAGCCTTTTGGTCACACAAAACCCAAATGAGACTCTGCAGTACTTCTGTTCCATGGTTGTTAGGAGTCCACTCTGATCATCAAGGTTAGAACTAACAGCAGATAACTTTTTTTTTTCCATTGAAAAGATTTATTTAATGTTTTACTAAGAAGCAGCCTCAGTACTCATTCAAGGAAATGGCCATCTATTCCATCATGGATGAACAGGGCCCCTGACTTGGGGTGAAAAGCCTTTTTTCAACATTCTGGGAAAGGATCAGGAGCTCCGCATGTTTCCAGCTGTCTGCCTCTCGCCAGCTCTTTCTCCTCCGCTCCGTCTCCGTTCTCTGAGTGCTACAGTACAGCTGGGCTTTTCCATGCTGTTCCAGTCTTGTCCTCAAACTCGCACACTTTGGCGAAGGGGTGGGGGCAAAAGGAATAAACGGCAAACCACATGGCCCGCATCACACAGACTAGGCCTTTCAGCCTGCACATCGCCCTCGCTGACCCAAAGCCTCACTTAGCCTCTCCAGAACCTGCCTTCTTTTCTCAGATACCAAAACGTTGGCGGTGCCTTGGAGCTTCGGGTGAAATGATTTGCGCTGACCTGGTTTCGTCCTCTGAAGGCAGCGTCAAGGGGTGAAGTCAAGGCAACGTGACAGACAGCGAGAGCTGCCGAGTGGAAAGAATGCACATCAGGTATTACGTTCACAAACAAGCGCTGATTTCCACTGTCATGCACACAACCATAGAGACTCATCTTTCAGTCTGGCTTTGCCCAGCCTGCTCATCATTTTCAGCCCTAGTTTTGTTTCTGTGGTAAAGACTATGTTAGTAGGTCACCTCATTCTCACTAATTCTAATGAAAGGTTTAGGCAGTTTTCCAAAAGTGTAATATTGGCATGATTTTATGTGATAAGAGGTGGGATTCATCTTATCATCTGTCTTATGTCTTTGTATTACAGCATTAGTGTCAAACCCACCCAGACCATGACGTAGTAACACTGGTAAGTGTCAGATGTGATGGTTGTTGCGGTATTTAGGAGTAATGATTGTTGTTTGGTTTTAGACACTTTGTACTCTTGTAGAGTTAGTCATTTGTCTGTGTTTATCATTTTGTACTGATGATAAAGCACTTTATTACTCCCTAGAGTTGAATGATACAACCCAGGACAGTGACTGTTCTACTGGAAGCTTTCCTTATGAGCAAAAGCTGAGTGTTTTAGTTTTCTTATTCCCAGCTTACACTGAACAGGCATAACATTATGACCACCTCCTTGTTTCTATGCTCATTGTCCATTTTATCAGCTCCACTTACTATATAGGTGCACTTTGTAGTTCTCTGTTCTCAGTTTCTCTGCACACTTTGTTAGCCCCCTTTTACCCTGTTCTTCAGTGGTCAGGACCCCCATGGTCCCTCACAGAGCAGGTACTGTTTGGGTGGTGGATCATTCTCAGCACTGCAGTAACACTGACGTGGTTGTGGTGTGTTAGTGTGTGTTGTGCTGGTCTGAGTGGATCAGACACAGCAGTGCTGCTGGAGTTTTTAAACACCTCAGTGTCACTGCTGGACTGAGAATAGTCCACCAACCAGAAATATCCAGCCAACAACGTCCTGTGGGCAGCGTCCTGTGACCACTGATGAAGGACTAGAGGATGACCAACACAAACTGTACAGCAGCAGATGAGCTATCATCTCTGACTTTACATCTACAAGGTGGACTGACAAGGTAGGAGTGTTTAATAGAGTGGACAGTGAGTGGACACAGTGTTTAAAAACTCCAGCAGCACTGCTGTGTCTGATCCACTCAGACCAGCACAACACACACTAACACACCACCACCACGTCAGTGTTACTGCAGTGCTGAGAATGATCCACCACCCAAATAGTACCTGCTCTGTGAGGGTCCATGGGGGTCCTGACCACTGAAGAACAGGGTAAAAGGGGGCTAACAACATATGCAGAGAAACAGATGGACTACAGTCTGTAACTGTAGAACTACAAAGTGCACCTATATAGTAAGTGGAGCTGATAAAATGGACAATGAGCGTAGAAACAAGGAGGTGGTCAGAATGTTATGCCTGATCGGTGTATGTCTCCAGTGAAATGTCACTATTCACCATTTGTTTCTCTTTTATTTGGTGGGTACACATTCATCTGAACCTTTTACTTAGTGGTATGTCTTTTCATGTCATTTGTGGTCATGAGCACGGACGTCATCTAATGGCATGCTTACATTTCAGCAAAGAATACTGTTGGAGATTGAGTCCATGTAAGTGAATGAACATTGTCATTATAGCTGGCAAAATGAGGAACACGTATCTCCAATTCAGCTTGGCCAAGGCATGAGTTTATAACAGTTCTTCAAAAATAAAGATCAAACCATACTGACGCATGGTCAACCATCTCAAACCATCCTGGTTCCACTTGGAGACAGTCTTCTATGTAAATTGGGTGAATGACGATGGAGAAAAAAAAAGTCTATGGAAACATTCCCTTACTCCAGCTGCATCCTCACAACAACTCACAACAGCTGTCATATTTGTCTGGACTCAGTCAGCTGCCTGCTGGATTATATAACAGAACAGTGGTGTCCTAAGGTGAGGGAGTCATGTTTATGAACACTGCCGTTAAAATTCAATACATTAATAGTTATCTAAATGCATTTTAAACTACTTCAGTGAGGTGGTATGTGATAGATTGGACTAAGTGATGACAGTCTGTTGAACATTATTTGTCCTCGAAGCTCACTGAAAAAAAAACACGAGTAAGAATGATTTTAGCCATCACTGTTTTCTGTAACACAGTGGGGAACCTTCAGGGCCTTCAGAGAAGGTCTAATGATTTCTGTGAATAAAATAAAGTCAGTATTTTTTAGTTAATTTTTATTTAATCATTATGCTTATTGTATTTCAATTCTACAAGAATTGTAGTAAAACTCTTGTTCCATTAGCTGGGTTTCCACTTCACAAATATTATGTGCATTTATGAAATTTCAGCAGAAAAAAATGCAAATTTAGTCATGTTTCTAGCCACGCCAGTTATGTTAAGATGCTTTAGATGACATAGGCTTCCGTGATTAGGGGCTACATTGGTTTTAACTTGGTTTTTGCTTTGAGTAGAATTATCTTTACAGCCATTTACCACGCTGGGCAGGACGAGCACTGGCCTACCTGATGAGGGCTGAAGTCTGAAGTGCCACCCCGACTATGTCCATCTTGGAACTGGGAACACATACTCACCAGACAATTCTGGGAGCCCATTGGTCAGAGCCATTTTTCAAACGAGCTTTGGTTAGGCATTTCAGAATGTCGAAAAAAACAACCTTACACCTTACACACTTCGGCTTTCGGCTTAATTTCTAATTTTCCCAGCTCATCTTAGTGTAAAACTCCTTTTGTGATAATTGAATGTTTTCATAAATTTTGGGCTTTTCTGTTCAGGTTTTTTTTTTGCTTTTTTCAAAATTTGCAAATAATTGGAGGATAGAAAACCCGCTATTGGTAAAGTTTAGTTGAAGGCCAAAGGACTCAATTTTTAAAACACCCAAATAAAATTATCCGATCAGAATTTTTTTCTCCCTTGTGGTATCTAGGCAGATACAGCCAAGCAAGTGCTCCTACTGGCTAAGACATCAGGAGGTAAACTGAAGGCCTAACGTGTCAGAGAAACCACTAATATAATTAGGAACTGACAGTGGAATCAACCAATCACATTTTGATTTCCAATAAATGGAACCAAATATGTCAATCTAGGCCTTCTGGAAGTCCTAAATACATCACTGCCTGAATACAAGCCATAGTCCACCCAGGATTCAGTCAGTTGTTAGAAATGGAAAACAGTGGCAGCTCTATGCCAGGGCTCTTTACTGTAGGAGCCACTGTAAAACTGCTACATACAAGGTTAAATGTATGTAAATGTCTGTTACAAGCTTCAAATAAAACATAGAATGTCTTACAAGCTTGTCTGATATGTCTGATATTAATCTAGAAGAGCCAAAATGTTTGTGTCAATCATCATTAGTGTAGTTTGTTATCATAGAGGTGTTTTCCACTTGTTTTTGACCAAGTTTTGGCATTAATGGCACAAACCGAAGGCCGTGCTATTTTAGTCACAGGTCACCACTGCTGAAACATGACTTCATAAGTGGAGTCCATATCCAAAGATCACTTTAGAAAAACAATTTGTGTGAGAGGCAACACTGAAACGTAACATGTTGATGAACTTGTCAACATTCATCCCAAGACAAGACCAAGGTTCCAGTTACAGGCTGGAAAAGTGTGTCAAGAGGCCACATTTGATCATAATGTGGACCATAAAGCCCCAACCCAATATAGAACATAAACACAACAATCTGGCTTTCATTTGCAAGTCCCAAAGTGGGCGTTGGCGTCGCACCGAACGCTATGCACACATATTTAAAAATAGCATGCGAGGACTCAACAGAGTGGGCAAGCAGACTGTTAATTTGAAGTGTCTCTTTTCTAATTCTTTAATCAAAGAAAAGTGGATGGTATAGGTCCTTACATCCCACAATAACAGAGCAGTAAAGTCTCAAACACTGCTAAGACGTCACAGTGATGAGTGGAGTGTAACCCAATCTGGGAGGAGGCGAGAGTTTACCAAGCAGAGAATGAAAGAGAACAGAAGAGGTGGTATGAGCCAGGGGACGCAAAACCCTCAGAAACCATGATGGGATGGGTCCCTATCTGGGTGCCTCTCTGGCGCCAAGCACAGGCAGGGACGAGAGCACATAAACTAAAGAGTTTAAAGATGCTTCAGCAGCCAGGCCTGATTCTCATTAAACCCTGATGATCCAGGTCATAAACAGCTCAGCTTTAAAAAAAATCCTGCTTTTTCCTTTCCAGTGACATTCTCCCTACAACAGCCACTCACTGAATGGCAGTCCATCAGAAATATCTCTGTTGCGATGCAAAGGATCCAGCTGCAAGTCTGAATAAAGCAAGTTGAAAGCAGTAAACACTTCCATTGAGTTTAGTAAATGAATAATCTTTCATATTCAGCAGTGCACTGTGTAGAATTCAGATGTTTACATCGCTTCCACATGAATAAACATAACGTCTTGTTTAAATAAAGTAAGTTGTGCAGACATATTTTATTCATGAGCAAATAAATTCAATGCATCGCTTTTTTCTGTGTGTAACATCAACCTGGTGAAGTTAAATAAGGCAAAAGACTTTGGCTCGGACGGTGCGGTGAGTTCTCCAGACACTTCTACTGCTCTCTCAGGTAGCTATAACCGACAGGACTCTCTACTGTGTAATGGATTTATGACAGGAAACCAGGCTGCTTAAATATAGCCATAGGGAGAGTTTCTTCTTCCGCAACCTGAATTTCAATCAGCGCTCTTTAACACGGGAAGCCTACGGGTTAATCCCATATTAAACACACCAAAAGCATGAATACGGGTCTACAAAGAGGAACCCTAACACTTTATTGAAACTCTTAGAAGCCTAGAACAGGAGGAATTCCATCAATGTTTCACAATTCAATGGCTGAGATGTAAATAAAAGCTCAGATGTCTTTACAGTGGTGATGAGAGGAACCAGGAGTCACAATACCTACAATGCAAATATAGCCATTTTATCTACTATACAAAATGAACCTAAACGTCCTTTGAGTTTTATATGTAATGTTGATGATAGTACAACTGGAGTACATCTGAAATAATATATTTTCTACTGGGGGTCAGTTCGCCTCACACCCTTCATGCATGTTTCCACCATGAATGAATTTTTAAAAATATGTTCTGGGCCAAAACTAAATCTAAAAAACTACTATAAAACAGTGTCTCAGACATCAGGCCCTGTATTTGTAACCATTCCAGGGAATAACGTTCTGCGAGGGAGCTTTTAGAGGCAATTAATGCTCTGAACATCACCGATGTGAGCAGCTTTGTTTACATCTTAGTGATTTAATTATGCAGACATTTTGATGATCTGGTGGAATTCCCCTTCTTCATACAACATCTGCTCAGCCGGCTGACACTAATATTGTGACATCACGTTGAAGCTCTGCACACCTGCAGCCTTTTAATGAATTTTAATTGCTTATTGTTAATGAACTATTGTTTCTCGGTGATAAGGGCCGAAAATGACTAACGATGACAATAGACATTCATAACTGCAGTTGATGTCACAGGCTTTCAGGTTCAGATAAAGCCCATTGTTTGCCAGCCTTCTAATCATCGTAGAAGGACGTGGTTCGATGGGCTCAGCCATCTGTTTTTTATTCAAATACGCACTGACTGAGACCAGGGGCTTTGATGTCATTTCTGGCAGAGCTTTTAATAAGAGACTCAATAAAACAATGCCTTTTCATCAGTCCATCTCCAAGTGAGTGTGGTTTTAATTTATTACGAGCCAAAGATTGAAAGGTTTTGTTATTAACTTACTGTCAGGAATAAAACGCTGGTGATGCTCACTGTTTATCATTTTAATTAAAACTCTATGTCAAGGCAGCAGCTAGGTCAGCACGTTGGCCCATTCTGTTTGACAACGGGACTGGTTTCAGGCCTAATGCGAAGGGTGAAGTACCAGCAGGGGTGGTCTTTGTCAGATCATTTCAATCTGAGGTGCGATTCACACCCTCCTTTTCTCTCTTCCACCCAGGAAATGGAACGGGTGGAGTTTCTAATGAAATCTCCATGCTGGACTTCCACAAGTCATGGGCAGCTATTGCAGGCTGCTCAGAGGGCATCAAGTGCACTCCTGGTATGTTTGCTCTCAAAGCAGATATGCCAGTCACATCGCAGGACTTCCTCTTTGTGCATGTCCAAGAATGACTCTCAGAATCTGCATGTTGTCCTGCTGCTGGTGTTTGTCCAGAGGACTTCTGGGCCGAGGCACACAATAAATCCCAAACAGAGGAGGGTTATGCGAGGACACGGGGGCAGCTGTGTTTGAAGTGACATGGCAGGAATGTGTGTCCACCCTTTTCCTTATTTACTGTCCACCTAATGCACAACGCCAAGGTTTATTTCTGCATTTATCCTGCTTATAAAGACATCGCTTCAAAAAAATAACGCACATTACAGATTAATGAACCACTTTCACAGCTCTGCATTCCACTTCTCTTGAGATGCTAACATTTCATGTTAGGTTGCTACCTCAGCTGCAATTCCTAATATGGCCAGAAGTGGCCAGTCAAGTCCAGGAGATATTAACAATAACACAACACTTACATACACAGATCATTTCTAATCATAAATAAACAAAACAACAGTCTATTTTTATTTCTTCAGACAGGCCAACAGGGCTCCATATGTGGACTTTTTGTAGCATTTTCAGCTTAATGTAGTTATGTTATTACTGAAGTTTGGGGGGAGGAGCATGGCTGAAACCCCTCCTTCTTCCAATCTAATGCCCTATAAATTTACATCTCACTTTCTGTTCCCGTGATGAAGCGTTCGCAATCCTCACCGCCGCCCCATCTCTTCCCTGTTCCTCAGTCCTACATCAGCCCTACTACAGCTGTGAGGGGGTCCGGCCTTCTAGATACAGGCAGAAGCCGCCCAGAACTCCAACCCAAGTTCTCTTTACATGATTAAAAGGTTCTTTGCATGGTGAAGTGGTTCTTGAGATTGATAGAGAATGTGTTATATATGATTCTATATAGAACCTTTTTGAAAAGGGTTCTATATAGCACCAAAAGGGGTTCTTCTATTGTTACAAGTTTGATATTGTTGCAATAGCATAAACCTTTTTGGTGCTAGCTAGAACCATTTTCAAAAAGGTTCTATATAAAACCATATACAATAAATTTTCTATGAATCTGAAGAACGCTTTCATGATGCAAAAGATCCCTTTAATTATACAGATGGTTCTTTGAGTGTTCATGGTTTTATATAGAACCATTTTCTTTACTAAATAACCCTTAAAGAAACTTCTTTTTAAGAGGGTAGAATTACCAGCTGGTTTCATGTTTCTGGTTTCATGCGCCTTCTCTGTGCAGATCAGAGACATCGAAGTACAACCCATAACCAGAAAAAGTAGGGATGGTATGGAAAACGCGAATAAAAAAGAAGGCAGTGATTTCTAAAATTTACTTTGACTTGTATTTCACTTGCAGACAGTATGAACACAAGATATTTCATGTTTTGTCTGGTCAACTTCATTTCATTTGTAAATATACATCCATTCCTGCCATTCAGGCCTGCAGCACATTTCAAAAAAACGTTCAGAAGGGGGAAATTTAGGGCTAGAAATTAGGTAAAATAATGAAATAATTATGTGATTTAAAACAGGTGATGCCAACAGGTGATTGTAATCATGATTTGGCACAAAAGCATCATCCAAGAAAGGCCCAGTCATTTAGGAGCAAACGATGGGCCTAGAATCGGCGGTCTGCCAGCATATGTGTAAGAAAATTATTGAGATAGATCGATAGATAGATAGTACACAGACAGACAGACAGACAGACAGACAGACAGATAGATAGATCTTTATTGATCCCAAAGGGAAATTGCAGTGTTTCAGTAGCAAGACATATAATTGCACATAAACTTACATAAACTATGCAGAAAAATAGAAATAAATTGAGACATAAGTTAAAGTACAAGAGAAATAAAATAAACGTCTATCTATTTGCATATTTCCATGGCGTATGAGACAGATTTGTTGTACTTACATGACAGCGGGCATGGAGTGGTATGAGGTAAACTAAAAACACAGATTATAGACAAAACTAACTCGGAGTTGCATCAATATTACAAAGTGCATAGCGAAAGTGTCATTACAGTAGTAGTTCTGATATATTGCACAGTGTGTATTATTAGGAGAGGAGAAATGTTTAAAAGCATTATTACTCAAAGAAAGGGTTTGGATATTTCACCCTTAATGATGCATAATTTAATTAAAATTTTCAAGGGATCTGGAGGAGTTTCAGTGCGGGGGGCAGCGGTGCAAACATGCTTTAAAATGCGAAATATGCCTTGAATTTCTTGTCTGTATTCAAATACTGTTTAGTGGCACATACTTGCATTACTCACATGAACTATGTGCTTTTAAAATTAGTTGTGTGCTTTTGCGTCTGGTCTGAGATGCACAATAGACTGTTCCACAAGCAAAGTTTAACTTTTAGTTTTTTTTGTTAAGTATTTATCAAGTCTTTTTGATGCAGAAAAATGCCTTTTTTTCAGGGTCAAAACCGTGAAAATTACAAGGAAAGATATACAATTTTTATAATACATAGTCAAGTTTTTTAAAAAAACATTGTAAAATTGCATTTTTATTAAAAATATTTTGTGATTAATAGTTTTGTCACTTGTGTCATCATAACATTTTAATATGTTTTTAAATGTACTTTGAATTTAAATTTTTTTGGGGTCACAAGTTGGGTGGAGAAGTATCATTTCGGATCTCTCTGTGTGTCACTGGTTTTAAAAATCCCATTTTGTGATATTTATTCAAAATAATTTCATAATTAAACATTTTTAGGCTTTTAATTGATTTAGCAATTTTAAGCAAAGCTGCATGTGTCAGCCTTTCTGCCATTGGTGTCAGACTCTTTGTCTATATCTATTTTTTGGTACAAGGATGATTAACCGAACAATTAATCAGTCACTATACATATTTTATTCAGTGTATACATATGAAAAATTTCAATAACAGACATTTCATTTTTGAGAAAATCACTTTCAGTGATTTCATACTTGCTGAAATCTTGATTTGCTTTCAAAAACATCTAAAAAATACAGTGCACATTCAGCTCTGTTTTCATTAAAAGTGTCAACAGACAAAATTGGAAAATAAGATATTTATTTTTATTTAAATTGTTTTTTTTTCCACTCCAAATGCCACCCTGTTCAGGGAAAGACCTGCTGGCGCATGCCTACCTGTACAGTACGGTTCAGGTAAGCACAGCAGGGAGCTTTACAAGTTTCTGTATACACCTCAGTTCTCTGCTCACTTTTTCCAGCTGTTTTAAGTCTGAGGTTAAGCAGCTAAGCAGAGGCGAAGCTGCACTCCTGAACACCATGTACGCTCACCCACCTGTGAGCCGGCTCCAAGGGCTGAGAGATGGATGGGGGTGAAGGAATAAGGCTGTGGGTGAACAGGGGAACGGGCCTTGGCAGCAGCGGGACTGTGGCATGAGCCTCCAACACACCTGATCACATACACAGACCCTAGAGAGGCAAAGCCACACAAAACTAAGCAGCGCTTCTCACGTCACACCTGAGGCCGCAAACAGGAGAGTACTTTTCCACTCAGGAGTACTTTTAAAGGGGCAGGTTGTCAAAAAGCATTAATGAATAGATTCGTTTAAGTCATATGTGAGTATTACACGTTTATACATTTCATATATGAAGGTCTGTAGCCCTGTATCTCCGCTTATAGTCGTAGCATTCTTCCAAACAAGGTTCAGAATTGGCAAAGAACTTCTTCTTTATTCTGTCCTTGGCTTTTGTCTTGGTCTGCCTGGAGTTTAGTGTTCAAAGTTTCCTCTTAAAATGATGGCTCAGAATTTTCCTTTTAACATAATGTAATGAGCCGAGACACGTTTGGTGCCTGAAGAGAGTCATGAAACCAATATTTACCAGTATTTAAAAAGTAGTGGAAGCTTATACCTCACCAGTTAACATCAAGCAAACTGCAAGTCACATTTGCTTCAAACTGTGTTGAACTGTTTGTGTCATCTGAACCGATGGCTGTAAACTTTCATTATTTGTTGGCTATATTGTATTTGGAACAATGCTGGAGGATTTGTGTGAATTCCCAGCAGGCCAGCACTGTTTTGGGTCGGCTCCTGTGAGCTGATGTATACTCATATACACCGATCAGGCACAACATTCTGACCACCTCCTTGTTTCTGCACTCATTATCCATTTTATCAGCTCCACTTACTATATAGGTGCACTTTGTAGTTCTACAGTTACAGACTGTAGTCCATCTGTTTCTCTGCATACTTTGTTAGCCCCCTTTTACCCTGTTCTTCAGTGGTCAGGACCCCCATGGACCCTCACAGAGCAGGTACTATTTGGGTGGTGGATCATTCTCAGCACTGCAGTAACACTGACGTGGTGGTGGTGTGTTAGTGTGTGTTGTGCTGGTCTGAGTGGATCAGACACAGCAGTGATGCTGGAGTTTTTAAACACCTCAGTGTCACTGCTGGATTGAGAATAGTCCACCAGCCACACACTCCCCACTTCAAGTGGTACAGCCCCACGTTGCTGATTGTAATGACATAAATATATAGAGATTTCAAGAAAACAACATTTGTCACAACAATCGTCATGATTATGAAATAAATATTCCGAGATGCCAAGCAGACAAATGAAAATAACTCCCTATCTAAAAATATGTGAATCCAGGACTTCCTTACAGAACAGAAGTTAATTTAAATTGTTGTTGCATTTAAATTAATTAATTAATTAATTATGTGAGATGAATAAAACCAGTTTAATTTAACAACATAAAGGTTTTTTCTAAGTTAAACTGACAAACCATTTTTTACAGAGCAAGCTGGAACAGACAGAACATCCACCCCCCTAAAACTCAAAACTCGAGTGCATTGATTTTTATTCAATGTTCAGCATACTGTATTGAACTTAATCCAAATAAGCTCTCTGTGTAATGAAACATGCATTTGGTCGGTGTTCTTTGAGTGCTGATGATATTCATGATATACTCAGAAAACCATATTTTGACATATTGTGACATAATTTATCACAAAGGGATAAAATATTTTAACATTGCCCACCCCCTGGACATTAACCATAATTGTAAGATATCATTATTCTGTTATGTAATAAAAGGCCAGAGGAATCCAGAGCAGGCAAAAAAGCCACAGTTTCCACATTTATCCAAAATCATGTAATAATTTCCTATTACTTAAATGTTCCACAGACATTTAAATGAAAATGTAAAATGTTTTTTGTTGCAAACCGAAGCCCCCATAATTTGACACGGGATAACCCTTGAGTAATAACAAGGCCAAAGTCAACCGAAGGGCAGCAAACCTTAGAAACCCTTTGGAATGTACTGGCACGCAGGTATGCTGCAGTCTGCGTTCAGGCACTGCCACATGGGACATCTCATGTTTTATTTCCATATGATGCAATAAAAGCTGCAAAAGTCACCCAAAATGTAAATATTGAGCTATAAAGTCTTTTGAGATCCTGACATCTCACCTCAGGTGAGACTTAAAAACACATGACGGTAACCTCAGACCTGCTACATGGTTATTTCAGACATAAACACAACCATCAGTTCTTTACCATGTTCTGGCGAAAAGACCCACAAACCAGACATAGGCGGGGTCTTGTAAGCTGTGGCTTAGCTAAGGGTCTGCCCGGTGTCTTTCAGATGGCCTTGGTGCCAAGGCAGCATGTGTGATGAGAAAGCAATCCAAAAAGAGCAGCAGGTAAAACGCTGTCAAAGGTTACAATTCGAATGGTCATTTCAAAAGACAACTTCAAACGATATGTTGTTCATAAACTGCAACCATAGCTATATTGATCACTGTGCTTTTCGCAAATAAGAGCTGCAAATATTTTCTGCATTTGGTGGCACATCCTACCAAATGGAAGCTTTTCAAAAGTGGAAAACTGGCCTTTTCTTTTTACAAGCCAGAGGTACTAGTCAGGCTTAAAGATCACGCCAGCTGCACAGAGCAGATGATACCTCTTTACAACTGCCCCAATTCTTTTGTTGACAATTAATTTTACGTGGACTACACAAAGTGGAGCCAAAGGGGACACTAAAAGTATCACAGCTTTCAAAGGACCAGGGTGGAACATCCAGATCTTGACGCAAAATAAGTAGGAGGTTAAATACTAGCAAAACTTCAGAGCCTCTAAGACGCCCTCAAGCTCGTTCAAATCATCTGTCACTTCATAAACTGCAGTGATGGCTTTTCTGATTACTGTACCTGTTTAACATTTAAAGTGCTTTGTATGCAGTCTTGCGTTTTCACCGAATAGAAGCTTTTTAAAAGTTCCTTTCTCCAAGGCCAAAAGTAAGTACACACCCCTGCTAATTATTGAGTTTTCAGCCACGCTCATTGCTAACAGGTGTAGAAAATCAAGTACATAGCCATGCAGTCTCCACAGACATACACTGACATTAGAATGGATCATACTGAAGAGCTCAGTAACTTTAAACATGGCACAGTCATAGGATGCCACCTTGCACACAAGTCTGAGATCACTGTGCCATACCAAGCGTCGGCTGGAGTGGTGTCAAAGCATGCAGCCACTGGACTCACTGGGCACAGTGGAAACATGTTCTCTGGAGTGATGAAACATGCTTCACCATCTGGCAGTCTGATGGACAAATCTCAGTTTGGTGGACACCTGGAGAACACTACCTAACAGAATGCATAGTGCCAAAGGGACTAAACAGTAAAGTTGTGGAGGAGGGATGATGGTCTGGGTCTGATAATACTAAGACATTTTAGACAAGTATATATTTCTAGCTTTGTGGCAACAGTTTGAGCCCTCAACTCCACTCAACACATTTAGGATGAATTGGAACATAGATTGCGAGCCAGGCCTTCTAGTCCAACATCTGTGCCTGACCTCACAGATAAACTTTCGACTGAATGAGCACTAATTCCCACAGACACACCACAAAATCTTGTGGAAAGAGTTCCTAAAAGAGTGGCATGTCCACATAGTTTTGGCCTATAGTGTAGGTATTAGAAAAGGTACCAATCATACTTACAGACCACACAAGTTGCATAGAGCACAAGTACTCAGTACATCCGTCCCAGTTCTTCTGACGACAGTAACCATACGTGCACAGCTTTGTATGACAGCTTTGAGCGGAACAGGTTAGAACATGTGGATTAGATCCAGGACTGGAACATCTTCTGAAAGCTGCTTCATTGTCCCTTCCAGACAGTAAATAACTACTAGAGACTATGAGGAGGAAACTAAATAGGCCAGAGGATTATGTAGATTTCCAAGAAAGAGAGCAGTAAGGGTTATATGCAGAGGTGGAGAGTAACAAATTACGTCTACACTCATTACAGCTCGAGCACAATTTTTTAAAGTTCCCCTGAAATGAAAGTCACAGTACTTTTATTTTAACATTACTACTTTAATTTTCAGTAACTGTTACAGAGTAAAAACAATTAGACGCATTTATGGCATTTGCTCTCATCCAGAGCAGCTTGGTCATTTTACACGGGTAGGCGAGGATAGTGTTAGGAGTCTTGCCCAAGGACTCTCATTGGTGTAGTGTCAGATGCTTACCCAGGTGGATATTGAACCCCAGTCTATAGCATAGAAGGCAGAGGTGTTACTCTTTACACTAAACCAACCACAGAGCAAGATACAGAGCAAACCAATCAGAAGAAGCCCAATTAAATGTAAAAGGTTCAGTTCTGAAAGCCACAGTGGGGGACAAAGTACACAAACCATGTACTTGAGTTAAAGTAGAGATACCCAAGGTAAAATATTACTGCAGTAAAAGTAGAAGTTCCTCCCTTTAGACCTCTACTTGAGTAAAAGTACAAAAGTATTTGACTTCAAATGTACTTAAGTATCGAGAGTGAAAGTACGAAAAGAGTAATTATGACTCTGATGTCCTATTATAATTTTTATAACGACTCTTGCTTTATCAGCTCATTTTAGGTGAAAATACTCCAGTGTCACTCTTTATACACAAACATTTTAATAGTGTCATTAATTAGTGTCGCTGATGTCTATTAAAATTATCATAAGCACAAAACACTGAAGGCAAACAGTTTCCATTAGGTAGAACTGAGTGGCTCTGAAATCACTTTTGTGAACAAGCAAAGTTTCAGTTTAAGATTTATTTGCAACTTTATTACAAGCTTAAGTTTAATAAAAACTTGCTTTAAACTCAGATTCACAAATGAGTTTTCCTTTACTAAACTGCATCTGTAGGTCTCTGATCATAAACATAAACTAGCAAAAACAAATTTACTATAAAATGAAAGTGTTTGTATAAATTCAGAAAAATGACACATCAGTCACAACTGCATATGTGTACATATTTCTATATTGTGGTCTGTTTACCCACAAAGTCGAGAGCAATATGTTATATCTGCTCACTAATTCTTAGATGTGTGATTGTCAGTAAGTGTTCGCATTAACCCCATCCTGCTTTACCTGCTAAAGTGACCTAAGCATAGTGTGGACATGCTTGCACTGGGTCGGTATGTCCAACAGGTCAAAACAAGCTCAAAACTAAGTGTGCGCTGTGCCCTGATTGGTGTTCTTGTTTTGCGCTTCTTTTGTTTTGACATGTCACATTTTTTCGAACACAAAGCCAAAAGGAACGACAGATTTCTCATAATGTAGAGGAGTAAAAAGTGAGATATTTGATTTGAAATGTAGTGGAGTGAAAGTAAAAAGTCACCCAAAATGGAAAAACTTCAGTAAAGTACAGATACACAAAAACTACTTAAGTACAGTAACGAATTACATTTACTTTGTTACTGTCCACCACTGGAAAGCCAATCAAAGCAAAGCAGTACGCAGCTACAAAAACACTATAGTTCAGCTCTGATGTGTTCAGAGCCATAAAGTATGACTGTTTGATTCCAGAAATGCTGGTGTTCACTCTGTCAGGTTTTCAGGTGAGTAGATGTTTTGGCGCAGGCAATGCTGTTTGACTAAGCCAGTTTCCTTTGTACTTGTGGAAGGATGTATGTTTCAGACAGGCTGTCTGCACAGCATCAGCTGAATATCTAACAGTCCGTGAGCACGCAGGTGCAGACAAACATGAACATCACTGTGTGAAATAGAGTTCAACGTTTTGGAGTCGACTCTCGATTCCCGAATGCCTGGAATTGAGGAAGGGATTCTCTCTGGGATCGACTCCCAGCACTACTGTCAAGTTTAGTGGAGACAGGGAGAAAGAGGATATCGGCAAACATGAGGAACATAATTCGCCCAGTTTGTTATATTCATTCATTTTCAAATGAGTGAATGAAAACAATAATATCGTGAGCTGCCAGATTTGCCTCACAAAACCTTTGGAAATTTCTGCTTTTCACAATTTCCACCCTGAGGAAGCATACAAGCAGTTAGCTGGCTGGCTAACTGATCTTAGCTCACAGGTCTTGTGTTCTTTTACTATATTATTCTAAATTTGTTATTTTACAATAATTAGTATGATATCTTTTTAACGTAAAAGTGTGTGTGTTTGTTGTGAGTGCCTGTTAGCTAGCTTAAGGTGATCTAACTGGCAGTAGGGCTGCCAGTAAAAACAAACATATTATTATCGGGTAACCTACTTATTATTTTGATTCTTAATCAAATCTGATTTTTTAAGGCCAAGCCACACAATGCAGCTATGCAAACTGTGTAAAGCCTTTCCAAACTACATAGTTAGAAACACATGAACTAGAAAGCCTTATAATATCATAAAACAATCCCTAAATGATCACCAAACACTACTATATGCTTTAATTATTAAATGCTTATGTGTTTGATAAAGAAACAGTGTTGTTGACTGGATTACCACACAATTTGTTTTTCTTTTGAAAGCTTTGAAAGTGACCTGGTTCACTGAACATCAAATAGTAAGTTAAAAGAACCCTTTAAAAATCTTTTTTACAGTGCACTGCTTTGACAGTAGTTGTTAAATCACATTCTTTTATGTTTAGCATACTCAAGCTGTCATGCTGTTTACTTCATGTACACACAACTGAACAGTGAACATGCATGCATCCCGCTGGCGTGGGTTTCCTCTACATCAGTGATGCACACAAACACGATTTGAATGCTAATAACTGATCTTCAATTCACGCAATTTGAATATTAAATCATAATACCTTCATAATCATTACCAACTAATCATATCATTGCCAGCTAAACATCATATCGTATATTTTTAATTGATGACACAAATTAAGTATAAATGGGCAGCCTGGTTAAACTAAGTTTATTTAAATTACACAGACAGATGTGCAAATAATGTACACTACCAGAACGTACTGTGATCAGAACCTAAAACTTTCTGAGGACACTGCCAAGCCAACTGAGAGATGTTTTCAGATTTTGATATGGATCATTCTATCAAATTGGTTCAGTGATCAAAACACGTTTCAGACAGTAAACCAATCAGAAGAAAGCCCAGTTAAATTTGAAAGATTCAGTTCTGAAAGCCAATCAAACCACAGCAGAGCCCAGAAAAACACTACAGTTCTGCCCTGATGTGTTCTGAGCCGTCAAGTGGGACCATTCGATTGCAGAAATGATAGAGTTCACTCTGATTCCAATTGAGGGGAACCAATGGAATCAATTCCACACAAAAACCTTCCAGGACATGAAGAACAACATCTGGCAAAAATAATCACAGAACTCATTTCAGACTTATAATTGACTTGGACTTTAGACTGAAACCTTTTTGCTTGGAGTAATATTGTAACTTAATAATGTTTATTTTATCAAAACAAATGACTGAACGTTCCATTTTTTAACTACCAAAACAATCATAACACCACTGAACCTTTACTAAATGTTTCAGTAGTGACAATAACTTAAGAATACTTGCCAGTACATGACCACAAAGCACAGTTTTGTTCACAGAAGTCAAAAAGATCTTTTAAAAACAACATTTTTGGGTTTAGTTAGAGTTTTGGATACACACCTCCCAGTATAAAAATACGATTTTGTATTTATTTAGCTCATTTAACTCTCAACCTGTGCTTTGGGCTTAAGTTACTCATAACATAATTCTGATAAAACATCTTAAGTCTGAAAACTTAATTTTTTTTTGATATTTTTTAGTCTGTAGTTTTGAACTAATTTGGTAAAATGGTCCACATACAAAACAGTAACTGTGTTTATGATTCTCATTTTTGGGGACACAGAAGTTTCCGTTGATGTGTCATTAGAGACTTGAATGTCAGAACAGTACAAGCAGAAACCCCATTCGAGCCGGAACAAGACTTTCTGATATTGACACGTTCACCGTGATCTCTCCACTGTGACCAACCAAGCTAGTAAGTGTGTTTTGTAAAATGTTATTTTTTTTCCTAGGTTATAAAAAAGGAACAGTCTGCACTGCTCTTTCCTGTGAGGCTCTGCATTTACAGCTCCTCTTGCTAGGTGTCCTAACTCTGTTCCATGCAACTGAAGCCATCGGTTCCAGGAACAGGTTTTTGGCAGTGACCGGACAGCCTGGCTGGTCCCGCCTCTGGCCACGTACGTCAGTGATGGCTCAGCACTCATGTCAGATGACTGCTTCTCTCTTAGGGAAATAAAAAATGTATCAACAGCGGTTTGCCACTACAACCCCTCAGCCTCAAAGAGCCAGCAGTCACCACAGTCAACAAGTGAACCCAGACGTCAAGAGAAACCACCAGCCAGGAGTCTAATTTATGGGTATTAAAGTTAGTGTTTTTTTATTTCCAGCAGGCTCCACTTTTACTTTGTCCCATTTTCTTCTGTCTTTCATTTACACATTTGCATAAATACATTCAATTAGGTGTCCACATCATCAGAATTTCATGTGGCCAGCAGAGAAACAACAATAAAATCCTGAGATGTATGTCTTGGAGCCATAAACAGGGTCTTAAATCAGCAGCGCAGTGGTGAAAATTTTATTCAAAACATCATGGGGAAAACTTTCCACAACATGGAATTAAGTGAAACTGAGACAGCAGCAGACAGTTCCATACCTCAAGTCTAAAAAGTAACACGCTGTGACGCTTGTGACATTTCAGCTGCTGAGTGGAAACAGTGCCTTGGAGGCAGGTGGCCTGTTTGGCTCTCCAGCATCGCTAAAAATCCACTGCTATTGGCGTCCAAAAACCGTACGGGTCGAGCAAAAATGGCCCTTTCTGTCTCAGGGCCTACTGGTCTGGGAAAGAAACATTTCCCAGCGCCTCGACCAGCAAGGCCAGGAGGACACTCTTCACCACCCACAGAGGAGTTCGGGTGCAGCGCAGGATCCATCCATTACAGGCCTGACAGAAATATAACATGGGCCGCAGGGTCCAGACTGAGTGACATTTGTATTGGCAAAAGCACAGAGTGACGACAAAAACGCGGGCAACGTTACAAAAGCCCAGTGAGCAGTGAGGGAATCAGGCACTGGTGCTTTCCTTCTGACGCTGATCATAATCAGTCATTAATGCAGTGAGGTCTGTCCCGTGATAAAATAGGTCATTTCCCCATGAGTCATTAATGAGACATGGGAACTACGTTTTTAAGAAACAGTGCTCAATACTGAAATAAGTTGCAGGCTCATGTTTTGCTGGTGTAGTGAATAAACGGTTATTTCTCTTAGAAAACACAGAGTACTTGACGTCATTTAGAGAAAATGCTTTCTGCGAGGCAAAAACGCATGAAGAATAAAAACAGCGCTGCAAATGGGACATGAATCCTTTGTGTGGGCTCAAGAGAAGAACAACAGAATTTTGAATTACGAGGTGAGGATTCTGGTCGAGTCACTCAAATGTAAACATGATTTATAACATAGAGTGAGTGCGAGGAGATGTTAATGTGAGCAGATGGTCTGGCCTGCTTTAGCAGCCCCTCTTTGGGTTTTCTTACATAAAAACTGCAACGTATCTGACACTAAATAATTCACTCGCTTATGACGAAAATGGGTTTTTAATGACTGTTTAATCCACGTAAGAGTCCTAGTGAAGTATTTTTTCTTTGACTTCAAAGAGGTGATAACTATCTTTTTTTTCACCCTTAATTTATTGCATATTACCGAGTTACCCGCTGGTCACGTCACGCCTCAGGCTGTGGAAAACAGGCATGCTTTGCTACTGTAATATTTCACAATCACCACGATTAAGTAATATTCATTTTTTTATTATTTAATGATGTTTTATTTGAACTGCCCTTGGTGAGCAGCAGGACAACTTGATCTGTGAATGAATAGTACAATATGTGAACTTTCCCTGCACTCCTCACCTCACATCAAGGAGCATGGAAACAGGGGTGGACAGGGGAGTTGGGCCACCTGGGTTGTGTTATTTAACGTGGGCCAAAGAACTTAAGCCTATCACTGGATAAAATCTATCCAGTACATATTTTCTTGGTAAGAATTTATTATTCTACTCAATTTGTTGCTTGAAAATAAAGAGGGACGTTGGAATTAACAGGCCTGCAGATTCTACGTCCATCAAAAAACTCTTTAAAAATAACCTATGCTTGACCACTGCTACGATTGGTTTAAGTCAACACTGATTTGAATAACCAGTTTCTTCAAATCAAGCAATCAAGGCAACTTTAACAACAACTGGTGGGGAACAACTGATCAAAAATATCAAGAATATGTTCTATGATCCATGCCTTGTATACAGTTGGGTAACAAATCAAAAAAAAGAAAACAACATAGTGTCGTATTCGTGTCGGGCTCCCACAAGCTTCCACAACAGCTTCAGTGCACCTTCACATAGACTCTACAAGTCTTTCATTTGTGAAGAAGATATTAATTCTGTGTTTTGATGATGGTGGTGGAGAGTGCTGTCTAACAATGGTCCAAAATCTCCCACAGATGTTCAATTAGGTGGAGATTTGGTGATTGCAAAGAACTTAGCATATGATTTACATCATTTTCATACTTATTAAACCATTCAGTGATCCCAGTTTCCAGCACACAGGGCACTTTCATTCTAGAACAGGGGTTTCAATAAAAATCTAACCAAATTTTATGTCCATTTTATTGAAGTAACGTTTCACCATCTTGGCTGTGAGTATGTCTCAGTGTGTGCTAATGTCCTAACATAAGCTAAAAATATAATATGAACAAAATGCTGACCTGCTTTCCTCTTAGCTGAGCTATAGCCACTTTTCTCCGGAAGGAAACGTTTCTGCAAAAGTAGAACAGTTTCTTGTAACATGTCTCTTAACATCCAACATTTTATGAAGCAGAATTTTCCCGTTCCACCTTAAATGGTGCCTGAGGTGCCAGAGTAGAGTGTAACGGCTGTAAATTCAAACAAGAAGCTGGCGAACGAGAAAAACTGACTTCAGCTTCACGAATTTTTCTCATTGCAGATTAAATGTATCAGGAAACCAGCTGCAGTGATTATAAATGCAAAGAAGTCCATTCATCTCCAAATTATCGATGTTCATCTTAAATCATTCTCTTTGCGTTTTTGTTGGCTACTAGCTAGGCGAGATTACTGTCTGCGTTGTTATGGTGACCAGCAATCTCCACACCAAATTTCAAGGTTAAAGAGTGAATAAGCGGTTCTACATATAACTCCAGGTTTAAAGACCATTTATTGTTAAACTGTGTTGAACGATCAGCAGAGCTTTATTTTACTGTAAAGGAGGATTATTTTATTTTTACCTACAAATCTAATTCTACTGTGGAGCCACGACAGGACAGGAAAAGAGCCGCATGTTGTTGACCCCTGCTCTAAGGGGACCCAAATCCAAAATCAAGGTGAACTGAACCAGCTCAGCATTTTATACACGACACAGAGCATTGTGAGATGTTAATTGTTTGATTGTATCATACAGTAAACTTGTCTGGAAGCATCCGCACTTGTTGTGTTTCTCCACTCATTTATTCAGGGGTTTCCTTTATTTTGTCCTCTGTCTGTATATCTCTACAACCACAGAGGGCACCATAACCTGTTTTGCACATGAGAACTATACACTCAGGTGTGTTTTAAGATCAGTTAAACAGGAACACTTTGGAAGATAACAATTATTCACATTGAACACATAGCGGGGCTTCGTTTATAACCATGTTTTCCTGGAGTGGCCCAGAGCTCGGAGTGCCAGGGCTGTGATTTACCATAGCAGGGTAATCCTGCACATAATGCATTCTGCATGACAGTAGCTTTTTTCCAGGATTTCACACAGCACTATATTATTTAGGTGCAGATAACAAAGTTACATAAGTTGATGGAAACACATCAGTGTATGAACTTGGAGACCTGGAAAATATTTGGGGATTCAATTGTGCAGATGACACGAGTGGTGGATGAAAAATTTGGAGTAACACCAAAGTCTTTCTAGGAAAGCCTGTCCAGACGGCAGCCATCTTTGCAATGCCCCCAAATCCAAAACTAAAAACCAAGATGATGTTTTAAGAGCATATTTGAAATCACTGTTAAAATTTGACCAAAATCACTTAACCAGTTTGTAGCCTTTGGCTTAAACAATGCACAAAACTGTGTGTTTTTCAGCCAGTTCTACCTACTATGCATGCACATGCAAACTGAGGGGGGAGCTTTTCCCATTTGCAGCTTTACCAGCAATCCAATTGGTTCATTTTATTGAAGGGCGAGACTTTCACTGCAAACAGACGCCATGTTGAGCATTATGAGCTTCCCCATTCATTTTCCAACCAGTGACCTGTCTCCTCCTTTATAACACCTTTGGTAATTGTGGTGTTGCCTTCAAGAGTAATAAGCAGGTACATGTACAGACAAATGTGAAGTTATGGGTCCTGTACCTTTATCCCTGTATAGCCATCCCAATCTGGAAATTCATCAATCAGCCTGCCTCATTGACCACAGCCCATTTATGTTTGACTAAACCCTACCGGTTCACCCTCCCTCAGAAAGCCATGCTTTTGTGGAGGCCAGGCTTGATGCCAGGTCGCGATCCACATGACAGGACTCATCTGCAATTCCACTCACATGCATTTCTACAGCAGGGCACCGTAACATAAGAACAGCCTTGCGTGTGGAACAGGTGTGGCATTGCTGGGCCAGAGAAGTTCGTTAAACTGTTGTCATCACTGCTCTCAGAAGTTACGCAGACACTTGTGAGTAATAGCGAAGACTGAATCAGCAGGAACCATGCTTTCTCATATGGTTGTAGGGGGCACATCTCAACACCAGAAACAGGGTCCTTTTTTTTTTTGCTTTCTGGCGCCAGCCCAGCTCGAGCCCTCTCAGGTCACTTTTGTCTAAACACACAATAATGCTGCCTAGCTGTGTTTACTCACTCTCTTCTCCTCGCTGCCTCTCTGTTCCAACTACATCATCTCAAGAGGACTGACATTCTTTAGTCTCTGAGCACATGAAACAAAAACAGTACAAGCTGGAGAATCCATAAAGTACACATATTTATATCACGCCGGAAAATAAAACGTCTAGCAATGTGTGGGGATACTCAGTCTTGACCTTCATAAGGACACTGACTGTGCTATTGCCTTGTTTAGACTGCAACATTGGGTGGTGTCAGAGGTGTAAGATAGCATAAAATTACACTGGTAAGAAGACGCATTTTCTAAACACAGGCAGGCCTCAAGAGAAGCCATGCTTGAGAGAAGAGTCTTTCACAGGACCCGGCCTGAGGCTTTACCACAGAACCTTCACAACATATGGCAGCAATAAAAGACCTGCCATCCATCACAGAGAACCTCAAAACAAAACGTCAAACTGTCAAGCGTCCGTATACATCTTTGAAGTTTACTCTACCAGAGTTAACCCCTGTGGTATAATCTCAGGGTATTCTGAAGTGTTCAGGATTGTAGATCTTTTTGTCCATTTAGTGAAGCAGCGCAATCCCTCACAAAAACAAATAAATAAAAAAACTGAACAAAAATGTACTGTACTTGAAAAATTCTACAAAGTTCAATTTCCAAAAAGTTGTGAAGGTATGTGAAATCCTAATAAAAACAGAAAGCAGTGATTAGTAAATCCTGCTTGTCTTGTATTAAACTGAAAACAGCACAAAAACAATTAACTGGATTTTTTGGGGGGGGCAAATATACACTTGTTCATGTGTTGCTTGCAACACACAAGAGCATGTTTTCCACTGTGTTACATCACCTTTCCTTTATAATCAGTTGGCATCTGAAGACACCAAGTGATCCACTTTTCACCCTGACAGACGCTGACTTTTAAACTTTATGCTAATAACAGCCTGGATGGTGCTGGACTTCATTGGCCCAACACAATACAAACATTATTTCCACAAAAAATCGGAAAGCGTGAGTGGTCAGACCACAGTAAAAGTTTCCACTTTGCAGTGGTCCATTTTAGATGAGCTTGAGCCCAGAGCCTCAGTGGTGTTTCTGGACGTGACAGTCGTATTTGTAAAAAGTGTTTATTGACCACAGTTTTCATGAACACGTGTGGTGATGTCCACCACAGAAGCATGATGATTATTAATGCAGTGCTGTCTGAGGGATCGAAGGTCACAGGCATTCAGTGGTTTTTGGCCCTGCCTTTTATTTGATTTCTCCTGATTCCCTGTTTCATTTGATGATATTATGCTCCAAAGAAGGTGGAATACCTAAAATCCTCACTATCGCTTATTAAGGATCTTTGGGCCTCATTCACCAACCGTTCTTTTTATAATCAAGCATAACTGCATCACCTGATCCTAGTCCTAAACTGCACGTTCCAATGTTTTTGAATGAACGTATTTTCATAAAACACAATGAAGCTGGGGTTTACCAGGCACGGCCTACTGGGATGAGACCCCAGGGGTCGTCCTTGAACCTGCTGGAGGGATTATATCTCCAAGTTGGCCTGGGAGCGGGAGGAAGTTGCGGGGGGCAGGGTCTTCTGGGATTCTCTGCTCTCCCAGCTGCAGCCCTATCTGGACTCAGCGGTTAATGATGATGATGATGACAGTGAAGTTGATAAGATAATGCTAAATATCTTGTCTTTATACTGCTTTTGTTTAAATACAGGTCAAAGTGGATTCAAACCACTGCTTTCAGATTTTTATTTGCCTTTCAGACAATGAAACCTTTCTGGAATTGAGGTTTGAAATTAACTTCAAATATGCGAAGCCTATAAATACTGGAATATACATAATATGTTTCAAGATGCTGGGAATACAGAAATGCCCAGAAGACATTCGGCTCCACGTTTTTACCCGTTCTTTATACCCACCGTCTACGCAGTCACTGGTCCATACAGCAACCTATCCATCTTCTCTGTACTTCATCAGCAGCTGCCCTGGCACGTGTTCAAAAACAATAACGTTTCGTGGGCTTTTCAACTTCTTGTTTTCATGGCAAACAGAATTCCAAGCCCCGAAAACACTGAGCTGACACAGAGACAAGACCATGCGTCCACTATTCAGAGTCTCTCATTCTGTGCCTCGTTCACAGTAAAGAAAAGCACCAGCAATAAGAAAAAAGGTGTAATTATATCTTTAGAGGGGAATTCTAACAAAAGTACTGCATAATTCAATGGTTGAGATGTAAGCAAAGTCATTCAGAGTGGTTTGATGGGGAACTTTGCAGTGTAGAGAATAGCACCGTCAGTGGTGGTGATAAGAAACGGGGGTCACGATGTCCACAACGCCGTTTTATTTACTATCCAAAATGACACTGAATCCATACATCTTCACATGTGGTAAATCCAAAAAACAACATTTTCGTGGGGATTATTTTGCCTCACAATGGACTGCATTAATGGATCTTTAGTTTTAAGCCAAAAGTTTCTCTCAAAACTATCACAAAGCAACGTCTCAGGTATCAGCCAGCGTATTCAGAGCCGTTTAGAGTGATGCCATTCTGTGAGGGAGACTTTAGAGGCATTAAACTCTTTCGATGTTTGGTTCCCATCACCACTGCTGGGAACAATTCTGACTTGGCAAGTTTCTCTAGAGCAGAGTATTTAACATCAAGCCACTCCAAGGGATTTTGTTTACATGTCAACCATTGAATTACGCAGAAATTTTGAAAAAATCGTTGAAATTCCCCTTTAACAGAAACTACTACACAAAGTGAAATTCTCATGATTCTTATCAATACAAGCTCTGCTCTGCAGGATTATTTGTACTGTGGATCTAGTTTGGCTTGACACTTATTGTTTCTCTGCTGTGTTTGTACTGCTTCTGCTTTCATGATCCTCTTCTGTGTACCATTTCATTCTCTCAGGGGACACAATAAGTCAGAACCAAGCCTGATTTCTGTCATGGGATGATGAAGAACACAAAGCAGAATAGCACTATTTCTGATTTACTGTTTCGTTCTGTGGCAACAGAGAAAAGCCTTTGTTTGTGCATTTTGCTAATTAGCCCGCCTCATAGAACATGATCATCTCTAGAGTGTTTGCATGTTCAATTAACTGCAGCTTTCATAAATCTGGAAAAGGAATCCTTTGAGCTACAAATCAGATAAATATTAGCTTTTCCCTTTGTTGTGTTTGAGTGTCCCTGGAATAAATATGTTCTGAACGTTTTGGCGGACATCATGTCAGGCTAAAGTTACAAAGAGGGATTAGGATGAATTTCGCAACTCGCCTTAAAATAAAAGGTGCACCCATTTGGAGGATAATGCATTACATTGCTAGATGTTAAGAGCTTTGACCTGCTAGGGGGGCTTATATATCACCGACCAATTGCCATGCACACTGTTATGCTTGTGCAATGTTCTCCTGATAGTGTTCCCAGACCTCAGGTAATTTATTGCTGCCATTCTGTACCGCTGGCTCCTGAGGAGGTACCCTCCATTTCCTCTGCTCTTGTTATTGGACAGCCCCCCGGGCCCCTACAGACCCTCACCTCTGACCCCTGGTTGGCGTGACCTTTTCCCTGCACTCTGGTAAAAGAGACGTGTGACACAAAGTAGTCAACACAAACAAACAAAAGCAAAATTTAGAACTTTACATTTTACTTTAAAAGACCATATAAGTTATTTTGTGCCTTTAAAACTGCACTAAGTAAGTTTCGGGGATTTGGAGACCTCTCAGGTGGAAATGTGTAATTGCACACAACACACGGAAGAACATTTTGTGGCAAGGGTTATATTTTGGACCCCTTCACCGGGCAGATAAGAGAATTTGAGAGAAGCTTGGTGAATAACATCTTCCAAGGATCTACACCAATCAGGCATAACATAATGACCACCTCCTTGTTTCTACGCTCATTGTCCATTTTATCAGCTCCACTTACTATATAGGTGCACATTGTAGTTCTACAGTTACAGACTGTAGTCCATCTGTTTCTCTGCATACTTTGTTAGCCCCCTTTTACCCTGTTCTTCAGTGGTCAAGACCCCCATGGACCCTCACAGAGCAGGTACTATTTGGGTGGTGGATCATTCTCAGCACTGCAGGGACACTGACGTGAAGCTCAATCCTAGCAAGACTGAGTTGCTATTTATCCCTGCAACTACAGATCCTCATCATGATCTTCCATCTCATTCGATAACTCTCTGATTGTTCCGTCTGAAGAGGTAAGAAGTCTCTGTGTGATTCTGGATGGCCAGTTATTGTTCTCAGCTCATATCGTGAACCTAACTCGGTCATGCAGGTTTCTCCAGCACAACATCCGGAGGATCCGACCCTTTCTCACTCGAGATTGCCTCCCGGGTGCTCGTTCAGTCTTTTGTCATCTCAAGGCTTGACTACTGCAACTCGCTCTTGGATGGTCTTCCTATGCAGGTCATCATTCCTCTGCAACTCATCCAAGATGCAGCAGCACGGCTCGTCTTCAATCTTCCTAAGTTCAGTCACGTCACCCCACTGCTGCGCTCCCTTCACTGGCCTCCTGTAGCTGCATCAGATTTAAAACACTGGTGCCTACAAAGCCAAAAATGCACCAGCCCCTCCCTCCCTGATGGCAATGGTCAAAACTCAAACTGTACCTCGAGCCCTTCAAGCTTCAAGTACCGCTTGGCTTGACCCGCCTTCCTTCAAGATGCGTGGAGGACAAGCATCGAGACTTTTGTCCTGGAGTCCAGGTAGTAGAACGAACTCCCACTGGCTGTCCGAACAGCAGAGACTCTTGCGGTCCTCAAACGCAGACTGAAGACACATCTCTTTATACAGCACTTAAGTGAGCACTGAGTTAATTACTTACTGAAATTTATTGTACTGCACTTATTGAAATGTATTGAAATGTACAACACTATGTTGTATTGTGTTTCTTTGCTCTAGTTACCTATTTGTAACTAGCAAAGATACTTTCTCTGAATTGACAACAAAGCACTTTTTGTAAGCCGTTCTGTATAGGAGGGTCTGCTAAATGCTGTAAATGTAAATGAAAATGCTCAATGCAAACTACCAATTTCTAAAGTGCCAAGTTAGTTTGGCAACTGCTTTAAATATGATTTCTCTTAATCCACTCTGACAGAGCAAAACACATCTCTATAATGACTAATGATGGATAGTACTGAGACTCAGGAAGTGCTGAAGGACGACTCTGGAGTCTCACAAATGACATCTGAATAACGATTTATCTCACATACAACAATAGCACAGCCCTGGAACTTCCACTGGGCCTATTTAAATCATGCATTGAGTGATCAGATCATGTTCAGATTCCACTTGTCCACGTGAAAAGCCAGGCGTAAACACCCCCAGGACGATCGGGTCACTCTAACCACGTTCTGAGGTGGTCAGGGACTGATCTTGACCGCATTTAACACGAGTGTAAACGGCATACATTTTTGTTATTGTATACAAGTACGTGAGCAGAAATCTGCCAAACGCGAAATAGCAAGTGAGATTTTCAACAAGGTGTAATAGTTTTTCCCTCTATATTAATACCGGAGATAAAGTCTTATTGAATAACCATACCAATTATCATAAACTTTTCTTGTTTAAACTATGATTATATTCAATTTCTGCTTTTTTTATCTTTTATGTGAACAGTTTAATTACAATTTCTGTGCTTGCACATGTTCTTATTATTGCAATAAAAATGATTTTATACAAGGAAATTAAGGATGGAGGATAGTTGAGGCTGGAATTATTCCCAAAACAAAAGCTTTCTTGCACTCCAGGGTGATGAAAGCATCCAAGTCAAGCTTGTGTACTCGTCTCATAATGAAGAAAAGAGACAATAAAAGTCAATCAGAAACGAAGTATGTGCTGACGTGGTTTAATGCAGGGAAAATACAACTGAATCTCATATGGTCACACTGGAGATGCACTTTAGTGAAAAGTGTAAATGGAATCCAGCCAAATCTTGTCCAGCTACTATCCGGACACGAAACTCACGCTAATGCAAGGTGTAAACAAGCTCACTGAATCACATAATTCTGTATTAACCTGCTGTACCTTCAGTTTTTAGTTTATCGTTTATTCAACAAGTCACGTCACACGCAGTGAGTGACATACACCGATCAGGCATAACATTATGACCACCTTGTTTCTACGCTCATTGTCCATTTTTTCAGCTCCACTTACTATATAGGTGCACTTTGTAGTTCTACAGTTACAGACTGTAGTCCATCTGTTTCTCTGATACTTTGTTAGCCCCATCTTACCCTGTTCTTCAGTGGTCAGGACCCCCATGGACCCTCACAGCAGGTACTATTTGGGTGGTGAATCATTCTCAGCACTGCAGTAACACTAACGTGGTGGTGACAAGTGGATCAGACACAGCAGTGCTGCTGGAGTTTTTAAACACCTCAGTGTCACTGCTGGACTGAGAATAGTCCACCAACCAAAAATATCCAGCCAACAGCGTTCTGTGGGCAGCGTCCTGTGACCACTGATGAAGGACTAGAGGATGACCAACACAAACTGTGCAGCAGCAGATGAGCTATCGTCTCTGACTTTACATCTACAAGGTGGACTGACAAGGTAGGAGTGTCTAATAGAGTGGACAGTGAGTGGACACAGTGTTAAAAAACTCCAGCAGCACTGCTGTGTCTGATCCACTCAGACCAGCACAAAACACACTAACACACCACCACCACGTCAGTGTTACTGCAGTGCTGAGAATGATCCACCACCCAAATAGTACCTGCTCTGTGAGGGTCCATGGGGGTCCTGACCACGGAAGAACAGAGTAAAAGGGGGCTAACAAAGTATCAGAGAAACAGATGGACTACAGTCTGTAACTGTAGAACTACAAAGTGCACCTATATAGTAAGTGGAGCTGATATGCCTGATCGGTGTAAATCAGGCAGATGATTGTTTTAAGCGAAGTGACCAATTAAAGTGACCAATTAAAGGTGAATTCCACCAATTTTTGAAAATATCTGCATAATTAATCATTGATGATGTAAACAAACTGAATCCGAATGCTTTGATGTGAAAGGGTTTATTGTAAAACCCACTGACTCCGATTTTCTGTACATTGTTGCTCATAGGAACCAGGGGGCGCAATGTCTACAATGTAAATATAGCCATTTTCTTCACCATCCAAAGCCACCAGTGAACCTATACATGTTTTTATAGTGTGATGTTGCTAATGATGAAAAAGTGGTTAATCAGAAAAATAGGTTTTTTTTTGGGGAAGTTTTGTCTTATAATGCCCTGCATTTAATGCTCCACCATGAATGGATTTTAAAAATATATTTAAAGCCAAAACCTTATTGCAGAATTATCGTAAAACAGTGTCTCAGGCATCAGGCAATGTACCTGTTACTGTTTCATGTAAAAGCATTTTGTGAGGTAGATTTTGGAAGCATTGAACACTTCATCTTAACCATTTAATCATGCGGAAAAATTGAAATACCTTAGTAAAGTTGACCATTATAGTTGGCGCTAGGTGTAGCATCTCCCAAATGGCAGCCCTGGGCTTTTCATGCAGAACTGAGAGCGGTTTGAAAAGCAAACATGGATATAAACAGCTTATGTGCAAGCCGACAGGCCCAAACCAAGCAAATCACACTAGTGTGCAGAATGTCATGTTCGAACGTGCCAATTACCAGACTTTGACAAGCTACAACAGGCCAAAGGAGTCGCAATAAGCTACCAGATAAAACCTAATGAACTGGAAAATGAGTTTATTTACCTGCCCTAAATACCTACATCATACGTGGCAGTCGTACAATAAGCTGGTTATGATGTGCAGACGTGCAGTGTGACACAGTTCTACACTGACTGTGATGTGGTCAGTGGTCTTGCCAGAGACAGTGACTCAGAACGCAAGAGGGGGTACTGAACTTCTATTTACCCTCACACTCATCCAGCTGCTCGCCTCCACCTTTCCTTCACTCTGTTCTACCTTTCCACACATTCCTTCATCTGTCGCTTTCTTCTATAATCAGCCCTATTCGCTAACTCCCCTTCATTCTTTTTCATTAAATCCTGCATCCTCCCCTGTAACAGACCTTTACTCCCCCCCACCCCAAATGCGACTGGTCCTCAAACTGGAAAAACAGCACATTCAAAACTTACATAATCTGACACCAATTCATCATTTCAGCATATTTCAGCAGTCTGGACTGTTTTGGTACCAGCGCTGTGGTTCCTCCCTCCAACACGTGTTGGGGGAGGTCGTACGTGTTTTGCCGAGCTTAATTTGCCCCTTTCCAAAAAGCCTCACGAACACAGCTCCTTCCCAGATGCAAATCCAGCGATAACTCGGTAATCTCCCTCTCCCAGTCCAACAGCTGGCTCTCATCTTCTGTAGCTTTGGGGATATATGCTTCCCTTATGCAAAGAGTTCATCTTAATGGATATTAATCATGCAACTTGCTACTGATGTGCCTTAATTTACTGTGAAGCCAAAAAGTCGCCTGGTGCTGTTGTGTATTTGGAACAGCTTTGGGTTCTGAGATGGGGAGAGAGAGATGGAAAGGGAGAGAGAGAGAGAGAGAGAGAAAATTGCTTCCAGCATATAATGCAGTGGATCATCAACTGAGAGGACATTTGTAATTAAGTGAAACATATGAGTCATCTTGAAGCCTTTCTCCATGCTCCCCAAAGTGTCAAGGATTTAGATGTCATAGGCATGGTCCAAAAAGAAAAATCTAATTGTATTTGTCTTAGCAAGCATCTGGACCTCAGTTCTGGCCTCCTCAGGATGACCCCTCGAGGCTCGGTTTGAAAGTAAGTGAAGCACTCCAATTGCCGTGCACAATATCCAAGCAGCTCCTTCAAAAAGCAGTGGGGCCTCAAAGCAGGGCTTGTGTAATTTAAGAACGAAGGCTCTTACAGTGCCTTTCTACCAATGGCCCGAAGGCCCTTCAAGCCTCATTGAGCTGGATGTTTCACTATGGATATGGGCCATAAGAAGCCAAATGAAGTAGTGGCACAATGTATAGCAGAATTGCCACTCTGGACCAAGAAGCACACAGGCAAAACGTTGTGTATAAGAACTTCGGAAGTGCTCACAGCCGTGACGCCTCATTAAATCCAGGCGGAACTCAAGTCTGTGATAACAGCCAGAGTGCCCTGCAAACCCAGAGGTGCTTCCTTCCATCCTGTCCCACCCTTCGCTCCTATAACTACCCAACACTGTGCCCTGCAAATTACTTCCAGCTTGGGGACACATGTTGATTATGAGGTATGAGCAATCGTGAAATGCCAGGGACAGAGGCTAGAATTAGGATGGTGGTCAGGAGAAGAGTGAATTAGCTGAAGTCAGCTTTTTGCAATTACTATCCAGAACCTAACAGGGGGATACTACAGCGTCATTTACAGCCTATGCTTCTATTATTAGTATCACGATGTCAGAGGCATCCAGGTCAACCATATAGCTCTGTGAGATTTCTGAAGGTGCAAAACAGGATGTTCAGCAGGAGTGTAGGACACGAAAACACGCCCAAACGGATTTAAATACCTCTTCTAATTAGTTCAGCTACTTTAATATTCGCTCACTGCTGACACATGTATCCTATTGTACACACACAGCTTGAATAGTTTCTAATTAAAAGTATTGCCAATAGAATAAGATGCTTTGCAGCAGCCACACATAAGCCTAAGGTCATCATGCCCAGTGCCTGGGCTGTGGAGCTGGGGAACTGCGTTCTCTGGAGTGATGGAGCTCCATCCGATAGCTTTGGGATGAGTTAGAGTGCTGTTTCGTAAACCAGAATTACAATCTCTTTTTCCAAAAAAAGTCATGATGCTGTGCAAAATGTAAATAAAAACGGAATCCAATGATGTACAAATTATTTAAACCCTATATTTGATTAAAAATAGTACAAAAGACAAGCTCAAATGTTGAAATTGAGATTTAAAAACACCCAGAGGAACATCTCACAACTAATTACATTAATTGGCAACAGTTCAGCAAAATGATTGGGTATAAACAGAGCATCTCAGAGAGGCTGAGTCTTTCAGAAGTAAAGATGGGGAGGGGTTCACCACTCTGTGAAAGACTGCAAGAATAACGTTTCTTAGTGTAAAATAGTGAAGAACTTGGAGATTTCATCACATATGTTACATAATAACATTTAAAGTTTCAGAGAATCTGGAGAAATCTCTGTATGCAAGTGACAAGGATGAAAACAAGCTTTGCCTGGCCATTATCTTCAGGCCCTCAGATGGCACTGCATTAAAAAGAGACATGATTCTGTAGCATGGGCTCTGGAACGCTTCCGAAAACCACTGTCTGTGAACACTGTTTGTTAAAACTCTGACATGCAAAGATAAAAACATATATTAACAGGATCCAAAAACGCTGCTGCCTTCTCTGGGCCCCGAGATCATTTAAGATGGACTAAGGTGAAGTGGAAAAGTGTCCTGTGGTCTGAAAAATCTAAATTTTTAATTCTTTTTGGAAATCGTGGATGCTGTGTCCTCTGTGCTAAAGAGAACAGGGACCATCCGGCTAGTGTACAGTGCACAGTTCATGGCATTGGTGACTTGCACATCTGTGAAGGCACACTAGTGCTGAATGATATATACAGGTTTTGTAGCAAAATATGCTGTCACCCATCAAAAACATTTGATGCATTGTGAAATGAAAAATACAACAAAGGGGACCCTGAACTGCTGAAATCCTATATCAAACAAGAACTGGAAAACATTTCACTTTCAAAACTACAGCAGTGTCTCCTCAGTTCCCAAACGCTTACAGAGTGTTGTTAAAAGGAAATTTCTCACTTTTAACATGATATTTTGGCCTTGTACTATTTCCAATTAAATGCCAGGTTTTTTTTATTTGCACATCATTGCATTCTGTTTTCATTTGCATTTTGTACAGCGTCCCAGCTTTTTTGGAAACGAGGTTGTAATCATCCAGCATCAGAATCATTTGGACATATAGTGTGTGTATAGCGTTAAACAGCAATAGTCATCATTTGCCTCTCCACATAGGCAGAATTGGACACAAGTAGGTACCATACCAGATTTTAGTTTGTGGGCTTTTAAGTTGTTTTCTTTTTGTTTTAGTTTTGCACAACTGATGAAGGCCTGGCACGTAGACTGAAACATCATGACTGTAAAGAAACCAAATCATGGAAAACTGATTTTTCCCTGCTTTTATAAAATAAAAAAATTTGACATACCATGTAAACAATGTTAAAGCTACACAACTTACTGTTTAATCCTCAGTCCATACAACCCATACATGGAATATAGACGCAAAAACGCCATGAATATGCACGGAGGTCACACTGACATAGATCCACCTGTTCAACCAAAGCAGTTTGGCCCAGCCCATTTATTCAGAAGTTAAAAGAAGGGTTTCAGTCTAAACCGCTTTTTGAACGATGCAGCCCATTAGAACGGAGCTAAATTATCTGATATATCTTAGTCAGAAAGGCACAACAACAGAAGTAGCTTTTTAATTTTGGGGAATAATTTTAATTTTATTAATAATAATAATAATAATTGTTGTGCATATAAAATGAATTGAACTGTTTTGGTACATAAAACTACAAAAAAGTTATAAGTGCTATAAGTGGGCCTCAAGGGGAAAAATAAACAATAAAAATGTAGGGTATGGGCCCTGTTTTCAGTCAATGTCAGCTTTTAAGCTATGTCCTTTTATGTTTTGTACATCTGACGACCTTTCATGTTGGCTGAAACATCATGGTTTTAGCTATATAAACGTCTGTGATATTGTTATGTGATGGGCTGTTGTGCCTTTTTTCCTAATAGGCTCTTGCTTTTTACACAAATTACCCGAAGTTGGTTGAAGCACCTTTTTTTAGCTGCACATTTTCTCTGATCTCTAAAGGATGTAGAATAGTGGAGTCACTGCAGGTCAGCACCAGATACCAATGGTAGTCTTCACCTCTCTGCATAGGCTGAATCAGACTTAACTCACGACACAAATGCTTCATTACAGCAGGGATAAGCTCCCAGGGCCTACACTGCTCCTACTCACGGGACCGAAACAGAGTGTCTCATAGCTTTGAAGCATTAAAGCTCTCCATAAACTCCCCAGCCACAAACAGTTCAATAAACACAGCCCTGCGGTCAAACCTAAGTGCTGGAGCTACATGTTTCTTCAGGTTAAAGACCTTTTGTTTCCAGTATTAGACACCTGAAGAGGATGAGAACTGAAGCTCACCAAGACCAAACTGCACGTGTAAAACAATCTTTAGAACTTTCAGGGACTGATTTAAATCTTTTTAGCTTAATCATCATAAACTACAGAGCCATTTCTCAGCACAAGATAGTCTACCAGGCAACACTGTAATACTCAGTTTATCCATTACAGTAGGCATGCAGAGAGGGAGGGTTTAGTTTTTATGTGCCTATATGAACGTCTTTCATTTGTGGACCTGCTGGTTCAATTAAATCCACACTAAATGCCAACCTAAATAAAATATCAATTCAGCTAAGCTAACGTCACATTGTCCTAAATAGCAGATGCATGGAAACGTGGAGCTTTCTCAATGGAGCACAAGATCTCATATTTCCTTTTGTTTATTTGATCCCACATCCCAGTCATACCAAAATCCTTACCTTACTTCACTCAGATGTCTTTCCATTCAATCTGTGGCAAGAGGCCTTTCACAGCCTTGGTAAGTAGGACAGTGAACTAGACCAGTATGAGCCATTTCTTCTGCCTTGTATTTTAATATGCTCTGTTCTCATGGCACCCTATGGACTCAACAAGGGAATGTGATGTACTGTGGCTTATGCTAAGCATCCAAAGTTAGCTAGCCAGCTTTGTTTGGGTGGTCTAAAATGGCCTCCCAGGTCACATGGCATCTAATCCCCAAACTTCATGCAATCCATTGGAACTGTTATGGTTTTGTAATGAACCAAAGTAATGCAAACCAAGACAAAACATCGCAATCAACCATGGTAATATCGTAAACTTTATTTTCAATTTTGTGCAAAAACAACCTTCACCGCCTGCGTTTTATGCCAAGTCAAATGACTGGGGTGCGACAAACCTCGGAGCCCTTTGTGTAAATCATGTCTAAGGCACTGCTGCAGCTTTTGTGAAGAGAAATATACATTTGCAGCTTTTCATTTTTTTTCATACGGTACGCGTAAAACATTTTAATAATAGAGAATTTATACAGTAAAAAGGACACAAAAAACATACACCTTCATAAAAACATACCGTTATATGCACAACTATTTCAGAATGAAATAATAAATCAAAATATTTACACAAAACATTTGGAAAAGCTGTACAGACAGTTATGATTTCCCTAAACATCCCATGTACTTTAACCTAATGCTGCAGCGAGACTGAGGTAGCCCATGAAGAGAGAGACAGTGAGAGAGAGAGAGAGAGAGAGAGAGAGAAAGAGAGAGAGAGAGTAAAAAGTAGCTAGATGGAAGGCTTTGTAAGTGGTAGTTAAACTGCACTGTTGTACAGCTTTAAGGAGGGATAGAAAGCTACGCTGACATAGACGCCAAATCCTTGGTTATGACTGTAACATAATCTCGCTAAGAAATACATCATATGAAAAGGAAGACTCGAGATAGCCAGCGTCCCTTTCCCTGCATGCCTTTGTGTTAAGTATCTTTTTATTACACTGCTGTGGAAGAGTGGTTTATACAGATCCATGTTCTACAGGATCTGTGTATTTTCCAAATCATTCCCAAATGCAAGAACTCAAAGCTAAGCTAAACTGACGAAAGTGCTCTTGGCAGTCAAGTGTGCCTCTGGGCCACGTTACCAAATGAGAAAAGTTTATATTGTAGTGGACATTCAAATGTCTCAGGTGGGCCCATCTCATAGATCCAGTATTAGATTCCATATTAGAATCGGAAAAAAAAGGAAACAGTAAGTTGTCCAGCAAGTGTCTGGACTATGAAAGCAGCCATGCAATCATTGTGAAGGTCCTGCTTCTACGTGCACTCAGTGCCTCTGACTTCGTTTAGGACTAAAAGCCGCTTCAATGTTTTTGCACCTTCCCTGAAACTCCAGCACATTATTGATACTGGAAGGCTCAGAAGCATTCTACAGGAAAGGTCTCTTTACATTGGACAGAAGCCTTTCCCCCCACCACCCTCCTTTCTCGTTCCTACGCAGAGCATCTGTCTATCTTCTGAAGGCTTCTCTGCCCACAAGAACAAAGCCCACGTAATATACATTTGCCCAGACACGGACCACCACCGCATGCCACCCTCCACTACATAAACACAGCAGGGTCATAAAAACGTAGAAACGACTTGAAGCCAAACTGGAACGTGAAACAAAAGAAACGGCTAACGAAATCAGACAAAATCACTGAATAAAAAGATCTGTACAAAATGATTAAATACAGTGTAACCAATATACATTCCGGTGTATGAGATCAAAGATTTCTGGTACTTAAAAATGAAAAAAGATATTACAAAAAATACTTGGACTTAATTGGAAATCATGTGTAAAAGTAAAAAAAAAAACAGCACTGCTGTTATATTGTCCTTTGTTGCCACAATCCATATTTCTATATACTGTGGGTGGCATTAAGAAAACGCATAAACAGGAAGGCACTGAAGCCTCCCTTGTTTAACCAGCTGACAGTAAGAAGGAGACGTTCGTTGGCTGAGGAGAAGGTCCAGCTGTTAGGTGTGGTTCCACTCCCTCTCAGACTGAGATAAAATGTTGGAAGAGGTGGCCAAGGTACTAAATAGATTGACACGTTCTGTCCTTCCAGATTGGATGGGGACCCTGTGTGCCCCTGGAGCAGTCCACGGTAAGCCCTGCGCATGTGAGCTCACTCTCGGACGGTGAAGACACGGAAGGCGCCTCCCTCTGCCTGGGTTTTGCTGGAGAAGGGAAGAGAAAAGCATCATAAAGTCTCAGTAACAGAAGACTACTTAGATTTGTAATGAAAGCAAACACAATCTATGAGATGCGATGAGATTTGGGGAAATACAATAAGTGATGAATATTTTGTTTGGTTTGTTCTAATGAATGTTTGCCCAGTGTTGATTTTACTCACTATGTGCTGGCCTGTTGAAGTCAATGCCATGTAATCAACTTTTACCTCCTCCATTTCATAGACTAATCATAGAAGGAATGGATGTGGAAACGTGATTAACACAGGCTCATTGTTACTGGTGTTGTGGTGCTGTTCAGAGTAATTTGACCTTTTTCCAAGCACTACTATTGACTATTGTACTTGGCCTTATAGCTTTGTTATTAATTCATTAGTGGAGTGGCCTTCAGGCTGCGCCATGCTGGAGAACAGTGCGAGAGAATGGAGGCCTTTGGCTTCAGATCAGCCACAATTATCTGTGCCAGGGAACCACTGAGTCAGCCCCCGACGGCTTTCCACCCGCTGGTAACTGGAGAGCGTGTGATTATTTTCTTGTTAATAAGGCATAGTTCACACGAGCGGTTGCCCCTCGTTTCCCAAGGATTGCATCATGTCAACAGCCTGACACGGGCCGACGCGGGGAAAAGCCATCCAGGCTGCACTTGGCTCGCTTTACTGAGCTGTGCCTACAGCCTGGTTGGCCAAGCTCTCCTCACTGAATGGCAGATCGATCTGGTCAAGGCGGGAGAGGATGTTGGGGTGCAGTGTCGGATTTCACTGGGTTGGAGCCGATTTTGCCCACACAGCACTTTGCACACACCATTGAAGTGCAGGGCTAGAGTAAGCAAAGAGTCCATGTGTGGTCCGTGCACACAGAGAAAACCACACCATTACTCTGAGACCACTAACGTGCCACAGGCACACTTGGCCCTTGGAGCTGCCCGGCCCAGGCATCTAACAACTGGACTGTATTACTGGACGAGGAGAGGAGAAGCAGAGGAGAGGACAGGAGAGGAAAGGAGAGGAGAGGAGAGAACAGAAAAGGGGCAAGTACCTCTCAGACTGAATGCCATTCTTCAGACTGCCAGCGTAGCTCTTCCTCTTATCCAGAGCCAAGACGTCTACATAGCCTCCGGTGGCTTTGATCACTCCAGCGTGGATAGCTGCCCGGCAGATACTGGAGCTCTGTGCACAGGGACACAAAAGGGGTTTCTTTCAGTGACCATGCTCTCTCTTCTAACCTCTTTTAGTGCCATAGTCATCAGCAGTTCCATTACACTAGCTGATGTTCCACTGACCTTCATGCCAGTGGTTTTATATATTCATACTACGTGGACACAGCACTGAATCACAAAGACCTCAACATAACATGTCCTATGTGTTTGTAATGGTCAAAAAAGACAGTGAATGAACTTGGTCTAGGAACAGACTATCACTGCTCTGCATAATTTGGGATTTTCCAGATTCAATTGATCAGTTAATTAACCAGCACTTTGTTAGGAGGAACCACTGCTCAAGAGGCAAATATATGACCTCAGTCTATGGCAGAGGTCTTTAAATCTGGATCTTGAATCTGGTTTCCAGTCCAGGATTTTGTAATGACGGGCAAACACAAGGTGGCCTATCCATCCGTTCAATTAACCTCCAGTGATTACAAAGTACAGGACTAGAAACTGGAGGTCTGGACCTCTAGTTCAGGGTAACCCAGACAGATGACATCACTGCAAGGGTCATGCAGGGTAATGACGCAGTTTATAGCAGGACAAGCTCTGGGTCAATCTGGTAGTCTGGCTCCAGAGCCTGACCACTCACACGCCTTATCTGTAAACTGAAGTAGGGCTCATTCATCTCTGTTCAAGCCAGACCAGAACTCTTGCATTCCCTGCTCAGAGACAGTGCAGGGCTGCTAGAGTGGTGGCCCCCTTAAGAGTTGGAGTGTGACACATCCACCACGTCTGAGTGTTTATGCTATATCGATACCATCATCTCATTGCTGATGCATTAAGGACAGTACTTTTCCATAAAGGTCAGCTTCATTACGTACTAGGTTCAGGCCAGCGAGTTACCAGAGTTAATTAGCTTTTGTTTGAGTCCCTGGAGAGACAGCTCTGATCTGTGGCCAGTTGGAAGGGCACAGGGCTTTTACACTGGAATGCGATGGATAGGCCAAAAGGCAGCGAGTTCAGCCAAGTTCACCCACAGCAAATGCAAGCTTTCATTCCAGGGTCATGGGCTCACACAAACATTAGCCATCTAGTGCTTCAGCACTCACACACAATGAGGACAAATATGTCAGAGGCAAAAGGTTTTCAGGGTTGAGATGGGCTACATATGAGAAGACGTGCAGTCCTATTAGAGTGAACTAATTAATGACCACTGTTTTGATAGCTTTACAAGTAACTTATAGATGACAGAAATGATTATAATGACACAGGAGCAATCGATGTGATTAAGGTGGGACTTTTAAGCTTTTAATCTAATGTGAGAAAAAAGGCTCACACGGTACTTCTGGAAGGGATTACTGCATAAGCCAGTGACTCAGGGAGGGAAACTCGGAGTGTATGGCACTGCCCCAGCTCCAGACTCCCCAGTTCAGATCAAGGCTGCTCCAGAGCTGGCTCAGTCAGCAATACCTCCTCAGCTGTAGCTCTGTGGTCAGTCCTAGCTCAAGGAGAGTTCTGCTGGCCACACAGAAGCTCACCACCTCTTCTATGTTACATTCTCTCTGGGTCCACACTACCAATGGACCCCTACCGCAAAAACTGCATGCTCACTTTAAGTGTTTGGCTGTATAAAGTCAAAGAGGAGCTACTTACATCAGCGTAAATGTTGGTGCCAAACACTGGAGCCCAGTATGAAGGCTCATTCTTGCAGTTAGCCGGGCAGTAGACCCTGAATAGGACAAAAATGAAATGTAAAGTTAGTTTACAAAAAGATCTCTAAACTCTTCTGAGATAACTTATCACATAAATTATCATGGGAAAGAATGTATAAGACTGGGCTCTTGTACATGTGGGACAACAGTAGTGAGGCACTGTACCTTGGGCAGTAGGAGAAAGAGTCTGTGAATGGGCAAAGCTCAGCAACAGTGGAGTAACAGTCCACTGACTTTACTATGAAGAAAAAGAGAAAAATCTGTTAAATTTTTACCTCCAGAATACAAACATATTAAAAAATATACATTTGCATTTAATTTATGAGAAAAATCGATCTACTTACTCTCCACTTTCATCACAGAAAATGCATTGCCAGGTTTATATTTACTGTGAAAGGGAAATTAGGAAAGCAAATTAAGTCTTTACATAGAGCAGATTCATAAGCTACAGTGCTGTATTAGTGAGCTACTCCGTGACCATAAAAGGTAATGAGCAGAAACACTGCATACCTTAAAGACTCGACGCCATTCTTTGTTGATCTAACAAAAAAGGGAAAGCTGTCTTTCCTTACGATATCCACCAGACCACCATTGTTGTCGATGGCCCCGTAGTGGATTGCAGCACGACAAATACTGGATTGCTGTATGAACCAGGAAAATGGATGTTTAGACTGAGAAACACTTCTAAAAGCATCGACAGACATCAATAGGCTAAAAACTGACTTACCACATCGAAGTACAATGTGCCCCACACCTTCGCTTTGCTGTACAGGCAGTTGGCTGGGCAGTTGTATCTGAACAAACATGAGACATGCTTTCAGTAAGAGATCTATGCAAAACTTAACGTAAATCCTGAATGTTAAATTAGTCATTACTGACCTGCTGCAGGTTGCTCCTTTGCACTTATCCCTCATTTTGGTCTCACACTTGATATTTTGAGCTGTAGGGGAAATAATGCTAAGTTAACATATGTTTACATGGGAAAATAAAAAGTATGGACACTGTGTAATGCAGCCTAAGCTAGCTCTATGCACATTAGCAACACTTACCAAGGAAATTGGTACGAGTGGCCTTGGGTGATGAGGGCTTCTTGGGAGCAGCAGGCTTGGGTTTAGGCTTGGGCACAGGCTTGGATGCGGTGGTCCGAGGCTGCAGTGGCACCTGGGCCTTCTCCACCTCATTCATATCTGGAGTCTCGGGACGTTCAGGGTCTCCTGAAAGCAATTCAGAACCATGCAATGAGCTTTATATCTTCACTGTGATAGGAAAACTTATGTACAAATGCCATGTTCTAATGCAAATAGAGACTTTTGAGTGATATGAGGTTTTATGAGGACAATATCAAACATCACTTCACTACTCATTAGTCACTGACATGCTGTGGCTAAACACAGTCTTTAGAGCGTGCTGGATCATGAGTCATAGTCATCTTGCAGATAAATGCTTACCCTTGTAGCAAAGGTTGTCTCTGCATCCTCCTCCATAGCTGGGGGGGCACTGCGAACATGGGCGTCCATGCTGGTAAGGAGCCTCTCCGATCCAGTTTCCCCTGGTGGAGATCCCAAAAGGGTCAGCAGCAGTTTGAGAGTAATTATACAACCTGCAGGCTTGACTACACTGCTTTAATGCTCTTTGCACATTATCACAAACCCTCCAAGCTCTCCGGAAGATTCTGCCCCCTATTCCCGCCTGAAATTAAATCATTAGGATAGTCTGGCAATAACCGGCTTGCATGTTATTCTTTCTAATAATTCCTCTATTTTTCAGCAGAAGGAACAGACGGAACGTTCTTACAGTCCAAAAGTCTTTAAGCACAGAGTCTCTCACCTTCAAATCAAATCATTTCATATAGACCAGGATAAGATACCGTAGTATGATAAGGAGTGGATAAATTTAATTGTCAGGAAACAGAGATGTGTAGAGATCTTACTTTGGTGAGTAGTTGCACACGAGGTAGACGGCATTCTCCCAGATCTCTCCCCACACGTTCATGCGTGGGCATATGTGTACAGCACAACCCACACGACTGGTGGTGGCCCACACCAACTGCAAAAGAGCAGACACGTCCATCACTGCAATGGCCTATATAAAACCATGACACATGAGAGCATTGTGCTGTCACTCAGACAGCTTCCTGACATTGCTCAGCTGTTTCCTGGCTTCCTGAAACTCGCTTGCTATATGTGGTATAAGCAGTTGCTTAGGGTCCCTGAGCCGACAGCGTCCCCTAAAGTAAGCATTTTTTTTTTTAGTTTATGCCAATCATGATGTTGGTAGAAAAATATCTTATGAGGACATCAATGACGGCTTTGCTTCCATAAAAAAAAATGCAGTTCAGTTCTTTAAAGATTCTGTTTAGACTGTCCATAGTTAGTTAGGCTGTTGTGTTAGTGTTTACCTTAGAATATATTAAGCTTATTTTTCAGTTTGATATGAATGAAGTATTAATTCTCACTCATTCTTGTATTTGAACTACTAAAAAGGGGGTCAGCATGTAAAAAGTTGCTGAGTCACCAAAAGTCAGTCCTAAAATACCAGAGCAGAGATGTTCACAAGTAGTTTGAATCTCAGATCTCAACTCATTACTGTTTAGAAGTTGTCTGTAACTTACTAAAAACAAAAAGATTAGCTAGCGTACTAACTAAACTATGATTTAACGGTTTTGTGGGTGTTCTTTTTGGGTATTCTATAAAATTCATGTTTTGCATGTTGCTTGAAGCGCCACATTGATTGCATAATAAAAATCCTTGTTATCTGAATCCACAATGAACACTGCACTGCTTTGAGCAGCAAGAGGACGGTGTAGCTCTTCACAAAAATGGCTCAAAATTTCTTCAGTCTAGAGTCAAGTTGTGAGCCAATTCTGAATCAAGTTTCGAGTCAGTCAGCATGCGACTCAGGTGGGTTTGATTTGCTGACTCAAAGCCCATCTCTGAAGCAGAGCACCAAAACTTTGGTCACCTGAGCCAGAATCCTGGCAGTGAACCATGGTCTAGTGCTCTAGAACTGAAAGTACACACTGAGGAAAGAGCTCAGGCCCACTGACCTCTTTGTATTTTCATCTCTGCCTATATCTCGGGTTGGCCCTGCTCCTGCAGCAGGAAGTAGCTACTCCCCTAGCTGGGCCAGCATGGCCAGATTGATGGGCCCATGGGGGCTAAAAGGAGAAACTGCCCCTTTCATTCAGAGCGGAAGGAGCTGCAGCTCAAGTGTGACCAGTGTCAGTTTCCTGTGAACTTGTACGATCGTCCTTACTCTCCATACAAATAAAGCAATGCTGGCGTGAAGTCCATCGACTTAAAGCTGAGGCTGGGGCCTTTCCTGGTTAAAACAAGCACACCAGGGTTCAACAAGTGCACCAATACTGCACAAGCCATGACCGTCTGACCAGTAAATGAATGGGAAGTGCTTACTCAGGGCTTTCTCTGTCATATGCAGTTAAACTGCACAGCGGGTTTGCATGCAGTCCCTCAGAGCAGGGGCTAAAAAAGCCGTTCTCTCTCTCTCTGAGGAATGCACTTCCTGTACTGGGGCCAGGAAGAGGCCGCAGCAATGTCGGCCACGGGATAGTTATTCAGCAAAACTACTGGCCCAAGCGCCTCTCCCTCCACGCGTCCCTGCACTGAGGTTAAGAGCCAGTTTGATCCTTGTGGAAAGACCTGCCACTGAGAAGATAGCAGGGCAGAACTGTAGCCCCTGTAAACATGCTACCCCCCACCAGACGCACTGGAGAGAGACAAGAAGAGGGCAGAGGGGCAGGGGAATCAGTGCATGGTGACTTGGCACAGCTGCCTCGTCTCCTTCGCATCTTCAAAGGAATCCAGGTCAAAAAAGAAAATGGTCCAGCAGTCTGGGAACCGCTTCCAGATGCTAGTGACCTGCTTTCAGAGGGAGAGTGTTTTCACAAACCCATCCCAGCTGCTAAGTAAAGTCTAAGAGGACAAAACTCCAGAGCTCACTCTCTCTCTCTCTTTCTCTCTCTATCTGTCTCTCTGTCCTCTTTGTATTCCTACAATCACAAATTTCCATATGTTTTGGAAGAAGTATATGAAATGAAATGTTTACTTCATATACATGCTTTTATGCTTCACAGTCAAAGAACACTTTTTAATATCTCTTTGCATTAATAAAGAATTCAGTTGATGTGTGCACTCATAAGCATGTGTATATCAAGAATTTCATATAGCTTCATAATTGTTATTGAGATGGCTGATCAATAGGCGAATGTCGATTATTAGTCAAAAATTTGCCAAAATTTGCATCCCTAACTAGGAAGATTTAACATTAAGGGCCTCTATAATCACTGTCAGAACAGTAATTCTGGAGCTTTTCTATCAGTCCATTCCTGATAAAATGTAAAAAAGTTAAAGAAAAAAGAAGAGGAAAAATAAAAAAATTGGGATATAAGGTATTGTTCCGATAATGACGACATGTAGCCCCATTAGTTTCATAGTCATGACCAAATAAGTCGCAGTAGTTACTGGGAGAAGCTTAGGATTAAAAGGGTTTTTCCCATAATAAGTTTTTCCTCATTTTTCCACAAAGATATAAAAACATGTAGGACACCTTCCATTCACAGGGCCAGACCTATTTTTGTGCCATCCTTCTTTGCTCTTTTCTTTCTCCCTCTAATGAGCACCAGAGGTCAGGCCTGCAGTGCACATGTTGTTTTTAGGAAAAGGGCCGGAATACCTACCTCTACACGTGCGTAGGTCACGCATGCTGCCTGTTAAAATGACCACGGGGAGAGCCCCACGCAGGTGTAGCCTGCGTTGAAATTACAGGCTTGAATGTCCTGATTTTTGTTTTGCCTAAATTACAGATCTTTTTAGAGCCAAAGGCTCAACTGAGATCTTTTCAAATTAGATTTAAGAAATGCAACTAATGAGAACTGTCAGATCAGAATTCATGTGTTTATTTTCACATTACTCTTCACTGTGCAATATTCACATGACTGCCGTCATCCTCCAGTGTCACATGTGAATATGTGGGTCAGGCATGTGATATTATTGATTTTAATAAAATTAAGTGCATGTGGGTACTTTCACAGCAGGAAACAATCAAGGGAGCAAAAACAAAATCAGAATTGAGCAATAAGGCTAGTAATAGAAGCCTGACTGGGCCGATAATGCTGACAGTTTGTATAGTAGGCCTGTATAAACACACACACATTACATTTTTGGTTATTATTGGTCATATGATCAGTTTTCAGAATTTTTAACTCTAAAATCTGCATCTCTATCAGCCACAGAACTTTCATTTTGGTTGGGTCCTACTGTTACTGACACACAAATACCATAAGGTCACTATCAAAACATTAGTTCCTCTTGGTTCTTTATTTGTTAAAGAAGCTGTTTCACAATTGCTCACCTGGGTGTAGTGCGTGCACATGGGTCCAGAGCAGCGTTCGGGGCACCAGGGGTTGCACTCGTGGGGGTAAGGGTAGGTGTAGTCCTTCACCTCGTCGTACCAGGCCTGGACATGGTACGCAGGAGAACGGTACCTATCGGAGTTGACACAGGATCAGTCAAGAGCACTAATGGCCCTGAATGCAACAATCTGACCGGTCATTAAGAGTCTGAATATCAGTCTCGAACAGTCCTGATATTGCAGAAGGCTGCAAAATACAAATAAGCCCTCAATGTTTTTTAATGTGTGCTGTAAGCAAGTTGACAGTTGCAGACCAAAGTTTCTGAGGGTGCTTCGATGAATCAAGGCACTCATGTACTCTAATAAAAGTAAATTATTTTGGTCAAAATAACGCAGGTCAAGCACATAGCCATGCAAATTTCATAGACAAATACTGACAATAAAATGGGTCACACAGATGTTTTGCTACAAATTAGTTCAAGAAATTTCTGCTTTGCTAGATCTTCCCCAGTCAACTGTAAGTGCCATTATGAAAAATGGAAATGTAAGCATCTAAAGGCAAAAACAGCTAAGTCACACAGCTGACTCACAGAGCGGGGCTGCCTAGTGCTTAAGCGTCACTCACTACAGAGTTCCAAACTGCCTCTTGAAGCAATATCAGCACAAGAACTGTATGTTGGAGGATCACTATGCACAGTGCCAGTGTCGGCTGGAGTGGTGTAGAGCACCACTGGAAACGTGTTCTCTGGAGTGAGGAATCACGCTTCACTATCTGGCAAAGTGATGGACAAATCTAGGTTTGGTGGATGCCAGGAAAATGCTACCTACAGGAATGCACAGTGCCAACAGTAAAGTTTAGTGGAGGAGGGATAACAGTCGGGATTTGGGCTCAGTCCCTCAGTTCCAGAGAAGAATAGTGTTAATACTATAGCACACAAAGTAATTTAGGACAATTATACGCTTTGGGACAACAGTTTGGGGAAGACCAGCTCCTGTTCCAGCTTGACCGGGTCCCTGTGCACAAGCAAGGTACCTAAAGACAGTGGTTTGACAAGCTTGTTGTGATGAAACTCCAGTGCCCTGCAAAGAGAGCCACAACCTCAACCCTAGTAAAGACCTTTTGGGTGAATTGAAACGTCAGCTGCGAGCCAGGCCTACTTGGCCAGCATCACAAATGCTCTTTTGACTGAACAGGCACAAATTCCTACAGACTCACTCCAAAATCTTGTGGAAAGCCTTCTCAAAAGAGTGGAGGCTGTTATAGCTGCAAGGGGAGGCTCAGCTCCACATTTGCATAAATTTGGAATGGGCTGTTCGACAAGCTTGTATACGTGTGATGGTCAGGAGTCCCTATACTTTTGGCCAGATAGTATATATTACAATGTGTAATGCAATTGCAATATGTAGCAGTATAACCGCAATTTTAGTATTCTGTCCATATTGTGCACCCCTAGTCAGCACTTATCTGAAGAGTAGCCTATTGACGCACCACACAGACGCACTGTTCTCAGCCCAGATTATTTCTCCAGTGTAAATACCCCTCATCCCCCTGACCAATCAGTTATGCCTGCTTACTATAAACATTGCTTTATACGGCACTGAGAAGTCCTGAGACAGGGGGGAAAAGCACTCGTCGCTGCCATCACAAGAGAGAGAAAGGTTATGGGAATGAGAGCGCTCCTGGAAGGCACCTGCTCCAAGCTGGGAGAGAACGGCGAGAGAGGAAGAGAGAAATAGAGAAGCAGAGAGAGAAAAAAGAGACTGCAGAAGGTGCTCCCTGCCACACACAGAACACGTTCCACAATGTACATTGTGTGTGAACACGCTGCTGAAATGCCTACTGCTGTTTTTACTTAGAGAACAGATGTAAGGCTGTAAGCTAAGCCTGTGCAAACAGAGAAAAATTCAAGGCCTTTGCGCTTTATACCTAAAATACTTCTCATAATAATACAGGAAATGTATCTTTAGTGTTATGTGCTGATCCAGAGTATTAGAAAAACAGGACACACTCCTTCTGCAGTTCATTATTTCAGATTCCAGAGGAATAGGCACTGTGGATGTGTGAGCATTCGTATTCCACCCTTTGTAAGGACCACATGTCCTCATGATAGGAAAACCTGACTTTTGTACACCTCTCAGAAGTTTGAAATCAATGTTTTCAGTTATATGAAACAATAAATGTGACATACATTTTTAAAAATGGTTGCCAATACATTTTGATATTTGTCCTGTTTAACTTCACGTTTCAAATAATTCATAGGATGCTAGAAGAAAAGACAGTAATTCTAAATTGGGAAAAAATGATGAACAAAGCTTTACAGTGTATATGTATGGACAATATCAAGAATGAATAACTAAAGCTGCACTGAGTAAGCTTTGGGGATTTGGAGACCTCCCTGGTCGAAGTGGGTAATTGCAGGCAACATGCAGAAGAACATTTAGTAATGTTATATTATTATATATAGTAATGTTATTACTGTATTTACATTAACAAAGACTATTAACATGACAAGGGATTCCAAACTTTTGATCTGCAGTGGAGATGTGAGAACATCTGGCAAATACAAACAAGACAAACAAGCTGTTCTTACCAAAAATGCAGCAAAAATTAAAGAGCCAAAAGATCTTTTGTTACTGAGGTAAAAGTGAGGGTCAGTTTGAGGAGCGTTACTCAGCTAAAGTATAACATGAGTCAAAGGAGGTGTTCACAAATTCATTAATATCACCATTTAAGTGTGAGCGTGTGTGTGTGTGTGTGTGTGTGTGTTTCCATACCTGCCCCAGTGCACTGCAAGGTTCTGGCCAATGGACATGAGCAGGTCCTGCGGCCCGTGCTCCCACTGACACTGTTCGGCCCAGTGTGTGGCTGAACGCTCCAGTTCATCATCCCATACCTGCAAACACACAAATAAACACACACAGCTGAAACATCTCTGTAGTACAGTCCCACTGCCAGCACAGCTCAGCTTTTATGCAAATATGCAAACAATATGCACCTACAGGGCGCCAAATACTACGCACGCTTGACCATTCAAGAAGGTCTGCTGCCCAGTTAAAGCTGCCATCATAATTTGGATGGGACTGACGCCCAATAGAATAAAAATATAGTGTTTACACCAAAACAGACATCAGAGCCTGGCTCCTCTCCACTGTAAATCCTATGCAATCAGGGATAAATGAAACACATTTCTCTGGCTTATTTCTCCGCCTGAGGAGGAAGGGAGGGCGTTTTCCACCTCTTCCATTCATACACCCGCACTGCCGAAGAGTTCCCTGTGCCTCCTCAGTGCGCTCAGTAAATTTCCAACATGGTGTTGAACGTACACCCACACTCTATAACCCCTGTTCTGTGCAGTGTCCACTGTGTGGAGGTGTTGGCGGCTCCAGCCTGTGCGCGGCGTACTGAAACCGCTGCCTTATTCACTGAGACCTGGCACGGGACTGTGCCTGTGGGGGACGGCTCCAAACCTGCTGGACCGAGGAGCCCACATGAACTAAAATTCTCCCTCCTCTGCTACCAAACACTCCATTTAACACTGTGTTCTTTCAGCCACTCTCCATGGAGAACACGGCCTTCAAATTTCTTCTTTCTTATTCTACATCAGCCCTGATAGCTTTTCTCTTTGTGAACAACACCATTTCTCTGATTTATCTTCTCTAGTTTTTGCCTTAATTGTACACGCTGTTCTTTTAATACAACAAAGTGGTGGTCCGTCACTTTATTTACTCTAAAACTGGTGGAGGCTTGGTTCTTCCCTCAGTAGCGTTCACACGCAGATGCAAAGGCCAATAGCGAAGCATGTTTTGAAACTCTGATCTGTTCCGTTTACTCCATCATTATTTACAAACAGTGAAACCAAAAGCTTTGTATATTATGAAGGGGTAAGAACAGCTCTCCTGGCTCTTGGGGTTTCTCTGCTGGCTTCAAGGATATAAATGTTTGCATGAAATAATGTAAACAAACCACAGCGTGAGATTTGAGAGGAACGGTTCGGAGAAAATCACGTTCATTCCACTTACCTCAAAAGCGCAGTTTTGCACTTGAGCTGCGAAGCTAATGTAGTTAAAAATGAAGGAATCTTTTGGGATGACTTTATATTACACTCATAGCTCCAGTGCAGAACTGGAGAAGTAAACTTCAGACACCAAATATGTTTTGGCTGATCATTTATATTTAGGGTAAGGCCAAATTGTGCACTAGGATTTTTTTGCCAGATTATCACTGTAATAAACATTAGGAGTGCAATGCTACACATAAGTTCAATATGATTTTTGATTCAGAGCTCTAATTATATACTACACAGACAGCATCATAGCATAAAGCTGTAAGCTATTCAAAAACCTGAACTGTCACAGCATGTCTCAATTTCAACTCCCCAAAACTGAAATATCAACATTAACATGTGACAAATGCACAATTATAATATGTGCAAAATATAGAGTGTGGAAATAAGCCTTCACTGTAACTGAGCTACTGTTCCAGTTTCTGAAAGTTTCATTCCAGAATGAATTGACTGACGTTCTTTCAGTGGTTTCCACGAAAGATAGGAAGTGAGAGAAGCTTCTTAATTCTTTTCGATTTCTCGGTACTGTACCGAAACTGTTGCACCTGCAATGAACACCTGTTACCGAACAAAAAGCAAAGACAAAGCAGCATTTAAGGTAAGTAAACCTGGTAACACTTTACTGTAGGGTGCTGTGCATAAGGCTGCATGATACGTACATAAGGTTGTCATTACAACTGACATAACCCTACATAACTGTTTATAAGTGCTTATTACAACAGGCGTCATCTGTCATAAAGGCTACTTTAGCTGACTTTGATCAAAATTGGCCAATGTAACCTTAATAGCAAATGACGCTTATTGGAACAAGCATTTATAAACAGTTATGTAGGGTTATGTCAGCTGTCATGAAAAGCTTATGTAGGTGTCATGTTGCCTTACGAACAGCACCCAGTAAAGTGTTACCGTAAACCTCTTCTGCTGTGTCTGCAGTGCCCTCAGTTCTACCCTGGCAGGGCTCTCTCTCTTTCTGTCTGGCTCTCTCAGCGTGCAGCTCAGACTCCGGGTAATTATCTCCACAGTAAAGCAGGCCGCGCACCGCCACACTGGCAGCCTCCCTTCATGAGTTCATCTTTTCCTACGAAGATCACACTCATAAAATCAACACTGTTCCTCACGTTTGGGTCAAACTCAAGCACCTGACAGACTCTCCTGAGAGCCTTCCAGCCCCAGTGAAGAGGTGACTGCATCAGCAGTGTGACGCAGAGCACAAACAGCATCAAACTGTACTGGCTCTGTTTATAATTCAGCACTGCTGTTTAGAATAGTCTGCATGAGTGGCTGGCGTCAAAGCTACACCAGCTTCGCTGCTGGACATAATCCACCTCATGCTGTATTTGCCTTTTCATGTGCAGATTTGCTCCCTGAATCCTCCCTCCCATTAGCCCAAATGTAGTCGATCAGGCAAGACGGTGTGCGCTGGAGCTACCAGGCTAATAATGGACGGAATTACCTGCCAGGTCAGCACTGCATAGATCGCAGGCCTAAATCATTACACTTCAAGCTGTTGGTCCGATTTAAATAAATGTTTAATAAAGTATATAAACATTGATAAAGTTTCAAAACTCCAAAGTGTGTATATACAGACACTGAACTGCAAAAACTGCTTATTTAAAATGAATTGTTTTTGTGATGTCATACACCTGCCTATTTAGTCTAAAGCAGTTTAGCTCCACCCACTCACACTGAAGTCATAAAGAGTATTTCAGCCCAGACTGTTTCCTTAATGAGGCTCTATTCAGGACAGCTCTGTTGTGTTTACATGTATCTGTCTTAAAGTCAAAGTAACAAAAATAGGCTGTTTAATCTCGGAGAATAAAGAGAGGTTGAAAAATGATCATATGAAAATAAATTTGGACTGTTTTAGCACATATAACCACACAAACATCATAAATAGACCTTAAAGAAAAGAATGAACTACTGGAAAATATATGATACAGGCCCTTTAACCCCTTAAAGTCCCAGACTTATCACATACTAATTATTATTCAGTATCTACAGGGACTTCAATGCAATAGGCTGATCTATTCTTAGGTTATAGAAGCGTGTAATAAATGTTTGGGCCCATCTGTGGTTTTGTGGTTTCTGACACTGTATGACGTACAGTTATCTATAAAAATAGACACTGAATGGCTAAAAATGGTAGCAGCCATTCTTTATAAATAACAGCATGTCACAGTGTCAGAAACCACATAATCAAATCTTTGAGCTTACTGAGCCACTAAAAACATAATGTACTTACCATGTACTCCATGTTAGAGGCGGTGGGGTAGACACCTCCTCTCAGCTTGTTGTGGAGAACGAGGATCTCCTCTCGGTCTGACCACTGGATGGCCCTGCGGACACGCGAGGCCGAGGCTGTGTTGTTGGGCTCGAGCTCATCTTCATAGCGGCTTAGCAGTCGCCTCAGCTCTGGTGAGTCGGGCAGGAAGAGGGAGGCGGCCTGTTGGGTGGCCAGCATCAGCAGGGCGATGGGAAGCAGTCTGGACATGGCAGCAACTGGTTAAGAGGCTTGAGGTGGTCTGTGGCCGTAGGTGAGGGCAGCAGCAGAGTGTCAAGCTGGACGCAAGTCTGAAGAGAGAGTATGGACTCATTAAAACAGTCACCTCTACAAACCGGTATCTATTTAATGCACTTTCCAAAGAGCATAATAATGTTACTAAGAAGGATTTGCACTGTACGCTTCACTTTTGTTGCAATCAAGCATAAACAAGCAACCAGTAATACTATACAACACTGATATTAGACTAATATTATATAATAATAATAATACTATCCTAATAATCAGTGATCATTTGTTGTTTATTCACTTCATTCAGACATTTTTGGCTCTCCACAAAGTTGCACTGTTCATAAAAAGTCCCTGCAGGCAATCCATCACTCTGAAGAGAATTACAGGGTCTTGCCATGATGACATTTGCCTTTCACAACAAAGCACTTCCCCTCTGCTGCAACACCCACTGGTGAGGCAATTAAATCACCCGCATTAGTCCACATCAAACGAGAGAGCGCCACTGTGTGCCAACCGGAGCCCCGTCCATCACACTGCTGGCGCTAAATCACATCTGATTTCCCCCCAGCTTACTCGAATCAGCCCAAAGCCCCTTTCATCTCATTGATAATGCTGCAGTTGTTATGGCAGGGCCCTTCATAACAATACGCCATTGTGATCTCGCTGCAAATATTGATTATGTAACAGGCCGCTAAAACAACCTCTCTTGATTAGTGTGCCTCCACCGATGGAGCGGCAGAAATGGCGACCCCTCTGGGCATCCGTTTCATCTCAGCGGAGAGATTTCCTGGGGAAACTCATTAATTCTCTGTTGTGACAATGAGGTGCTGGGTGAGGGTTAAAGCAGCAGGCCAGTCCAGCCTCATTAGCACAGCCAGACAGATTCCTGTCCCAGGACTACTGAGAGAACGGGGCGAGAGAGAGAGAGAGAGAGAGAGAGAGAGAGAGAGAAACCAGGAGTGATCGAGTGAGAATAAGGGAGAGAAAGAAAGACAGACAGAGAAAACAGAGCGAGAGAGAGAGACAAGGAAGAGGAATGGGAAAGCAAGTGAAAGGGTCAGAAAGAAAGAGAAAAGGAGAGACTGAGAGAGAGAGAGAGAGAAGAAAGAAGAGTGAGAGAAAAAGGGAGAGAGTGACAAAGAAAGATGGAGGGAAGGAAAGAGAGAGAGAGAGAGAGAGTGTGTGTGTAAGAGAGAGAGACACGGAGAGATGAATGAGTCTTTTTAGGGGAGAATCTGAAGCAGAGGTGTCACTCGCCTAATAGGCACTACCTGGTCCTGGAACTGCTGCCTGTGTGCCAGCAACAGCCACCGCCTGCTGGCTCTGAGGAGTCAAACACCAGCTTCGCCTAAATCAGCACGCAGCCCTGAGCTCAGAGGAGAGGAGAGAGAGACACGATGGAGCCGCACTGCTTCCCCCACCTCTCTCTCTCTCTCTCTCTCTCTCTCTCCACTGGTCTGAGGTCTGACACCCAGGTTCTGTCAACACACTGTCACTGCTCCAGCTACAGTTCTCTGTGAAGCCAGGCCACCACACCCCTTCCTCTGTAGCCCCCTCCCTCTCACACACACACACACACACACACAAACGTGAGCCCTTCCCTCCCCTGAATTTATACTGCCCTGACAGACTGAACAGGAAAAGGCCAGCCAGGTAAACTGTCCACACGTGCTCACAAAGCCTGACCACACGCCCTGGCCTCCCTACAGGACAGCTACACTCCTAAAAATAAAGGTACCCAAAAGGCTCTGTGGAGCCATAGAAGAACCTATTGTGGTTCCCTAAAGATTTGTAAATGAAACGAGTGCGAAGAACCTTTTTAATACAGTTTTAATAGTCTTCATAAAATGTAGAGTTTCTGTAAAGGTACCTTGTTGAAGTTTCAAGAACCTCCATATGATGTAGAGGTTCTGTAAAGGTGCCTCTTTACATTTTCAAGAACCTCAATAAAACATAGAGGTTCTGTAAAGGTGCCTTTTTTAAAGTTTCAAGAACCTCCATACAATATAGTTGTTCTGTAAAGTTTCAAGAACCTACATATAATGCAGGGGTTCTGTAAAGGTGCCTCTTTAAATTTTCAAGAACCTCAATATAATATAGAGGTTCTGTAAACGTGTCTTGTTGAAGTTTCAAGAACCTCCACATAACATAGAGGGTCTGAAAAGGTGCCTCTTTAAATTTTCAAGAACCTCAATATAATATAGAGGTTCCGTAAAGGTGCCTTGTTAGAGTTTGAAGAACCTCCACATATTGTAAATGCTCTGTACCAGTCAGACAAGCCAAGAACCATTAAAGAACCTTTATTTTTAAGAGTGTAGGTTCTTGTCAGCATCAGCACTTCCACCCTACGGATCCCACAGAGCTCCTTCTGTGACTGTTAGCAGTAAAAATGGTCTAAATGTGCTAATTGCTCCTGTATGTGCTGCACCAGCGCGGTGCGACTGCTGACATTAACATACCTGAGAGCTTCGTTACACGCAGAACCACACAGCCTGAGAAGGAGTGCAGCAGCGCCCACCCTTCTCCCCAGACCCCCCCACCCCCTCTCTAAAGTGAACTTGGCTAAGAAAGCTGTGCTGACCATGTGCCCCCGTGCGCTCTGCTATACCCATCGTACCGGCATCACCTGGCCCTACCATTCACACGAGCTGCTCAGTGTAACTGTAACCAGACAGCAGAAGAGAAGCTGGAAAAACATGAAGCTTTAATCTGGAAATAAACGGTGGAAAAATCAATGATAACACGCACACAGTTACAGTTAAACTCCAGCTGTGATTGGTCTCTCAGAATCAGTGACAGAGGTCAGCATCATGCAGAGAGCAAAGCGTGAACACGTGAATTTACCAGGCTCGATTCTGTTCCTCAGTAACTCCACAGGGTCTGCAGGTCGAAGCTCAGCAGTCGCTCCCGGCTCAGTTTTCCCCTTTTTCAGTCAAACAAGTCTGAGGAGCTGTGCTCGCTGGCAGCTGCAGAGTTTCTGATTGTGAGTGAGTGTGTGGAGAGAGTTCAGCTCCTTTTATAGAAGGAGACCCCGGTGAAGGAAGGAGTGGGGTGGGATGGGGGAAGGGGAGGGAGAGAGAGAGCGAGAGAGCAAGCTCTGACGAAACTCGTCAAGACGACTACGCAAAGAATGTAAATCATCGTCAGACGCATCTCCGGGATATTTTTTCAACTTACGAAAGCAGCTCAGTACATTTACTGCTGTGATATAACACAAGACATTCTCCTGTCAATAACTGATTGATGATGATGGCTTTGAAACAGATAAGAGAGACAGTAGTAATACCACAAAAACCTCTACAGGGTTATAACAGGAACGTTTATGGTCAATGGGGACAGACACTATAGTCTAGGTCTACTACAGGACACTGTATGTAAACATTTTGAACATTTAAAAACGTACAGTTCACTTTTCAGCCCACATATGGAAACTAAGCAGAATAAAGTTTTAAATTAGTAGTTTTTGTTACGACAACCAACTTATTTGCATAATCCCACCTGTTCAGCCTACAGCAGTTAAACTCCTGCCATTCAGGCTTTCAGTGTTTGTGTGCTTTTCATATATAATTGACCCTTTGAGCCAATCAGAAAAGGTTAATTACATACATGAGCCTTAAAGGCACAGTAACAAAAAATATTAAATGCCTAAAGTCATTAATTTTTAATAAGGCTTGGGCACGAGAAACGTAAATCGTGGTCAAAATATATATTAATTTGTGGCCTCAATACATTAATTTGAGGCCACATCTTATTAAAAACTTAAACTTTGTTACTGTGCCTTTAAGGATATTAAGGATAAAATATTAAGTGCTTAAAGTGGCATGGTGATTAAGGCTTGGGCACACATTACTATATTGAGACCACAAATTATGAGAAACGTAAATCATGGACTAAATATATATTAATATGTGGCCTCAATACATTAATTTGAGGCCACATCTTATTAAAAACTAATCACAGTATTATTTTTGGGGCTCAGTACAAAAAAAGTCTTTTTACTTGTCAAAAGATTGGTTGGCAAAATAAATTATGAACTATGAATTAAAAAATATTAATGATGACTTGGTACATACAAGCACATGGCTGTTATAAGTAGACTTTCAGGAAAAGTATAAAATACTAGGAAGGTTTACAATGTGGCACCTTTAAGGATTATATAACACCACACTGTGTCACGATAGGCCTTTTTGTAAGGGTAGTTATGATACAGTTTGGAAGAGGCGTTTTTTAATTGAGGATGTAATGAAGTAACCTTAGCTTTGAATGAACACTAACAGTTACGGAACAACACTGCATATTACAGCCTTTCTTAGTGACTTATGTGGCATCTGGATGATAAAGGCTGTAAGGGTTTTGTAGAAGTTCGGCTCTCGGGGTCAACAGTGGAAAAACAGAGGCACAAAACTGTTCATGCTACTTGCCCAGCGTTCCATGCTTTGCTTTACACGTGGCTGAACTCGTTGGTGAAGATCAACTCTTTAAGGTCTTTCTCTCTGACTCCATTCTGCCATACTAGAAGTGCACGGAGTTAGCCGGTTTAAGAATTGAGTCAGCACCAAAATGCTTGGTGTCAGTCTGTATGGCCCACCACCAAATATTTCGCATCTTCAAAGCAAACACTGACGTTTTGGACTCTCACCGCAGAGGCAGGCTTAGTGGCTTTCGAGAGCCAGAAGCGAAGACTGGCAGGAAATCTGGGAATTAAGACGCCATGTTGTGCCAATTGGTCATCACTCTGACAGCTCCACCATATTCGATTCGTTTACACTGCAAACAAAGGCCTTCCTTATTCAGCATGGCTTCATCATGGATCAAGTTCAAAATTAGCTAGTTCATAATTAGTTAGGAAGATCCATTTAACTCTACTGGAGCATTACTGAGTTTTAGATGCAGCTGTTTCCAGTCGTGACTTCCAACTTAACTTTAATGAAATGTACAAAAGTTAAGACTAAGAAGTACCAGGTTTGAGGATGGGATTAGGTTGTTGGAGGACTAGTTAAAGGGTCATATTCTCTCACCATGGAGCCCCAGCTGGTTTTACCTTGGGTTAGATCATTAACTACATTTGGTCTGGTCTAAGATGGTAAAGGTGGTTATTCAGTCACAATATGCTAACAGACCAGCTTAGTCAGTCTGGTCATGCTGGTTGGCCATATAAACTATCAAAGTCAAATGAAAACATAGCCCATGCTGGTTAAGCCCTTCAAATCCCAGGCTTATTACAAACTAAGGCTTATTATTCAGTAATTACAGGAACTTCAATGCAAACTGGCTGAGCTATTCTCAGGTTATAGAAGTGTGTAATAAAACTTCAGGCCCGCCAATGAGCTCTGGCCATTTCAGGGGCTAAATGGGTACGCTGGTTAAACTGGTAGACTAGTTTGGTCAAGCTGGCAGACCAGCTAAACCATAAACCTTAAACAAAACCGTACTATATGGTGGTCAACCTACTAAGGTGGTCCACCAGCTTAACCAGCTTGAACCGTTTTTTCACCAGGTTTGAAAAAAGCTGGACTTGGAATTTGGGAAATTTGGCTAAAACAAGTTTAACATCACACAGTTAAGGTTTGATGGAGCTGTGGTCTGCCAGGAGATGGACTTGAAGAGAAAATCTTGTTTATGGTCATCCTTAGAGTTTCCCATAGGTCTTTGCCGGATTGTAGTGATGCCAGTTGACAGAGAGCTGAAACCCACATACCCTACCCTCAACAAACATGATGAATGTCCAGTCACTTTACTCTGAAGAATGAGTTGCCAATGGAGCCAAGAATAACTACACTACAGCAATGACAATTCTACTGCTGGACAGTGGTGGAACAGGACAGAGAAACTCTTAATCCAGAGATTTATATTAATGCACGAGTGGCTCAGCTGTCGGCCAGTAAAGAAGATGTCTTTTTACAAGGGACAGGCACATCTCTTTAAGTCATCTCCACAGAAACGCTCCGTAAAGCTCTGCAGTTCAAACACAGAGCCTCCACAGCTGGCCACGCTATGGGAACACCATGCCGAAAAACCATTGAAAGGGGTCTGTAATATTCTTCTTTACGGGGTTTGTCCTGGCACATTCAGGCCGAGCTGTGATTCATGAACACCCCCACACAGCAGCACATCACAGAATTACATGGGGGGGACATTCTGTTGGTTTTGGGCAACATTCAATAATAACAGCACAAAAGTGATTTGTTACAATAACAAGGAAATTAATTTTTTGAACGGTTCCAATTTGTCCAGAAGGATATGATGTATTAACTTGCGGAATTATCTTCACGGTCAAAAAAAAGTCACAGACCCGAGTGAAAGTGGTTAGTGAGAGAATTTGCCGTATTAGGGCCATGACTCACTGGAACATCTGAAAGCCAGCCAGATGCTTTTGTGACCACTAGAGGGTGTCAGTCCCTGTTTTTTTAGCATTGGGATCCACAGGCAGTATAGCTTTAAGCTTTGTTGTATATTGATGCAGTTTGGAGATCTTATTCTTATTCGGTTTGTGAATTTCTGACCAAAAACAAAACTAGAAAGATGTGTAATAGAGACTCCCTCAGGATGTTCTAAGTGATGACTGCCTTTCATTGTGTAATCAGTGATCTTCCAGTATTTCCTCTTATTCACGTCAAAGGATGCCAACCTACAGGCTTTATGTAGCAGAGGCCTCACCCACATGTCGAGTGGCGGAGAGGAGAAGTGGGGTGGGTGGATGGGGGTCACACCACGGGCATTTATTTGCAGAGGGCCAACGAGGGCCTGCTCCACAATGTTCGTTTCCCTTAACAACTCGGAGGAACTCTGAGGAGCCCCTGAAGCAGTATGTGAGGGGAGAGAGGATGATGGAGGAAGGTGGCTACTGAAATACTGACAGCAAGGCCTCAGGATGAAGCCTGAGCCACAGCAGGATCCTGGTAGAAGAGCAGCAGGGATTCCAGCTCGAGAGCCAGCACTGTGTAAGTGAACCTGGGTTAGGCGCCAAGTCATGGGGGAAAAGTGGGAATTGCTCCATGTCAGACAAACCCAAATTACTGGATTGTCTGCACCAAAAAAAAAGTAATATTATTGTAAAGGAATTTAAGCTATACTTTCCCTCTCTTCTCAACAGCATCTTTTTGGGTAAGGTCATCTGGAGCAGACGTGACATTATCTCCACCATAGCATTCTGTTTTATTCAGCCCAAGAAGCCAGGAAGTACATTTATAGGGTACTACGAGCTCTGAATGTCCGGAACTGAGGTTACATGCCTACGTCCATCTCAGCGAAAACGGGAAGTACCGGTATCATGACTATCTGTGAGTTTCTTTCTCCTCCTAGTCATAATACTGGGAAGTGTCAGTCCTCTGAATGACTTGTCTGACCCCAATGTACCGTCCCAAGATTTCAGCAGGTGGCCTATAAAGTGTTAACCTTCCCTTGAAGACTCTCAAAAGAAAAACTCAGCAACTTCTCCTGTTCTCCTCACAGCTCAGCAGTTTCGTTTATTTACGATGGTCTATTGTGATCACTCTGAACGACACAAACAAACGGTTTGGAAATTCAATATTAGATTTTTCCACTTATAGTGAAATAAGATCATATTGGATTATTACATTTACGTTTCCAGCGGTGGTCCTAACTTCCACTGCCAAAGCTACCTCAGAGTCCATTTTATAACCCGACCATCTGAGACAGTGGGCTTGTATATATATTCTGACAATAAACATCCACTCAAGGCCATAAAAGTGAGGTTGGAAAACAAGCTGTATCGTTTTCTCGGTAGAGCTGAAAGAGCCACTTCTCTGCCTTTAGGTGGTCCATCTGAGGGTGCAATTTTCCCCCACAGACTGTGGCCCTGTAAGGTAACAAACTCAAACAGCATCATGACATTAACAAGGAAAATACCCCCACTTAATTACATACGAGGGAGCAGAGACCAAAACCACAACCCTGTATGCCTATGTAGAGGAGAACCAACAAGGGGGGGGTGCAGGAAAAAAAAAAAGTTTCTCCAGCAATCCATCAGACTCCAGAAAGCAAACAGCGTGGCTGGCTAACCCAAAGACGGCACCCTGGACTAGCAGGCAGCCAGATGAGCCGCAAGTGCAAGAGATAGGGCAGTAGCAGAAGTACGGCAAGCATGTTAAACAGCGGACAGAGTGAGCACGGAATTCAATCTCCTTTGGGTTAGTATTCTACAATACATGCTTCCGAGGACAGCGGGTATCAGTTTCTCCTTTATTTCATGTTTGCTTTTGGTTACAGTGCACATTCCTCGAGTGAGGAGGCCCAGAGGAGAGGAAAGACTACATTGTTCAAATACAGTAGCCTCATATTTTAGAAGCCAAGCACAGTCCTCGGACTAAACTACAGTAGAAACACCTCTTTGCCACAGTTTCTCTTTTATTGGAAAAGTTGACCCCAAAAGAAAAAAAAGAAGAAAAAAAAAAGAAAGAAAAAAACGCTGAAAGCCGAGGATCAGAGACAGCATATACTTTGTATTTCAGCTTGATTTCCCAACACGTCAAGCTCTCAGCAGACACAAGTGTTAGGAAGCACAAACCAAACAGAAGAGACATCATTGAAGCTATACGCCAGGACATTTCCCCGACTTTCATATTGAGAAAATGAAAAAGAAACAAAGTCTCAGGGTTGAACTGGTACAACATAAAGCCTTCCACCCACAGCTTTTATGTGCATGGTTCACATCATCTCTATTTTCAAATTTCCAAGGAGTGTAAGGGAGGGAGAGATTAAAACATTGACACAATGAGTGCAACAGTTCTGACAAAATAGGCATTGGTACATTTGAACCAACATTTAGGAGTAAGTACTTCGTATGAATTTTAATAACCAACTTTCTAAAACAAGTAATGACTGAATAATGAATGCTGACCGAACTGAATTCAGAGGTCCAAGTGGTGTAACGAAGACCCCTGGACCAAAGAATACTCATATTTATTACATTTTATGTTACAACAATCACAAGAGGCAATAATATCATTATATATATATATATAGGTTCTGCATACTTTGGTTTCATTTTGGGGCACGTTCCTCTTTACATAGACAGTTCAAATACCCAAATTGAAATGCTCAAAAAGAAGACAAAGGGGTAGCCCTGAAATATAAATCTCTGGTCAAAACATAGCCATGGCTAAGGGCTCGTATTTACACATAGGACACATAAATCAGCCTAGCATATGTGCGTCGAGTACTTAGGCTTTGCCATCAGTGCAAGAAAAAAGAAGGAAACCATCTGAAACGAGTCTGTGGTGAAGTGCGAGTGGGGAAAAAGGTGAACGACCCTAACTGGAGGTTAACTGCATGGTGTGCTGTCCCGTTAGGGAAGTGTCCCGACAGCCTCGTGTCAGGATGCGAGACGTCAGAACGTCTGTACAAGGAACCTGCTCTAGAAAGCTTCAGTACCTCGCTTTATTCAACAGCCAAGTTCGTGTGTGCATATTCCAAGTATTAAACATATTTAACGGCTCAAGTGATACACGTCAGAGTTCGCCTCTCAGGGAGAACTACTTATGGGAGGTAAGGCCAGTGAAATGGTGGCTGCATTAATTATGAAAATATATATATATTCACTTCAGGCCCAGTGTGTTGTTAACTGTGTGGAAACTGTGGCTGATGAATGTCAAAGATGTGAAAAAATATGAGCATATAAGCATAGAACTTATACAACTTTATTCATCGTTGTGCTTTAACTTGGGTCATATTTTTCAAATATCAATTCAGATGACAAATGGGTGGGGGAAGTCAGAAGAAGGGAAAATGGGGGGAAAAAACAAAACATTCTTAAATGGGGAAAAAAAAAAATCAAGTCAATACAATTTATGAATAAGACTGATGATTAAAGGTGTCTGAAACAAAAGCAAACATGATTCGGTTTTTTTGTGTGCACTCATAAGGTTATCAGGTTGTGTTGCCATGCAGAAGCAGGATTCCACTTCTAGGAACGCCAGCCATTCAGTGAACAAAATGATGAAACATCCAGCCCGTGACTCGGATACATCGTCTTCAAAGCTCATCGACACAGCTCCAACATGTAGAGTACAGACAGGCTGACCGCGCAGAGCAGGCTGTCAAAGGGACAGGGACGCAGACTACATAGGTGTACCCAATCCTAAGGCAGCCTCCTTTTCAAAAACTAGGAGACGGGAATGGCTGAGCTTGCAGTGTGACACAAGGCAGGCACTGGACAACTGACCCCTATACAATGTGAAACAGAAATAGGCTAACAGGACTGATCAGGATTACAGAATGGGTTTTGGGGGGAGAAAAAAAAAATGGACTGATGGTAAACAACAAAAAAAAGAACAACCTCACTCGTCATTGGTATCTGTCCAGCATGTAACTGTGTGTGTGTGTATATGTAAGTGTGAAATACACAAAAAAAGCCTAGCAAGCAGCACAAACTTTCCCCTGGCAGCTGAACAAGGTTTACCCAGATTCAGATTCGCTCATTTTTCTATACTTGAAACTTTTAAATATCTGCAGAAATGTGCATATGCACATCCATATCACATAAAATTATTGATCAATTTTATATTTTTACGTGCACAAAGCTTTTTGTAAATCATCGTATGTCCTAAAGCGCATTAAAATTGTTAGATAATCAGTCTAATTCTACACCCAGAAACCACACCCAGGTTCTTGCAAACAAAGAAGCCGATTTAGTTTTTTTTTTCCTTTTTTTCTTTTTCTTTTCGTCTCAGCCCACCGCAGCACTTCTTCCCCAAGCCTGGTGTCCTTGTTTTTTTATCCGATGGCTCCAGTGTTAGCTCAGCCTGAGAGCGTCAAGATCGTGAGGAATGGGGGCAGAGCGAGGAGGTGGCAGAGGCGGTGGAGCAGAGTGTCTCGCTTCGGGGATAGGAGGGTGGGGTTCAGATATAAAACTCGCACGTCGTGATCTAGACATTTATTTTCTGTTGTAGTTTGCTGGTGCAGGGCCTCTAGATTTAACTTGAGTCAAGATTTTCATCCGGCTTCGCTGAACCGCTGCAATTCATCCGGCCAACAAAATCCCCTTGCTAAAAGGCAAAACACTTGATTTTTTTTCCCTCTCGCTATGCCATTAAAAAGTAGATTAAACAGAAACAAAACAAAAAAAAAGAAAGAAAGAATGAATTCTCTCCAGCAGTCCATCAGTTTTAGCCTCAGCTAGCTGGAGTTCTTACAGTGTGCCAGTCTAAAACGAGGCTGCGGGTATTGAAGTGTCTCCGGTCCATACCGTCTGTGTCAGAAGCCCCCCCAACCCCAATTTCTGCAGCATCTGTCTCCATCGTCCCTAGATATCTCCACTCCTGCGGTGAGAGGTGGGGCTGCATGTGAAGGGAGGGGGGGGACTCGATCTTAAAGTCTTTAGGTATGTGTTTGTCTATTCTTCCAAAAAAAAACAAACAAACAAAAAAAAAGATATATATATCAAGGAAGAAAAAAATTTATTGGAAAAAGCTGGCTCTCCGGAAAAGCAAGGAACGAGGGGGAGAAAGGGAGGCAGGAAGAGGAAAAATCTCGCAAGAGAAGTTGGGCAGTGTTCCTGTTGAGGCATGTGCGTGTCTGTGTGTGCGTGTGTGTGTGTGTGTGTGTGTGTGTGTAAAAGTGTTGCGTTAGAGAGAGAGTGCGTGCGTGTGTATGTGGGCACGGTTGCCGCGTGTGCGTGCGGTTTCTACAGCAGGTCAACACGACGGTAGTACAGCAGGTAGGCAGTGCGCTCCGCAGTCTGCTTCACCACATGATACTGGTTGATCACTTTCACTGCCTGGTCGTCGATGCGCAGCCAGCCGTTCAGCCCGATGTGGAAGACATCTGTAGTGTAGTGGCCGCCCGTGGCGCTGTTCCCATGGTGATAAACAACTGCAGAGAGACGCAACGATCACATAAGAATGTATGCAAACTTATGCATTTTTATTTGACACAATGACTTGGTTCATAGTAACTCCGTGTGTTCAGACACATGCATGCCTTGGTTATGGCTTTAATGAGTACACGATGGACTAACTGATAGTTAAAGTTGACTTAAAATGAAGGAAATGGAGTTAAAAGTAAGGAACTTTCCAGTTTTGTCCTCGCGCCACATCGCCACGCAAAACAAACAGATGCCTAATCATACTGGAAACAACAGCATCAACTGCTTAATAAATATCTGCACCGGACAGACATGAATAATATTTCAGGTGGTTACTGTGCTAAATGCCTGCATTTTATTTATTTTACTGACTGTAATTTTCTACAAATATCTCTCTGTAACTGTTTACTTATCGGCATTGACAATTTCAGTGTAGGTGCATCCTTCAAGGCAAACAAGTTACTCCATCTATACTACAAAACGCCCCTAATAATCCTTTATTCCAGTCATAACAATATAAAAGATCATCAGGAACAATCCTGACTCAATTAAAAAGCACAACTACATATTTCAGATATATTTTCAGGAAGCAAAACTAACTGTGATTTGATTTAAAGGGAGTTAAAAATACAAATGGTAAAAAATAAATTTAAATAAATTCAAAGGACAACCACTATTACTGATGGTGTAGTAACAATGCCCCCACGTTACAGAAAGACAAACCACGACATTTTCATTGCCTGTTCACATCTGTAGCAGACCAGATGGGCTCACCAGAAGACAATAACGTTTGGAAGACAGGTTTTGGGGAAATTTACTGCATTGGTATAGCAACCGCTGCTAAGGGTTACAGTACAAGCTATTTTTTGACAAGCGCAGACCAAGCTTTTCCCTTTCGAAGGCAAAATAAACGAGTGGAGGCAATTTACTCTTGAGCTGGGTAAAGATGAATAGAAGCCCATAGTCCCTGAGGGAGGGCAGTGTGTGTTTAAACAGATCAGTGAGCCATACATGGGGGCACAGCGAGTCACTGGAAACGGCAGAGAGAGCGCAAGAGAGAGGGAATAAAGGTGTAAGAGAGAGACCTTGAGCTTAGTAAGCTTTCCAGGAGTCGCCCCCCTTACTTAGACCACATTCATCATTAAGCACTACTACAGGGCTAATACCTCACTTTGCATGAGCAAGGTCAGAGAAGGAAAGCAAAAAGAGCTATCTTGATCAAGACCTGCTCAAAGTCCTGGAGCAGAGAAATTGGAATCTCTTTAGTGATGGAGCACCATGAAATACTTGCACACAGGATGGAAAAAGTGGCCCAAATCCGATCTTTTTCTTCATATGTGACACACGTGTGTCTGTGTGTCAGTGTGAACAGATAAACACACAATCTGACATTCAATTCCAATTTGAGACGCTTTCATATGTGGTACTGAAATCCAATACTTATCCGATCTACGGCAACGTGGCCCCGTCTGAAAAGCCAATTCATGCGGCTTTTTACGTCATAATTTCATGCTGCTAAGACCTCAAACATTTAAGCTGATGTTTCTGTACCAAAAAATCAGAAGGCACTTATCGCAGCTGCTCAGAATCGAAGAGATTTTGAAAGAAATGGCCGAACGCGGCCGCAAGAGAACGAGGCTGCGGCATCAAGGAACAGTCTGAAAGCAAAGTTTAAAGAATCTGAGGACACGAACCAAAGAAGTGACTGTGGCCAAATGACTTGAACTCTGACAGCAGGGCTCATCACCCAGAACGTGTTCGCCAGTGATGCTTCATGATGGCTCCTGTGATGCTGGCAAAGATGAAGCTGAGCTGAGCCTTCCAGAAGCGACTGGCATTCGTTGGCAGTCGTGATTGTGTACCTCTAGATGATCTACGTGAAGCAACGTGACGCTCTGTTCTTTTGTGCATGCGGCTCAGTTTAGGAGCTGATCAGTTCAGACTGATGTCACATACAGATCACATTATAAAAGATCTTGTGAATGGCCAAAATTAGATTTGGTGAGAAAATCAAATTTGGGCCACTCTTACCAAGTGGGAGCCAAAACTAACCATCCAAAATCAGTACAGGACCTCACTTAATGCTCTTGTGGCTGAATGCAAACAAATCTTCACAGCAATGTTCAGAGCAATGTAGTGTAAAGCCTTCCCACCCGAGCAAAAATGCTATTATTAATAACCTTGGTTTCACAAGAAACGTTGGATGAGCTGGTGTCTACAAACTTTGGCACAAAGCGTAGACCTGAGACTGGCAGGAAAACGAGGGAAAACCCCATGACATTTCTACGTTACCGAAAAGACAACTGAGTCATACAGTTTGTATCTGGGGCAATCCTCCCCCAAAAAAAACTGTCATCAAAACTTCAAAAAAGGTTTTTCACATACTGCCTTACACTAAACGTAATTAAACAAGACTACTTATGCTCTCTATTCAATGAAACATAGTGGGTCAATGTTTAAGTATAAAAAAAAAATGTTTATCATGATGATAAAGTTTATCAGACAAATATCCCACCCACCTCTAATTTGACACATACATCACAGTTTGGTATTTAGTAATGATCACTTTACGTAACATGAAGGAACAATGTACATGCATAGGCGCGCCACACATACCTGCAAAGAGCCTGTAGGTTCTTTGGCCTTTCAATGTTTTGCTCCGCACTCCTGGTGAGAGGAGATCTGCAAGCAGACAAGAGGCACAAACATTTCTGTAGCATGTCACGTGTCTTCGAAAGCACTAGCCGTAAACATCTGTTGGTCTTCAGATTTAAGAATAGTAAACTGGCCCTTAAAAAGGGAAGAAACACGCAATATTTGTAGCACTTACTAAACTGAATCCAGATTACATGTTTTACTATGGCCTAAGTGGGTCAGAATGCTGGCAGCTCTTCTGTGTTCTTAACTAAAGTAAGATGTAGCCTACTTTCAAACGCAGAAACTACACATGCCTTGTTTTTTGGAGAGAGCCTAAACCTTGGACTTCTTTGGGTTTTCGTTGTTTATTCTGGGCAATGCTGCATTCTGTGTGAGCATCAAGCCAGACAGAGGACACAGGCTTGCGATCAAACTACACCCTGGGTCCATAAGAAGCACTTATTCTGTTGTTGGCACAAGCAACAAAAAAAACCACTGAGGTTTTGGAGAGGGCTAAGGGGTGACAGGATTACAGGTTGTCTATAAATGTTTCGGTGCTATAGGGCATAGGCCTGGCCTACACGGTAAACAAGCAGCTGTGGTAAAAGTAGGCGGCTGGTGCTGTGGACTGATGGGGTGCGAAGCTGCTAGCGGTTGACTAAGGAGGTTGGATCTGAAGAACAAACACGAATTGCTGTCTGGCGGCCGATGTGCGATCATACAACAACTTTCTGGCCCCTCGTCTCGCACATAATATAAGTGGAGACTCTTCGGTATGTGCACATCACTGAGCTGTGACATGACAGGCCTTTTCCACATTTACCTCATGATCCTAAAGCATAAAACAATTTTCCAAGTACAGGGTGATTCAAAAAGATTCATCCGGTTTCAAAATGATTTATTTCACTTGTAAATCATTACAGAACCATGCAGTAAACTGTAAATGGTCCAAATGAGCATAAAGTTTATTATGTAATTTTACAAGGTCTCAGTATGAACCTCCTCCAGCTGTACGGACAACATCAACGCCAGAGTCAAATTCATCCCATACTCGATTGAGCATGTTGGGTGTTACGGCACTCACGGCTCTTCAGTGCGATCTCGGAGATCATCCAGTGTTGTTGGGACCCTGTATTGTTCAACATTATCTGGATGCCTACAAACTAATTTAGCATTCTATGAAGTTCCACTCTCAAAAAAACTAGAAATCTACTTCTGTCAATGCACCCGATACATTCTAATTGGGTATTAGGTAATGGATCATATAGACAGCGTGAAGTAATATACATAAAAACAAACATACAGCACTATTTCAATTCGCTGTATGCTTAAGTACGTTCCTAATTGTTTATTACTTCATGTTATGTATAGTGATCTATTACCTAGTACCAAATTCTGTTGCTTTTCAGCTGCGTTTGTTGAGTGAGACACGTTGTGTACCTACATACACTCTCAGAGCCAGGCATACCTTTACTAATCTCCAGGTCAACAGGGTAGTCAATGTTCTTGATCAGCTTCTGGCAGCCACCAGTCTTTTCAAAGACAAATCTCTTGAGGTGAAGCACCAGCACAGGAGGAAGCTCCTCTAGAGTCACCCTCCGGCTGATCTCAATCTGGAGCCAGTGTGAAAAAAGAGGGAGGGAAGATGGGAGTAAAAAAAGAAAAAAAAAAAGAATAACAAGAAGAGAGCAGACAGTCAGAGCAGAGACAAGTCACTATCTACATCAACATCTCAATTATCTCACATTAACAGAGAGAAACGTTCCACGCTCAGTGAAACACAGCACAGACAGCACATGCAGTGCTTTTGTGTGGAACAAGAGGAAGACGGCTGGACAAACAGTTTTCATAATGCCTCCTCATCTGTCTTTCATTATGCTGAGCAGCAATTTGAAAGTTCAGCAGAATCTCCGACAATAAAACCACAACACTGCAACAAACTTGAGGAAAAGGCATAAATACTGTAACAACTAGAAAGAGCTAACGTACAGCTGTGAGACAGATGTTTCCTCTCCTTTAATGGACAAGCTTTAACTGATTATCTTACAGTTTCAATACTTTAACACTAGTGTTCTTAGAAAGGCCTCATGGTGAGCCCGCGCTACACAAATGAAGCTTGCAAATCCCGTGTATACTACTGTTGTGTTTTGGAAGCCAAGGACAGGCGATCCATCACACACTGACCACTGGAGCCAAACAAAAGGAGTAAGGAAGTCTATCGGGCATTTGGGGGAGGGGGGTGGACTGCTAGCAGAATCATAAACACTCCAATTTCAGAAACGAAACACTCAAAACACAGCTGCTGTCCAAACATCCACTTTTCAGCCAAAACAATGAAATCTTCCTCACAGCACAAGACAAATGAGATAGAGGGGAACTATGCATGGATCAAAATAAAAACAGCTTTTTAAATTTGTTAGCACTTTCAGATCATTTAGAACAGGGGTGTCAAACTGAACCACTAAGGGGGCCATATTAAAAAATCTCAACAAATCCATAGGCTAGAGGAAAAAATGTTTGTGTTTCATTTTTTAAGTAATGTGCTATAACCTGAACTGGCCATTGTTTACTGGAAATATACAAAATCTCCAGCAGTAAAATAGGCACTTGTAATAAACCTTGAAATATTACATGAATACTTCAAATACTGACAATTCAAATGTCCCCAGGAGCTCAGTCGTTTAAACCTACCTATCTGATTGAACTAGACACCTGACATCCTTTCTTTGCTGCAAGTTCATTAAGACTTGGGCTCAGTTTCTGAGCTGACGTTTGGTGTTTATGTTGGTTGAACTGCAGCTGAAATGCAGTTAGTGTGTTTAGTGATATGACTGGTGTGGAATTGGGTAGAACTGTGTAGAACTGAGGTGTAACTGCTGTCCCATAGACTACAGGAGGGTCAGAGCACACGTTGCAGTGCATGCTGGGGACTGCAGTGCAGCCTATTGTGAAACGGAGAGTAACAGAGTGTGGTGTCTACTGCATCTAACAGTGGCACTGGTAAATAAATGAATTTTACAATTAATGCAAAGTAAGACTCGTTCACTGTATTGCTGTAACAGGCTTACGTGTACACAGACCTCCTGCTTGGTTTTAGTGGTGTAGCCCTGAACAGACTCGCGCGCCACCATGGTCTCCAAGGCCTCTTGAACTGTGCGTATCTTCTCTGATTGGATGTCCAGCTGCAGGGTGAAGAATGGCTGCAAAGTGGCGGACTCCTTCGAACTCTGCTGGTACACCACCGATCTACACAAACATATTTATTTTTGAAAAATAAATAAAATACATACATATAGGCCTATCAGTATTAGCACATTTCTATTGGTCCATTCACCATGACACTTTAACACACTGTAAAAGGCAACTGGCATTTTCAAATTAGAAAGACTGGCATTTACAAAAAAAAACACAAGACAAAAAAATACAAAAACACAAAACAACAAAACTGAAAAAAAGGTTTTATCCTGACAGTGACAACATACTCTACTCTTGTTCTGTATACGGCTCCCTTTAATAAGAACCCCCTTCAAGAGGTCACACTACAAGTTAAATTGAGAAAAAAAAAAATATTGCTTAAATTGCGAAGGCGAGGCAAAAACAGAAGTGCATATATGCTTCCAGGAACATGAAGACTGGGCAAAACATCATATTTGTCACAGTAAGACATCTAAAGAACTTTTTATATTGAATTCAGCTTTTACCCTGGCTACCCAAACATCACCCCTTTAGGCTATTTGTCTCCAAATTCAGTCACGGGGCATGCCAAGCTCTAACCTCAAACACAACGTTAGAGGGTGTCATTTAAGCCTTTTTGCCTGACAGGTTAAGGACTTGTGCCTTTCAAAAGCCGACACGGCTGGCTGGCCAGCAGGTCCGTGGGGAGAGAAACAGCTCCACTGCAGAGCCCGAGAGGGAGAGATACACAGCTGCTCACAGTGGCTCTGTTTGTGATGGCTACAGGCAGGCAGCTCGGAGGCTGGACAGCAGGCTGTGCTGAAGATGGCACAGGGCTTGCTTGGCTCGGCTACCAAACGCTGAGGCACACAGCCAACAAAAAGAAGGACCGGACCATAACTGGTGCCGTGGCCCAACAGCATGGTGAGAAGAAAAATAATCTTGCTGAAAGCAGCAGAAATGGATGAGGGTCAGTTCTACCAGCCAGAGAGGTCAGGTGTTTTGATATTGAGTGCTGAACACATGGGGGAAGGTTAGGATAGACTGACTGACAATATACCCGGTCTTTAAATAACCCCACTGGGGCCATGACCATAACACAACGAAGATCAATCTAGCCGACTTTAAATGACGTGCATTAGCTAGCTGTGCTACTTAGTTACCACTGATCGAGTAGTGCTGCAGTGAAGAGCGGGTTTTGTTCCTTGTCAGAAAAGCGCTTCTGTACAGCTGCAAGTAAAGCACGTTTCACAGTTCTGAAACCTGGCCTGTCTTTCAACAGCAGCCTCTGTAGCTCAGAGACAGCAGGAATCACAACCGAGGCTAACAAATCTGCAGGGCTCACTTGTGGAGTCTTATGCTTGGCTGGCTGAGCTGTAGCTGAATGTCCTCTAAATCCAGACAGATACAGTGTGACTTTAGAAACCTTTTTCTTTGGTGACTCACACTGTACATGTACAGGTAGTGATGTACACGGTAGGACAATACAGTCTCTAAAGCCTATTTTGCAAAAATAAGAACACAGCATTAGCGTTTATACCTCGCTATTCTGTTCAGTAAACAGAGTAAAGTTAGTATGCAGACTTCGGTAGGAAATGTCGACTTTTCAGCTGCCCTGTGTCTCAGCTTTTAAGCTCCCATGTGTCTCTCCACGTGTATCGGGGAGACGACTGATTGTGCGTGTTTAAAAACGGGCTAAACCACACAGTGTATGTTTGGCGAAATTTGCCAATGCGAATAGTTTAAAGTGACCAGGTGACTTTGTGTCCGATTGTCATGGAGTCTGTAACACTTCACTGCCAGCTTCAGTTGTCCGTTTGTTATCAGTTGGTGTCCGGATTTTGGTATTGGTGAATTTTTATGAGGACGAGTAAATGAGAATGGCATTGGCCCGATACCCAAATCTGTATCGATGCATCCCTAAGCATGTGATTAATTAGTTTAATGAAATTCGTGAAATTAATGAAAAATGTAGGGTACAGAAATAATAATAATAATAAAAATAAAAAAATACATTAAGATGCATTGACTACTATTTTTTAATTACATCTTGGACCCTGACCCAAAATTTTAATTGATTTGTGAGGTGCCTAGAGATTCTCACTCCTACCACATTATGGAACCATTTTGCATTATGAAAACTGGGCTCTTTATATGAAATAGCTTTGAATAAATCTGTATAATTTCACATTTTGAGTGAAGTATTTGATTTTCCCAGTGGTTTACCTTATGTGCCCTCCAAATATGTCTGTAATGGGGGTGCGGATGAAGTCAGCCTGGCGGGTGATGGAAGTTTTGTTCCTGGGTCCCACCTGCTCCCACTCATCCTCACTGCCCTCCTCCCCCTCCTTCTCAGCAGGGTTTTCCTCTGCACCTGGGTGAGACCCTGGCCCATTGGGTGTGGACACTTCTGCTTAGACACAATCAAAATGATCACATTCAAGTCCAACAGACTCAAGCCAAAGACTATCTTGTATAAAATAAAACATTTTTTAAACAAGAACAGATCTTTTAACGTAATATGTCTCTATGCACCAGCATGAACCTGTGCAAAAACACAGAATAAATAAAAGACTGTTTGACAGCCAACATACTGCAATGAATGTTCAACAAATAGAAAAATACACACTCTCTTCCTGTGGAGAGATAAGCTTCTTCAGTGCCAGCATCTCCTCATGCAGTCCATTCAGGGTGAAGCCCAGATACTCCTCCGCGTCTTCCTGCCGACCCTGCAGGAAGAAGACATGCCAACTAATTAGTTAATACTGCCCACAGCTAGTCTGAAACCACCTCTGACTCAGCACACACCCTGTACAGTGTTACAGCAAGCATGACAAGGTTCTTTTGTCCTGTTCTTGATCTGCCTTGATTTCACTTCATTACAGAAGATGACTCAGCAAACACCACTCTCTCAAATACAAAGGAAGACTTCCTCAAGTGTGTCAATTCTGGCTATTCAGCAACAAAATTAAGCAGAACAAGGCATTAATTTGACCAATCGCAAACACAAACCAGCAGAAAGTCTTCCTGTTCCTCTTTCAGAAGAAACTGTTATTTCTAATGTCAAATTACAGTGTAAAAACCACTTACAACCGAGATAAAATAAAAACCCTTACCTTCTCAGAAAGGCTGGATTTAATGAGGGTGAGGAGTCTGTAGATATATGTGGGCTCAAAGGGAACGCCTGGTCTGATATCTTTAATTATCTTCTCTCCAGCAGCTGTGAAGTACAAGCAGAGATCAAATTTTATGCACTTAATAAATGCCTTCAAAAAGGTCAGTGGAAAGTTCCTCGTCCCAGGATGGAGGCTCACCTTGCTGTTTGGCCTTGGAGGGGACCGGCATGTTGCTGAACTCATTCACAAGCCGAACACTGGAGGAGCCACAGAACATTAACAATATCAGTGGAAACTTTAACTGAAATGAGGTCATCCTCAAAAGGCAAAAGAGATTTTTCTGCCCAGCTCCTGAACAGTCTGATAGAATGCACAGCTCCAAATATATGTAGACTCATTTTGCGTGAGAAGAGTGTTGGAGGCTTCTTATTTCAAAAATTACTTAAGAAAAAAGTCTGAATAACTCACAAGTTATCCATCATTGGCGTAGAGGTGCAGGGTCGCTGCGTCTCGTTGAAGATGGGAATAGACTTCATCAAATGATACATTGGGGGGCACGCAATCAGTGCCTGCAGGGTCTTTTGCTTAGAGTCAAGGGCAAAACAGGTAGCACAGTAACAAAGGCAGCTACAAAAATAAAAGTAAACATCTAAGGACGCTTAAGAGTAGAGCCGGCCCGAACATCATTTTCACAGACTTCAAAGTTTTCAAGTCCGTAATAAGTATTCGTTAAACTTAGTTTTACATATTAATGTATCTTTTTTTTAATACAACGAATGTCCAAAGATACCAGGAGATGTGCTGTAATGTCAGATAAGGAGACATGAGTCCTGACTGTTTTTTGCTTACCTGGACAGCAGCAATGAGACAAAACCTTTTGAAATCTCTGTTTAGTGATGTTTAGCTGGTTTACTGAAAGGATAGGCAAGTTCAAATCCCACTGCTAACTTAATGGTCCAAGCTCTATATCTACTGAGACTGAGTTATGTCAATGTTTTATACAAAATTTTGTATAGATTTATGACCTCATATCTTATAGACAGAAGCCAGTTTACTTGCCTCCCACACCTGTCTGTCTCTAAACTCTGCGGTGGGTAAACAAGTGACTGAGGAAGCACATGAAATGTCGTTCCACAGTCAAAACTAGAGCCAAACAAATTCGTATCTGGCTATTTGTCTTAGTTTAAAAAGTTGTTAGCCGTTTTAAAAATCTTTGCTTAACTTATGCTGCTTAAGAAAAAGAGTGACCTGCAAATCGTGGGGGTAATGAAAAGGATACAGCATTGATATAGCACCAGTTTCCCTTGTTGATCAGTCCTCTCGGTTGCAAAGACACTGGTTTGTGTATCAACTTCACATTCTCAATAAGTTCTGGCAGAAAATCAGAGAAAAGATTGTATAAAAAAAGATGTTTTGTAATTCCTAAAAACAGCAGAACATGGTTGAGACATCCCATCAGTCTCTGCTGGCATCGCATGGCTGACACACACAAGCCTGGTGCAGGTAGACGGAGGAGGACACTGTACCATTCCACGCCTAGAAAAGGAAGCTGTTATAGGTACATAGCCCACATGGCAACAGGGATGTCATGGGGTCAGATTTTTACATTCATTACATTAAAAGAAAACACTGAGTAAATATTGCACAAAACTTGAGGGAAAATAAATAAATAAATAATAAAAAAAACACTTTTAAAGCTCTGCTCCTTTTTTACAAGCAGAACCCTCTGAAGAACAAAGACACAGCAGAGAAAATCAGACTGAATTTAAATTATTGAGGGAACCTATAAATAATAATCTCATCCTTATTGGGTCCCCCCAGCCCCACCAAGAGAGGCCCCACAGTCAAAGCTGCACGCACAGAAACTAAACACTATTCGCCAACAGCACTAAAAGTATGTAAAACATGGTTCCAACCAAGGTCACATCTACCGCTCTGGAAAAACAACTTTAACATGACATAAATAATAGAGCAGATCGGCACAAGGACGGAAAATTCCACTTGAATCCAGGATGACAAAACAGGAGCGACACGCTTTACTTCCGAGAAGCTTGCAAACTGTTATCTTTTCCACATGCTACGCTTCCTCACAGCCAAAGTGATTAGGCGTCTGTGCAGAGAGAGTAAGCCACATGCACTCATTCAAGCTTCAGACACAAAGAATATGTTGGGGCACTTGCACAGGAGAAAATCTCAAACACGATTTCCTCAGGATCAGGACCCTTTCCTTTCATTTCAAATATAGGGAAGCTGAAATCATGTTTTTTTTGGCCACACAACACAAATATCTTACATAACATCGTATTGTTATGAGACACAGATGGGCTCAGTAAACAAAACCCCTCTTTAGACTTTAGTACACTTACAGAAAACCACATCTGAGATGTGAACGCTCATAAATGCCACAAACATTGGTAACATTAGTTTAATTTGGCAATAAAACCACAATTTACCCTGCACGCTAATTTAGATCAGCTGAATGCTACATAACCTGGAGGGTTAACAGGACAATATCAGCATTGTTTTTTGATTAGTCTACAGAAAGCATTAAAAAAGCCAATTTTTGGTTAAAAAACAAAAAACAACCAAAAAAATAAATAAAAAAAAAACGAGCAAGTATTGAAGAGGCATTAACACTAAACGTTCTATCATTCACCATTTTGTCCCAGCATGAAATATTTCAGTGGTAAGGTAAGGAAGTACAAACACATTCACCACACTGCCTCATTACTCTACTTAACTTTTCTTTTTTTTAGATATCTGTATTTTACTTGAGTATTTGTCACTTAATACATTTTACTTTTACTCACTACAATTCAAAACCTGCACTTTTACCTACAAACTCTTACTGTTCATTACTTTCAACTTCAACATGTATTTATCTATCATATCCACCTTCTCTATTTACTTATGTATTTTTTAATCAGGCAATTGTATTCAGGCACCCAATGAAGCACATATCAGCATCCTACTGGATGTGCAACAGGCGAAAATGGAGCAGAGTGAACCTGCGATTGGCTACTTTCACAGCTTACAGGCCCCAGCAGTGAGCAGGTGGGAAAAGAACAAAAAACAGATGAGGAGGTGGAATCCACAGACAGCGACTGCGTCAAATCAGCGCTTAACATGGACGACGTATTTGGCGGAAAAAAGTTTCGGGTTCGGGTCGGTTACTGCGAGTTAATGCAATCGAGACACATACAGTGGACAGAGATTAGATGAAGCTGAAGTTGGCTTTATTCCCTTTTCCACCTTAAACGATACAGCAGTTATGTTTAGACGCCTATACAGACGTTACTTCAGTGCATTGAGTCATTACAGGTAAGACATAAACAGACCAATATACGTGTTTCATGTCCCGCCATTACAATACGCTTTTGCCTACAATCATTAGGTTTAGGTGTTTCAGATCGCTGTGCTGTTTTTCCTCGTCTTCACACATCAGCTGAACTTTCATGTAGTCTTCATTTAGGTCACCCGCTGTGGCAGTAACCCGTGTTTTCAGCTTCAATAATTATGAGGTTTTAAGTTTGTACAGCTTTAAATTTGTAGGTTTAGATTTGCACATCTCAGCTGTCTCTGGGTAACAGTTGTGTCTGTGAGCAAGCTTTATAGTGAAGGTGCGGCACTGGTGGTTGTCATGAGCCCTTCGAGCACGGCTCGGCTTGACCCGCCATCCTTCAAGGCGCGCGGAAGGCAAGCATCAAGACTGTTCTCTGTGCTGGAGCCCAGGTGGTGGAACGAACTCCCACTGGCTGTCCGTACAGCAGAGTCTCTCGCTGTCTTCAAACACAGACTGAAGACGCATCTGTTTATACAGCACTTAAATGAGCACTGAGTTAAGTATTGATTGTAATGTATTGTACAGCACTTATGTATTGTATTGTGTTGCACTGCTCTGTGTTTAACTTTTTCTCTAGGTGTCAATGACTTTCTGATTCTAGCAGTATCTGAGCTCAGGACTGGCTTTCTCTCTAACCTACTGGTAACTAGCAAAGATCCTTTCTCTGGATAGACAAAGCACTTTTTGTAAGTCACTCTGGATAAGAGCGTCTGCTAAATGATGTAAATGTTTGTGTGATCCAGCTTCCTGATTGGTTGCTCTTTTGTATCAAGGGGTGCGTTGGAATATGTAAAGAAGGGGTGTTCAAACTTTTTCAAAGATGGCCAGATCGTACCATGTCAAAACAGCTGCGGGCTGAAATTTTACTCGCATATGATTTAAAACACTGACTTATTAAAATATCAGCACACAGAATCAAAGCTTACTGTGAGCTACTGTGTTTCCTATCACTGTGTAAAAGTGCTGTGAGACTCAGAGCTGCAGCTGCTTTAGTTTAACTCCTGAACATTCACTGTAGTGTTCATGCTCTGTTCACATCTGTTAACATTAAACTCATTATAGTCTTTTGAAATAGGCTCGTTTGCTGTAGCTCTCGATGAAAAAAGTGTTCAAGTTTCTATCAAAATCTGTGGTTCTCAGTGTTAGTTTGAGATTTATGGCTGCAGTCTGGACTAAATGTGGGCCAGTAACTGAAGCTGCAGGTCAGTCAGAGAAGAAAGGCTCCCAAACTTTAGCTAACTGTTTCCACAGTGCGGCGCATTACATTAATTTTGCAAGACCGCTGCCACCATCAGGTGAAAAGAAGAACTGCAGCATGCTGGCTGGAGGGCCACTTAACACACCCTAAAACAGAATCCAGGGGACAATTAAAATCTGTCTGGGGGCCGCACATTGGACACCCCTGATGAAGAGAGAGGACTGCATGGCTGTTAGGAACAGCCCATAGCCTGACGTCATGACTTTGCAGGACCTTTGCACGTTTTGTGTGTTCCAGGTCTGAAAACAAGTCCCCGGTCTTACTTAAAGGACTTATTTGACCCGGTGTTACTGGTGTTACAGTATTTACTGCTGAAATAAAAGATGAGTCTGAACGAAACAACATGCAATGTTCTCCTCACTATATGGAGCTTCAAACAAGCCGGGATGTGTACCTTTGACTGTCAGAAGAAAGATTAAGTTTAAAACATTTTTTGATTTTTAAAGAAATACTTTTTTACTTTAAGTACATTTAGAAGCAGGTAGTTTTATAATTCTACTTGATTAATTAAAAATAAATAAATAAATCAGGTACTTCAACTTGAGTACACTTTTACTTAAATAAGTGACTTATGTACTTCTGCCAGCTCTGGATAATTCTGACTAGTCATCAGGGAGGCTGGAATCGTGAAACAGACGTTTCTAGATTTCAGCAAACACGTCACTGGCTGAGAGACTTCCCCTGCTCCTCCCCTCTGCTTGAAGGGGCTTTGATAGCATGAAGGTCTATTATGTAAAAGTGTGTTTTGAGTCAAGTACGAGCAAGTATTGATTGATCCGGAAAACCGAGCGTTGTGCAATTTTATCATTTTCTCCCTCAGGCAAACCGTTCTGGAAATTTGCTCCAGCCAAGAAATATTTGTGACTTGGCCGTTACGACAATGGTGTAGCAACACAGACATTATTTGATTTCAACAAACATGTTTTTGCCTGACCGACTTCCTCTACTTCTCCCTTCAGATTCATGGGGCTCTGACAGCATAACTAGGCCAGAGAATGCTGTGCTGTGTTTACTATGTCAATACAAAGCTATTTGACAGCATCCATACTGCTTCTCCAGCCTCATACAGTTTTTGCTGAAAATGTAACAGCAAGGTTTCACTGCGAGTGTGAGCTTAATGGTTCGTAGAGGTGCCTAACAACTTGCTGTAAACTTACCCACCTGCTGTTGGTGCCAAAACCATCTTCTCTTTCTTTTTAACGACTCATGGTGGATTGTATTTGCTCAAAGCAAATAGATACACTTTCATATAGAGGTTTATGAAGTAAACACACACCAGGACAAATATGACAGCATGAGCACACAATCTTTGGGTTAACAGTGCCCCCATGCTTGAAGCATGGGAACTGCCTTCTGAAGAGAGAAAAGTTATTTACTGCTGCCACCTCATGGCCAGAACAACACAGCACATTCTAAGCACTCAGATTTGTGATCTTATATGAACAGCTAAAGTAATAACTGACCTAGTTTGTGTAGCTACTTACCTAATTCCCAATTAAAAAGCATGAATACAAATTCTACACAATGAAATGTGGTGTATACTCTGGCCCATAATTAGGTTACAACCTGCATACTGACAGATGATTGTTTACTGTATCAGTGGTGGTGCAATTCAGTGTTTGTCAAAAGAAACCAGAACAAATATGAAAACAAATGTAAGTATACATTAACACCAACGCTAGACTAAACAAGGAGTGGACTGTATGATTAAGGTCCTATTCGACTTAACCTTAGCCTGATTTAAACATGTTTCTGGTCGATATTGGCCTATTTACTATTTGAGACTTTAACATGTAAATACTTAGATCTCTCTCCTGATTCAGCATGGCTGAAGGATTTGAACAAAATATTAAATTGTTATTTTTCTGACTAATCTTGTGATTCATTTATAGAAATTAATTGTAATTAAAGTCCAGATCCACTTTTTCTGGCTTAAGGTTTGAATGTTAAGCGTAGTGTGCCAGACTGTCAGTTAGCTTTAACTGTGCTTTAATGCAGGCGTTTGGATGTTTGACTGGTCTGTTATGACTTAAGACAACATTGCTGATATACTTTATAATAATAATAATAATAATAATAATAACAACAACAACAACAACAACAACTGCAACTCTACTGATTTGAAAATTGCGCTCTTTCGAATTGCAATTTCAATATAGAACAGCTCACATTTTAGCCCTATAACTTGACATCTTGCTACCTGTTTGATAGTAACAAACATGTTCAAAATAGATATCACTAGATATTTAAATAGAAGAAAAAATGAAATGCAGACATTTTTATACAGTAAGAAAACAATACATAAACTGAAGTCTTGGGTCAGCCCAGTTTCTCAGACTGAGAGCTCAGACCGTTTTGTACATGTAAACATAGTTACTGAGTACTATTCATGATACCTTGCTGTGTAGATACCATACCTGCCAATTTAGGGGCCATTGGATCCTCAGAGACAGGGACAGGGCCCTCCCGCACTTCACACACCTTCTCAGGCAGCTCAGCGGTAGCTGGGGACACAGCAACAACAGTGGAAATATTTTTCACCTCCACATAGGCCTGAGGGCCTCCAGGCAGAGGCTTGGAGTTGTGGAAGAGGCTGGCCCAGGATTTTGGGGGGTTGGCCACAGAGGCTGCAGCTGGAGCAGTCGAAGACGCCTGCTCGGTCACAGGCTGAGCCTCTGAGTCCGAAGGGGGCGAGGCCGGAGCGGAACGCAGCTGGGCCTCACCCGTCTCAGATGAGTCCTGCAATCTGTCCGCCGTTTCGTCAGCGGGGGCTGCTTCTGGCAGCCCGTTAGCCTGGCCTGAGCCCTCGGGCTGATCCTCGTCAGTAGTAGCAGGTGCAGTGGTGGCCACAGCAGCAGGAGGGGGAGGGGGGGAGTTCGGGCAGGGGCTGTGCCCTCCCCTGCCCTGCAGTTCGGGGCTCTCTAAAGCCAGGGGGTCCGCGTGCTGCTCTGCAGTCCTGGCCCCCTCCGCCAGCCCACTGCTCTGAGAGGAGGAAGAGGAAGACGACGAGGAGGCCGCAGCGTTACCGTCCGACAAAGAGGCAGCTCCACTCGTCAAGTCCAAAGAAGATTCATCAGGGCTATCACAAGTCCTCTGACTAGAGGGAGGGGCAGCCCGAGCTGTGGATGGGGCGGAAGCGAGAGGGGCGGCAGGGGCCAAGTTGGTCCCCGACAGCACCTCTCCAACCATGTCCTCCGAAGCCAGAGCCGGGGCACTGAGCGCATGTCCGTTCACTAGCCCAGAGGCCGCCACTCCGTCCACAGCTCCGCCGCTGCTGTTGCTGGAGCCCTCTAGGTAGTTGTAGTATCCTGGCGGTCGTTTTTTCTTTTTCTTCCGCTCCCGTTGGCCCAGGCTGCTGGAAACCCCGTCCAGATCGGAGCAGGCCTGGTGACTGTCCAGGGCAGAAGCCTCAGAGTCAGCGCAGTCCACAGAACCAAAGTCTGTGCCATCTGGAATGTCTGCAATGGGTGTGGCTGCAGGAAGGGTCTTCTGAGCTGCTTGGCAGCCCAGGATGAACTCAGGAGCCTGGGGGTTTAGAGTGCTGGACACTTTGTACAAGGGGTCTTTCATGGACACCGGCTCCGAGCTCATCACCTCATCAACACCAAACTCAATGTGCTGGTAGTCTTCTCCTGCAGATGGCACACCACATTTAGCATACGCAAATCAGTAACTAATGATTCAACCCACAGTTACAAAGGGCTAGTTTAACAGTTATAAAGTGCTAAACAGCAACAAATTACTTCCACATATCTGAGCAACAATGAAAATCCTATTAAGCACAAACAATTTTACCACATACCCCAAAATATGTTCCAGGTTAACAACAAATATTGCCCCATTATCCCAAAGTTGAGGTCAGTCTCATTACAAAAGTGACTGCTGTGCTGTGATGCAAGGATATGAAGCAGTAAGAGACAGTTTGAAATGGAATCTAAAAACAGTGTTAATGATTACAGGTAGGGCTGGGCGATAAAACGATAACGATAATTATTGCGATATAACTTTTCCTCGATAGAGCGATACATGTTCAATAAATTTGATATAACAGACCATTCTCATACTTCCACGTTCAGCAAAAGCCCTGGTGGCGTTTTCTACTGCGAGGAAAGCGACACTACTCCCCTGTTGCCAGTAGAGGGCGCACTTCCGAGTTTTTCTACATGATTAGAGAGGAGGGGGCCACGAGTAAGATGAGTCTTTAGCAACGGCTGAACTGTGGAGCGACCGGCGATCTGTTCTCTGTGACCGAGTGTGAGTGACGAGGTCAGTGGTGTAGCTGTACTGTCCTACAGCGAACTCACCTCTTTCTGTACATCCTAACCAGCTTTAGCAGCGTTAAATCACAATCCTCACAACTACAGCGCTGTTACAGCGCTCGGACAGTCATATTTAAATATTAGTGCATTCCCTAAGCAACGAAAGTGAAGGAAAGAAGTGGGTTCGTGTAAATTACAGCCCTGATTTAAACGACAGTAAACTGAGGATTCTGTATGTGAGGCATTGGAGAGCGGGAGAGCGCTAGCTTTCCAGGCTAGCTGTTTTTAGCAGCTGGCTAACTTGAAGGAGCGCTCCGTCACTCCACAACACGGAGAACTGATGATACTGTAGATCAAACACGACACAAAAGCACCGCTTTCAGTTTAACCGTACCTAAAAGGAGGACTCTGTTTGTCTGGTGTTGATATTTTGCGGTTCACCCCTTAAACTACTACGACAGTATAGAGAAATCCAGTCGTCTAGCTGGTGTCTGAATACTGTGATGTCATTTGTAGCGGGGTAGCCGAGCGCTCGGCACCAGCTAAAATAATCTGTTTTCTTTTTTAAATTATGACTATTACAAAATAGCCGTGCTTTTCCAGCTGGTAAAAACAGCTCACCAGACACTTTCTCCCACTCTCACATGACAGATGTGTGAAATGCTCCACTGTTTGGTGAGTGTTTGTCGAGTTCTGAAACTTGAAAGAAATAATGTTTTGATATTTATCGCAGTATGTATCGATATCGAGCGATATGAATTTTGTTTATCGTGATAACATTTGTCCATATCGCCCAGCTCTAATTATAGGTCAACATTACTCAGAAAAAAATGCTCAGTTATAAATATGAAACCAATAACCAGCTCCAAGCCACCAAAGAGTCATCATGGAGAAAGAAGGAAAAAAAATAAAAAAATAAAGGAACAGGGTTACTGGGTTCTGTGTAGTGATTCAATCATGTCCATAATTTGCTAGGTTCTCTGTTAGTATTCATTTAACAGGGTTCATTCCAAGAAAGCTAGGAGGACAGAGTCATTAAGAGATGGTATATCTGACAAAAACAAGATTGTTACTTTAAATGGTTTACGTTAGAACTCCTCGAGGACTGCGGAAGCAGTTTTCATCCAACCCATTTGGTAAGTGAGGGGTATTAGCAGGGAACGTCCAAGAAAAGTAATAATTACCACTGTAAAACCTGAAAAATCAACTCCAAGCCTGCTGTGCAGATGCATTTATGTGCCACAGAGAAGTGTGTCGGCATCTAAGCATGCAAAGCTTCACAGATTATCAAACAGGCAGAAATGAGAGGGAAGGGTTTGAGGCTGACAAAAGGGAAAGTTTAGAAAGCAATCTGTTTTAGAACCGGCTTAAGTTCTGCAGCGTAAACAAGAAGAATAAGGCACTGTGCGTCGGACCCACAACTCACCGCAAACCTGCCGTCTCACTGATTCCGTAATGTAAGGCACAGCAGGAGGGCAGTAACCTCCTAAATAATTAATACAAATCAAGGTAAATATCAACAGTAATGAGAGGCCATTGTATTTTTATTTTGTTTTGTTGGCACTTTGTGCTTCAAGTTCAGGTTCAAATCAGGACAGAAGAGTAGAGGGGGTTCTTTAAACTTTTCATTGATTATGATGCAAGAGGACCAGGCACTTTTAAATATGTCAAGATGCTGAACGATCCCAAATAAGTGCGAGGTGTGTGGGATTATCACTGAGTTTGCTGGAGGGGATCACCACTGACTAAATGAAGTATGGAAATTAGGCAACGTCTTACCTGAGTTATGACTGACACAGGAGACCTTATCATTGAAGGGGGGAAGCTGTTCATTTAGGAAGATAAAAAAAGAGAGAAAATTATCAATAAAACTATCAATACAACAGCCATTATTACCAAACTATTACCCAAGGTGCGTCACAGCTTTTATAACATGCACTTTGGAGCAGAAGGATCGAGATCATTTCAACATTTATCATGATATTTAAAGAAAATAAGAAATACTATACGTAGTGCATTTGCTGGGCCAACTCCAAGGCTGGTTGACTAGAACTGTTCCAAATTTACTAAGTGCTGTGAATACTAATGAGATGAGCTTATAACATTCATAAACAGGAAATATGAGTTTTCTTTCAAAACTTTTAATGTAAACTTTACTCTTACTAATTTTACCTCAACGTAACAGCGAGGAGTCACAAAGAACTGATTGAACTCATCCGGGCTGAACTCCCCGAAGATGTACTGCGAAAATAAACACAGAAGAATTTCATTTAAGTAACTAACTTTGGAACACATTTATCTCAAGTTTCATAGTGAAGTTAACACCCACCCACTAGGTAAATGTGAGGAAGAAACAACAAAGATGAGTACGGCTCGGTAAATATAGCCAACGTCTGAACAAAGGAAACAACTTGAGCCGTCATCTCGCGCTTAATTTGTCTAAAAAACAAATGTTTAGCAGGTACTGGCTTTCGTGTGGTCAGCTTTAGTGTACTGACAATAATAAATAAGAACATGGACTGGAACACACCACAATATATATACACACTAACGCAGGGTTTCTCAACCTGTGGGCCGCGGACAACCAGTAGGCCGTGAAGCACTCTCTAGTGGTCCGCAGGCCTGAACTTGGGGGGAGGTAGCAGGTCGTAGTGGACCAGCAGAGACGTATAAACAAAAACAAAAAAAAATCCTGAGAAAACTTTAGTTCGCTCCGTTTTGATGTGTGTGAACACTCCAGCTGTATTCGGGTCTGAAAAAAACAGCTGAAACCCGTGAGTCCAGCTTCCAACGCCATTCAGTTCACTACTGGTGGGACGGATTTTATGATGAAACGAGGGAATTCATCAGTAGAGCCGGCTGTACCGTCAGCGCTGTACCGTCAGTATAAACTGCCAGTTTTAACGTCTGACTTACTGCTCTAATGTCGTTCCTGCAGCTCGAGCTACAGCTGATAAAAATGACCGTCAAGCCACAAAATAATAGCGAAGATCTGTGTTTAGTATTTTGCCGAGCGTCAGCGACCTGAGTAGTTACTCAGCTTGATAAACCAATGACAAAGACGCAGAGATCAAATAAGGTTTATTACTGTTGATTGCAGTGACGCTGATCCAAAAGCAAGAGTGAAGTTTATTTCAAACGAGGTGCTAAAACCCTCAAATCTAAAGAGACTCCAGACCAAACAGCGACTCCTGTGGGAGTCATGAGTGTATTCATAGCGAAATTGCGATGGACTGGAGCTCCAAATCACAGTCTACATCTACCTTTTTTCTTTTTCCCCTTTTTTGACCTCTGCAATATTTTTTTGTTTGCTTTACCGCACATTTTGGTTTCTGTAACTGAAGTGAAATGGACGATCTGATCCTTTTCAGGCGCTAATTCATGGGTTTTCAGTGTGAGCAATTAAGAAAGAAAAATAAACTATTTAAAAAAAAGATAAGTTGATTTTAGTCTTTCTGGGGGCCGCTATGCTTTATAAGTTATATACAGGTGGGCCTTGGGGTGAAAAGGTTGAGAACCGCTACACTAATATATATATTATATGTATATATACATATATAAAAAACACACACTAAATACTTTATTTTTGAAAATCTATTTATATACCACTACTTGTTTTGTGTTACGGAGCATGCAAAGTGGTGTGTGAAAATGAGAACTGTGGTGCTGCTAGGCTGAGTGTACAGGCATCAAAATGCACTGCAACAACTTCGTGCGAAGACCTCTTTCAATCTGCCACACAGTTTTATGGGCTGGCACAGGACCACGAGACCACAAACAGGAAAGAAAAACGATAACCAAATAACAAAAAACAACCTCCTCTGCTAAAACCCTCAAAGAAAACATGAGCTCAGGTAAAGTCGACCTCAAAATCTAGAATAAGTTTATCAGTTTGGGTGAAAGTTAAGAACGAGCTGAAAAGTGATGAGTCATGTTGCATTAGCATGGTAATACGGCTCCCACATGGCCCACTTTGCAGGGGAGAGATCAGAAGAACTTGACTCATTCACTTCTGCCAATGTGCAACAACGTGAGTGAGAATTTCAAAGTGCTGTGCGGACCCAGCTGAGGAAAACATTAACGTACCTATATTTTACAGCCTGAACCACATTTGTTTGTTGACAGTTTTCAATGCCACAAAAAACCCCAATAAAAAATAAATACGTTCCAAATAAATAAATAAATAAATAAATAAATAAATGGCTCAAAAACTGGTTGACCCTGTAACAGACGCACCCCCTCCCTACTCTGCGCGAACATTCATCCGTGGGAAAAACCTATTGATAAAGTTACATTAACCACACATCGCCCTGGGGAGGCTCATAGACTTGGCATATCAGACTACTCTTCATACATTTAGATAACAGTGCATTTGTTTTAACAGCTGTACACAGAGAGCCAGGCGCTTTGTGATGTTTCGGCCTGAACATACTTCACATGCTGTGCCTGGGCACACAGAGCGGCCAGATGCCGCCTGAGAACGACCACGGTCAAGGAGACTAAAGAGCGACAAAACACGTCACTACAGCTCACTTTCAAAAATCCTATTGGTTCACACTGAGCTTAAGCCCATGTATCTCAGGCCCCCAACAAAGCTTCTCTCACCAGTTGATCCCAGCTCCGAAGACAAGGGGGGAAACTTCAAGACAAGCCATATACACACACACATATATAATCACTGTTGTCGGAACAAAACCTTGTGTCTCCAAAATGGTAACTTTACAGGAGAAGAAAAAACCTACTTTACTTTCAATGTAAGTCAATGGAACCAGAATTTTTTCTAGTATTTTTGGGCTGTTTCTTTTGGTCCATTCATCATGAAATTTACATATAATGTAAATGACAACAGGCATTTTCAAATTATGGCATAAACTGGAAAATTACAAAAAATGGAGATACAAGGTTTTCTTCCAACAGCAGCGAGATAGAGATATATATATATATATATATATATATATATATAATATAACTAGAGAAATCTTCCTTAATTTATATGCTCTGAAATGTTTGGCCCCTCCTGCCATCCATACACCTACAAGATCTATTCAGTACCCATGACTAAGTAAGAACAGGGGTTTTCTAAAACCCTCTTCTTTGACCACATAACTACTTCAAATGTTAGATCCCACACTGTTCACGTTAATAATACGCTGAAATTAGGTGACTAATTTTTCCGCGTTTAAGCTGGTCACACCAAGCCTTTCCAACCTTTGCCCGTCTGAGCATGGTGACCCCACTCCCCTGCAGCTAACCTGCTTTCCCCCAGCAGGCTATAATTAACTTAATCCCAATAGCACTAACAGTGTAACAAAGTCTCTAGTGCACCTAGACAGCACTTTGAGAACACAATCCCTTCTGAACTGCTCCATTAGCCCGAGTGACTTGAAACAAATCTGCATTCAATAGAATGAAAACGCTCATATTTGAAACATGAGGTGTAAGATTTTGGCTTTTGTGAAAAATAACAAAAGCTAAGATCTTCTAAGAGTTACTAGAGGAATATACACAGCTCCTGAAAATGAAACGTGAAACAGGCTCTGCGAACGTAAAGATAAATCCACCCCTCACATTTGACGCTGGCCACGTGAAAAGGGAGTCACAGAGAAAAAGAAAGTGCCGCTCAAGCACATGTAACTCTATGCAACCGACCACTGCTGAAACGGCACTACAAGTGACAAACAGTGAGCTGTAATCCGACGGCCTCTGGGCGGCTAATACAATCACAACAGAAAGAATGTCCCTTTGCCTCTTTCTGCAGGCGTGCCACACGTACCACACTAAGCTCTCCCTCGCTGGTCATTTGGAGAGGGGATTACCACAAATTAGCCATCTGTATTATTTCAACATGCTGTGGTGACGACACACTCGCGCGCACACACACTTTAGTGAACGAGGGACACGACCAGGGGCAAGGTTCACACAATAATGGCAACCATGAGAATTTTAGCATGTATAACTGTGCCCCCCCCCCAGTGAGGCAGTACATGGAAACAGCTTGTAACATATTTAGCAAAGATATCCATATTTCCATGCAACAGCAAAGTGCAAACAAGCCTGCAGAATGATCACCGAAGGGTGAAACGGAATGTTAAAAACCCAAAACAGACATACAAAGTGAGCCAAACACCTTTATGCCGATGGGGTGCTGAGAGAGGAGTGACTCCACAGGATTTTCAGGTTATGACACAATCATCCACAACTGATAAAAAAGGGTAGCTAGCAATCATTATCTATTGTACATGACTCCTTGACCCAATCAAACACCTTTAACTGATGCCTCTCAATGCTGCCCTGGCAGGTAGGTCTCACAGCATAGGGCAGAGGGTGAACAGTGTTTAAAAAAACTGAATATACTGCATTCAACAAGTATATATTTGGAATATGTGCTGGTTCAGACAATATATGGCTCCAGCAAACCAAGACTTTAACTGTTCTAGTTGTGTAAAAACACCCCTTTCCTTCACAATATGCAAAGCTGGCTCCTTAACAATTCTGAGACCAAAAAAAAATACTATATATTTTGTTACACAACTATAAATATTAATTATACTGCAGTAATTTCTAGCTTCTTGAACCATGAGCATGAGCTACACTGATTTCCTTAACTTACAATACATTTCAAAGTGTTACCCTCAAACCCAGAACAATTCGTGGGTGCAGAAATCTTTCCCCTCCCCTCTCAGTGATTCATATCAGTCAGTCATTTTGCCCTTTCAATCATTAGTCAAACAGCATATCACTTCATGTTTGACTTCATGTGCCCTCCCGAGGGGGGAGAAAAAGCAGCTTCAGCTTGCAGTTTCCACACCCATTTGAGTGTTTCCCTAACTTCCTTTTTCAGTTCGCTTCTTCATTCGAGGATCCCCCACGGTCAACCCACCTCCCTCCTGCTCATGTGACACTGAAACGGTCCAGCGTTGCCCCATCCCTGCTCGAAATGGACTGCCAACTGAAACTGTCACAAACTGTTAATAGACACATAACCTCAACCGGCTCGGAACAGAGCTGAAGCGCATAACGCATCGCAAAAGAATCTGCCAAGCAGAAGACACACGCATTTCACGCATTCAATTGGGTGAAGCAGACACTATTGTTTATACAGTATGGAACTGCAGGGACATCAGGAATTTTTCTTCTCCGAATGGTGGCTCTATCCGGCTCCGAATATAAATAGTGGTCAAAGTAAAGTGAGTAGACATATCAAGATCATAACAATCCAGTTGTGAACAAGGTCATTTCAGGCAAACTGTAAAACAGTGGCACTATTTGCCTAAAATATTGCATTATATTAGTTTATGCTGTGTGATAATGATGCTAGCACAGGTATAAATACCTCAATACACCAGCAACCAAACAGCAAGAGCACTATGACAGTTTAGTTAAAGCTGGTTCCAATAACAAGAACGCAAAATACAAAGTTGTGTAGGTGTAAATATGTACACACCAAATTAACAAAGTGATATTTAAAATAAAAAACTCAAACACAAATGAAGTAATAACGAGATCACAGAGCCTGAATCAATGAAATGCCTCCAATGAAACGCACCAGATAAAGCATCTTCTGGTGGTTCCCCATATTTACTACCTTCTCGCCTTACGCACACTAACACTTTTAAGCTCTCACTACCAACTAGATGACATGGCAGTGCTACGAATTATGTTATTAACGTTAACAGGAAACTCCAAAATTTTTTTCAAATATTCTACACAATTAAACGGTTCAGATATAAACAAGGTCAATCAGAGTGGTTTGGTGTGAAACGCTCAGTTCTAGAGAAACTTACCAAGTCAGAATTGCTCACAGTGGTGGTGATAGGAACCAGACGTCTGAAGAGTTTTAATGCCTCTGAAAACGTCCTTACAGAAAAGTTATCATACGAAATGATTAGATATGCTGCCTCAAGTCTGACACATCGATTAAAGATAGTTTGGTGAAAATGTTTTTGGTTTAAAATGTATTTCAACCCATGTAAGGCAACTAGTAGTCACTAGCGGTTTGGGATTGTAAATAAAACGGTTATATGTTTGTTGTAGACCTCTGGTTCCTATCAATACCACTACAAAGAAATCAGAGCCTCTTAGTTTCTCTACAACTACCTATTTCACACCTAACCACTCTGAATGACTGTCAGCATCTCAGTGGCTGAATTACGTAGAATTTAAAAAAAATAAACAGTGGAATTTATCTTTAACTTACTGAGGAGACCACAGTTAGACAGCTAACCAGCTAGTTAACCTAGCTAAGTTACCCGCTTCAAGAAAATGGCTCAAGCACAAAGACTACCTCGGTCTTGGGTGAAAGCCATAATCCGTACCGTGAACATGTGACAAGTTGTATCTGCCGGGCAGCTAAAAGGGGGCTGAAACTGACAGTTGCACCGCGGAGGCAATACCGTTTCCTACAAGACGGAACGCTAACTTAGATAGCCGAGTTAGCTAACCAAGCTAACTGGCTAAAGTCAGTACATGCGCGAATCTGCAGACGGGGCAAGTTCGGCTAACTGGCTCACAGAATAGAGACCACCTTAAACAAATTTAAAGCTCTGCAAATCGAACCAGAGATGAAAATATATCAAAACGTGTGCTGTAGCGTCTGCGAACTGTGCCAATGAATGATAGTGAATGAAATCGCTAAAGCGAGAGCGAGCCCGCCCCCAATCAACAGGCCCACCACACCACACCACACTGTCAAGTCATTAGCCACACAAGCTAGACGAGCAGCCACGACTCCCAAAAAACTCCGAAAACTGGGTATTAACGACTCGTTCCGGTGGAGTCTTATGTATAGCGTGTTATATCTGACGTTCTCACGCTGGTCGGAACATAGCTGGTGAACATGTGGCCGGTGAGTCTCCTCACAGTGCCTAGTCACTTTAGCTGCTCGGCTAGCGCCCGTTAACTGAAGCTGCTCTCTGGCAGGAGTGGGCCTCCTGCAGCAGGGCCGAGCGCCCTCGCTCACTCCCTCCCTCCTCACTCACCCTCCAGCCACTTTACTGAACTCAAACGTCACTCTAGGGTGAGGAACGCGCTTTGCACCTTACTTCGCCCCGATATTGGCCAATATACTCGTGAGCTCACGCCTGGTAGCGAGCTATGCTGCTGGTGTGAGTAAGCAGGCTGTGGGCCTGCACCACGCTGCGTTTCAATGAGCGCTCCAGCGAAAGCGTGAACAGGTTGCATTTTTCCCCCAGCTACGCTGACCCCTCATTCACACCGACCACACGGCTCCCACCCCCGGCTATCCGAGCACCGAACGTGCGCCCGCTAAAATGACGATAGAGTCAGAGCTGCTGCAGCTAAGCGCTACCTGGTTGCTGCGCGAAGCCATGCTCCCGGTGAGATTCGCCCCTCTCTCAGACACACGACGAACGCTCTTTCGGGCCAGAAGGTGTGTTTCGCAGTGCAGGGCTGTCACAGGCGGTCGCCTACTGAGTCGAGCCCTCCATGTTCCCAGTCGCCACTCGCACAGCGGTTTTATTTCGGGTTGTGTGCCGCCGCTACACCGAGTCACGCTGCTTTACCCGCCGTCGCCGCCATCTTTGTCTCGCCTCTCTCTCACTCACTCTCTCTCTCCACACACACACACACACACACTCTCTCTATCGCTCTCACACACGCTGTCGTTCACGTCCGGGGTCGGAGGGACGCGCACGTTCAAACTCCAATTGATAGATAACTTTTTTATTGCTAGAGGAATAAATAATTATCAGAGACAGGGTTTCAGTATAACAATACTTAATAATAATAATAATAATTTTTTATTTATACAGCACTTTTCATGCTGGTGGCAGCTCAGAGTGCTTTACAGACAGGCAGTGGTGGACGAAGCACACAAACCATGTACTTGAGTTAAAGTAGAGACACCCAAGGTAAAATATTACTGCAGTGAAAAGTAGAAGTTCCTCCCTTTAGACCTCCACTTGAGTAAAAGTACAAAAGTATTTGCCTTCAAATGTGCTTAAGTAACAAAAGTAAAAGTACTAAAAGATTAATTACGGCTCTGATGTCCTATTATCATTTTTGTAACAAAACTCGCTTCATTAACTCATTTTAGGTGAAAATACTCCAGTGTCTCTCTTGGTAAACCAGTCTTTTAATAGAATGTCATTAATTAGTGACGCTGATGTCTATTAAAATTATCATAAGCACAAAACACTGAAGGCAAACAATTTCCATTAACTGAGTGGCTCTAAAATAACTTTTTGCAAACAAGCAAAGTTTCAGTTTAAGATTTATTTGCAACTTAGTTACAAGTTTAAGTTTAATAAAAACATTCTTTGAACTCAGATTCACAAATGAGTTTCCTTTACTAAACTGCATCTGTAGGTCTCTGATCATAAACATAAACTAGAAAAAATAAATTTACTATAAAATGGAATAGTGTTTGTATAAATTCAGACAAAAGACACATCAGTCACAACTGCATATGAGTACATATTTCTATATTGTGGTTTATTTACACAAAGTTAAGTTAGTTCATCATTTATGTTGAATAGACTCTCCCAAACTTTTACGCTGCTGCACTGTCATTGAACCGTGTGCTGCACTGGGTCGGTATGTCGAACAGGTCAAAACAAGCTCAAAACAAAGTGTGCGCTGTGCCCTGATTGGTGTTCTTGCATTCCCACTTCTTTCGTTTTGACATTACGTTTTTATGCACACATAAACCAAAAGGAGTGACAGATTTCTCATAATGTAGTGGAGTAAAAAGTAAGATATTTGATTTTGAAATGTAGTGGAGTGAAAGTAAAAAGTTGCCCAAAATGGAAAAACTGAAATAACTGAAAGAGGCCTCTCCATGTTTTCTGTATTTTCACAATGAGAGGTCAGAAGTTTAAATAAAGGAAATAAAAAATAATACAAAAATAATAATATATATATATATATATATATATATATATATATATATATATATATGTCTATATCCCATTATGTGTGAAATTGGTGCAGATACTGCCGAATATGCAGAGTATAATTAGCAGAAAATGTTATTTTATGTTTATTCCATGTAAGTGGAGGATGTGTCATCAACTTCTTCTCACTTAGAAAATCAACAAAACATGTAATTTGACAGGGCGTGTTCAAACTCATGCATATGACCATATATATGCATCACAGTAATATTATTCTACATGCGGGGAAAAAGTACTAGCTAAGTAAAAAGAACTGCACGGCTAAGACAGAGAAACAGCCTTGACTGTAGACCCAGTACAAGAGGCACAAAGAGAAGAATAATGCCTAACAAAGTACAGAGAACTACATCTGTAGAGATTTTTTTTGTACCTGATACTTTCTTTAATCCTATTCACATCATTTTGTGTAGCTGTTTATTCTTTTACATGAATTTCCATGAAGTAACAGAAACTCTAGTGTGGTATTCGAGGAAGTTGCTTTAGCTTTTTAACCCACAGTTTCTTAATACCAGAAACTCAAATTAAAATAAAAACATTTTTTTATTAAAATAAAACTTCAAACATGTAACAATTCCACTTCAAACACAATTTTAATTTTAAAATGATTAGAATTTTGATGTCTTGGTTCATTTTTTACTCACACTAGTAAAAAATTGTTCCTCCCATTAAAACAAACTGAATGAAAAAACTCATATTGTTCCAAATGAGAACTGTAATCATACAAGCAAAATAGTAAAATTTGAGTTGTGACATGTTAAAATTAGATTTCTTACAAGTATGTTTTTTTTTTACTGTTGTAAGATTGAGTTGAATTTGAGCAACAGTTGTTCAAATTTTAATTTCTTCTACCATGAAATGCAGGATTAAGGGGGAATTCCATCAATTTTTCAAAATTTCTGTATAATTCAGTGGTTGAAACATAAACAATGTCATTCAGAGTGGTTTGATGTGAAATGGTTCCATTGCAGAGAAACGTACAGATTCAGATTTCTCTACAGTGGTGGTGATAGGAACCAGGAGTCCCGATGTCTACAATGCAAATATAGCAATTTTATGTAATATCCAAAACTACCAGTGTCTTCTGAGTTTTTATGCAACATTGATGATGGCAAAATAATGGTCAATCTGAGAAAAAAAGTTTTTTGGGGGGACTATTTTGCCTTGCAACAGTCTTCATGTATCCCTCCACCATGAATGGATTAAAATAAATTGATTAAAATAAACTTCAGACCAAAACTTTATCATAAAACTGCCATTAAACAAGGTCTCAGACGTCTGGTTCCTATCACCACCACTGTGAACAACACTTTTTTTTTTAGAATAAAGCATTTCACACCAACCCATTCTGAATGGCTTTGTTTACGTCTAAAACATGTACCTATGGAGAAATTTTGAAAAGTCGGGAGAGTTCCCCTTCAAAGCTAAAGCGGTTTACCGCGCCCACCTCTGTGAGGAACCTGTGGAATGGTTGATGGAGGCGGTCACAGGTGAGCAGGAGGAGCTACAAACATCAACTGTGGACTGAAGGAGGAAGCATTTGACGAAAGTTGATCAACAGCACCTTTTTCACAGACCTTCTCACAGGTAGGTGTTGGCTGGTAGCAGGTTGTATTAAAGTATCTTAGCCGACGGTAAACGTTACCTCGTTACCTCGTTTTATTTAGGGCGTTACCTCGTTTTATTTAGGGCATTTTATCGCTCACCAAATCAGAAGGCGTGTCCGAGTTTACAGGCCTTTAGCCAACAGAAAAGGCCCACCTGTTTAGGTAAGACCAGAGAGAACCAGACAAAATACATGATAAACTGACCTGACGAGTCAAAATCGTTTTTATTACGTGTAACTTATTGATCTGTGAACAAATCTCAACAGCATCATCACTGCTGAGTTGTTGTCAACCTCTGTATTACAAACCATTCAGTCATTTAAAGGGGAATTCCACCGACTGTTCAAAATGTCTGCATAATGACATCATTAAAGGGGAATTCCGCCAATTTTTCAAAATTTCTGAATATTTCAGTACCTAAGATATAAACGGAGTCATTCAGAGTGGTTTAATCAGAAATGATTCACTATAGAGAAACTGACAGACTGATTTCTTTACAGTGGTGGTGATAGGAACCAGGGGTCACCATGACTACAACACAAATATAGACATTTTATTTACTATCCAGAACCCACCAGTGAACCTACACGAGTCTTCTGAGTTTTATGTGTAATACTGATGATGGTAAAACAGTGATAAATGTAAAAAAATAAGTTTTCTTTGGGGACTATTTTGCCTTACAACGCCCTGCATGTATCTCTCCACTGTGAATAGACTGAAATAAATGGATTAAATGCATTACGTTACACAATTATCATAAAACAGTTTCTCCATAAGTACATGTTTTAGATGTAAACAAAGCTATTCAGACTGGGTTGGTGTGAAATGCTTTATTCTAAAAAAAACAGTGCTGTTCACAGTGGTGGTGATAGGAACCAGACGTCTGAAGAGTTTTACTCCACTAGAAGCTCCCTCCCACAAAGTTACTTCATGTGTTTATGAATACACTTCCTGATGTCTGAGACCTTGTTTACGCAATTTTAAAACACAATTTTAATTTTAACATTCATTTCATTTTTTACTTACACTAGTAGAAAATTGTTCCTTCCATTAAAACAAACTGAATGAAAAATCTCATTGTTCCAAATGAGAACTGTAATCATACAAGCAAAATAGTAAAAATTTGAGTTGTGACAGATTAGGATTTGATTTTTTATAAGTAAAACGATGTGTCAGACATCAGGCAGCATATATCTAACCATTTTATGTAATAACTTTCTGAGAGGAAACTTTTAGAGATATTAAACTCTTCAGACGTCTGGTTCCTATCACCACCACTGTAAAAAATACTGCCTCAGCAAGTTTCTCTAGAACTGAGCTTTTAACATCAAACCACTCTGAATGACTTTGTTTACATCTCAAACCATTTAATTGTGTAGAATTGTTGAAAAATCGGTGGAGTTCCCCTTTGCATGACTGTGTTCACACCTTAGAGTGGTTTAGTGTGAAATTTTTCAATCTAGAGAAACATAACAAGCCAGAATTGTTCACACTGGTGGTGATAGGAACCAGACGTCTGAAGGGTTTTAATGGTCCTAAAAGCTACATCACGGAAAAGTTATGATGTACAATTGTTATGAATACGCAGCTTGATGCCTGAGGCATTGTTTTACAATAGTTTTGAGATATGATTTTGGCATAAAATGTATTGTTTAAAAAGTTAAATTTTTTTAAAATGATATTTATTCTACCATTATCAACAATACATAAAATTATATTTACATATAAGTATAAAATAAGAAGTCAAGTATAGGTTCACTGTTCATTTCAGATAGTAAATAAAAAGGCCCTTAAAGGTCTTTAAGACCAGCTAATATATTTTTGCATCACCTCTACAATCTAGAACCATGCTAATGTAACTGACTCAATCTGTAAGGACGTTCAGGGTTCATTAATGTTATTCCTGCAGATGCGAGTGAGTGTGCATACATTATTTTAATACACTCCTTTAAAAAAATACATGCTTTTATCAGTGATTGTATAATTATTGAGCTCTTATTATTAGCAGTTAAGTACAGCAATGCCGGATCATCAGTCAAGGAACCAGAACCATCGTAATCATGAAAGGAGAGACTGGAACAGAGGACGAGAGCACCAGAGTGATGAGAAATACAGGGAGGAGAGGAGCTCTGGGTATGATGAAGAGAGACAGAGAAACCCCAGAGATAAACAACAGAGGACGTATATGCATCAGAAACCACCTGACAGTGAGGACTCCTATCACCACAGACATCAGGAAATGTAAGAAAATACTCTTACCATGCCTTTAAAAATGATCATGACTCGTATAATTACTCCAAGTCATTTATCCCAAAGGCTTATTTACAGCCATCAAATCAACCATCAATACTTTCATTGACTTCTCTTTAAAAATCTACATAATTTGATGATTCATGTAGGTATTCAGACACATCGACCTACGAGACACCCCATAGAGAGGCTCTTTACAATCTAAGATATATTCCAACATCCAGAGGTAGGTAAATATGCATATTCTCATTCTGATAGATATTTGAGGATACATTAAATGGCCTACAACCTACATTTTTTCTTGGAAGTAACTTTTTGTTGTATGTGTGGTTTTATGTACTAAAAACAGTCAAAATTATTTTTACATGTCCATTTTCCAACCTCTCTTTATCCCTTAAAAGTTTGTTTTTGTCTGTTTTTTGTTACTGATATATGTAAACGAGCTCCATTATGACTGTAGCTGCTGTTTTTTGCTGTTTTTAGCCCTTCAGCAGAGCCACAGTGCCCTGTCTCCCTACAGCAGAGCCACAGTGCCCTGTCTCCCTTCAGCAGAGCCACAGTGCCCTGTCTCCCTTCAGCAGAGCCACAGTGCCCTGTCTCCCTACAGCAGAGCCTCAGTGCCCTGTCTCCCTACAGCAGAGCCACAGTGCCCTGTCTCCCTACAGCAGAGCCTCAGTGCCCTGTCTCCCTACAGCAGAGCCTCAGTGCCCTGTCTCCCTACAGCAGAGCCTCAGTGCCCTGTCTCCCTACAGCAGAGCCACAGTGCCCTGTCTCCCTACAGCAGAGCCACAGTGCCCTGTCTCCCTACAGCAGAGCCTCAGTGCCCTGTCCCCCTACAGCAGAGCCACAGTGCCCTGTCCCCCTACAGCAGAGCCACAGTGCCCTGTCTCCCTACAGCAGAGCCACAGTGCCCTGTCTCCCTACAGCAGAGCCACAGTGCCCTGTCTCCCTTCAGCAGAACCACAGTGCCCTGTCTCCCTTCAGCAGAACCACCCCACTCCCACAACCATCTATAAACTCTCCTGAAAGAACACCAATCCATGATATTAAAATTAAACTCTTATTTAAAAAAACACAAGGTTTTCCTTAATGTGGGCCCTTTAATGGTTTGTTCATATAATCTGTATCTTTGTTACTTAATTCACATGATCTTATCTAATATTAAGGCATTCTGTCTCCTTGTTTTAAATCCATCCAGGCATTTGCCAGATAATGGAATTCTTCTTAAACATGTTGATCGTCATCTGCGCTGGAGTACCTTACAGTAACAAGGGACAATATAAGGACATTGCCAGCCTGGGTGGGCTTTACTACTACTATTATGGAGGTGCGCAGTCCTTCACAGCGCAGGAGGCCGTGAAGGTGAAGCAGCTGGACGATCTTTTCTACCAGGTCAAGCTGCCCCCCTACATCTTCAGCATGGCATGTGGCGGGGCACTGATGGCTTATGCTTTGGCCATGCTGGCGCTGGGGCTGTTCCGTGTGCCCTACCGCTGGCCCCCAGTGCTGCTGGCTGAGGCTTTGGTGGATGGACTGATAGGCCTGGGTTACATCCCTGCGGTGGCCTTCTACTTCATCAAGCTCCAGGAGACATACAGCAATGCAGTCTGTAAGGAGAGAGAGGACATGTACAAAAGCAAAGGCCTCAAGGGTTCTGAGTGCAGTCTCAATGGGACAGACATAGCGGGAGGAATCTTCGGGGTGCTTGGCGCCCCTCTTTTCTTGCTAAGTGCCGTGCTGGCTGTGAGAGCATTCCGGGCAGTTAGGAAGCTGAAGCAACAAAAGGAAGCAGAGAATGGAAACTTGTAAAAGGCAGATTCTCTTATGTTTCGGGCCTCTAGTGGAGGAACTGTAAAAGGGCCAGAACACACAACCATCAAACACCAACATACTAATTTTAGCACATTTCATTTATTTTATTTGGTCCATATTTATACAAATTGAATGGCTATTCGTTCATCTACTATTTACACCTTCTTGTTTCAACACTCATTGTACTCTGTGGGGGTCCTGACCCTTGATAAACAGGGTAAAAGGGGGTTGACAGCATATGCAGAGAAACAGATGGACTTCGGACTGTAATTGTAGAGCTACAAAGTGCACATATATGGTAAGTGAGTCTGATAAAATGGACAAAGAGTGTAGCCACAGTAAGTTATACTTAATGAAGCGGTCAGTCGCAGTGTATGTCTGCAGTGGGCAAGTATTTGAGCCCCCTCAGGCCTCTGAGGCCTTCTAAAGCCCCTTGGCACTGGCCAGACTGGCCCCACTGACCTGATCAGTAATCTGTCCCTGGGCTCATCAGTTGTTTGAGTGTGTTTATGTTTTTGGGTGTGTTCTGGCCTTTAAGGGCCCTCATCCTGTATTTTTCTTACATTTTTTCTCTTTTAGGTTCAGTTATGACATTTGTGTGGTTTAAACTAGCAAAAACAGTCATAATTCATGTTTACAAGACTATTTCCCAACCTCTCTTTATCCCTGGCTTTACACGGTTAAACTTTCATGCAGCTACTTGCGTGTTGTGAATGGCTATCAACATAATTTCTGTGCAACTTTACAGTTACATGAAGCAATTCAAAAACAAAGTTGCACGCAACTCATTCAGTTACTTCACTTGCCAAATTAGCAGCTTGTATTCTCTGATACACTTTATGCTTCTTGCTATATAAAGACGTCCATGAGTTGTAGTTTACAAATTTGCAGCATTTTTATTATCTTCAGAATTTTTACAGTTACATGAAGCAATTCAAAAACAAAGTTGCACGCAACTCATTTAGTTACTCCACAAGCCAAATTAGCAGCTTGGATACACTGTATGCCTCTTGCAATATAGACATCTATGAGTTGTAATTTACAAATTTGCAGCATTTTTGTTATCTTCATATTTTTTTTCTCATTTTCCGCTGCCCAGTGAACCGTTTACTGTTTTATTTCTTGCCCATTGATGTGGTGAAATCAGTAGTTTGAACATGGGCCGTTTAACTTGATGCATTATTGGCATATTGATTGGCCAGTGACTTGTTCCATGAAGTTGAGACGTTTGCAACTGTTGTGGCAAATGTGTTTCATATGAGTTACAGGATGCTTTAAGTTGTGCAACTGAAGTGCAATTCAGTTTCATGTAGGTTTCAAACAACTAAAGCTGCAATGCAGATTCACCATGTAAAACCAGCCCAAGGATTAGACAGTCTGATTGTGTCACTGTGCTTTTAAGTGTGAAATCCTGAAATTACCTCTTTTCCCTGCCTTTTATTGAGCCTCATTCAAAACGCAGTCCAGGCTGAAACAGCCTTGTAGCTTTGACATGAATAGGCGTGTGGGCTAAATGGGTGGATATACTGAATGTAACGTAACGCCACAAAAACAGAGGCGTTCAAAACAGGCCATATTTGTAGCTTACTTTGAATGTATGGACCGAGGATGCTTTGAAAATGTAAATGTTTACATACTTCACTAGTGAAAACCGTGTTTTTCCATGATGTGGGCCCTTTAAGAGGTCACCAGACAAAATGCAACTTTTTAAATGTTACAAGAATAGTTCAGCGGAGCAAAGCTAGCATGGCTATCAACAAATGAGAGAGAATGGTACCATGATAGCACGCCACCTGACATAATGCTACTTTTAATCAGCTGTGCATAGAGCAGATTAACTATTTTTTTATTGCGAATACTTCAAGCTATAATAGGTACAAGTATATATAGGGTCACATATATAATACACACACACAATATAAAGGGTCACAGAGTTTTTCAGGTCTTTTTATTGTATGTTTTATACACTGTAGAGCACATCTTTAAAGTGAAAGGCCCAGTCCCATTTCTAATTTTTACCCCTACCCCTTGTTTTTGAGTGTCTCCTTGCCCCTCGGAACTGAGTCACAATGGGTAGTGGTTGAAATCGTTCTCTACAAAATGGGACCCTCAAATAAAAAGAGCATTGCTTCATTAACAGCTACTAGCGCTGCTCTGTAGGCGACCCTGCCAGTCTGCAGTGACAGCAGAGGAGGGTAAAGTTCAGCAACCTAACTCACCCCTAATTCTTTGGTGATATGAAGCTGAAGTCAGCTTTTTTTTTTCGCCAGCTGCTCTTTCGAATTTTCCTGTTCTACTTAAATGGTACAGCAGTTACATTCTGGCGCTTCAGGTGTCAGAACTGCTGGACTATTTAAGGTGGAACGGGAAATTTAGCTAACTAGCTTTCGATACGTTGGCATAGTATTAGCGATTTTTAATGCTTGTTATGAAGAAAACGACCATAATACACTGAAACAACATTAAACTAAGATAAAACAGTGGTTATCGTAATTTTTTAACAGAGAAAATTCTCACATTTCTGTGTTTCTTTGGTCTCTTGTTCAGCCATCTTGCCGTTTTTTCTTTTTTTCTTTTTTTCTCATAACTCTCTGTTTGGAGTCTCTGAAAAACCTCTGTTTGGAGGGTCATGTAGCCCCAACACTCCACCCTCCCCCTCTATCTCAACAAGAATCAGGACACCCTACCCCTAGACGTGAACGCGCAAAACAGGGCTAAGGGCTAAGTGGTAGGGGCGAGGGGTGAAATGGGATTGGGCCAAACTGTAAGGCACAACTGTTTTATACATTTTAATAAATATCCTTTTATATATTTTTATGGCTGTACATGCTTTCACTACTGCACACAGGCAACACATCAGGAAAGATAATGGGTGTATCAAATTCCAAGCCAGGATCAACATCAGTACATACAAGGCTTGTCAGACCAATTTCAGTTAATGATTTCCATACCTGTAAATATTTCCTCTCTGACTGACGGGCAATGAGACAATGCTATTCACTATAGTGTTTGTTTACAGTGAATTCACTTAGACAGACTTTTTAACCTTCCAGCACTGAGATAGAGTAAAATTTGAGTTTAAAGTTCGTAAAAGGAGTGAATTGGAATTGCAATACAAAAAAAAATTACACAAATTCTAAGTAAGGATTTGACTGTCTGTTTAAAGGGTAACTCCACCAAACTTTCAAGATTTCTGCATAATTCAATTACAAAGTCATTCAGAGTGGTCTGATGTGAAACGTGCTATTCTAGAGTCTGAATTATTCACAGTGGTGGTGATAGGAACCAGACGTCCAAAGCGTTTAATGCCTCTAAAAAGCTACCTTGCAAAAAGTTTTTACATGAAATGGCTATGAATATGTGCAGTGTTTTACATATGTCTTTATCTTAAAACGTTTTTTATTATTTTTTTAAAATCCATTCTTGGTGTAGAGTAGGGGTGTCAAACCCAACCACAGAAAGGGCCATAATAAAAAATCTCAGCAGATCTGTGGGCCAGCTGTGTTTTTATTTCATTTTTACTTAACATTTTTGCCACCGACCCGAACGGGCCACTGATTATTCAAAATATGCCAAAACTGCAACAGCAAAATAAGCACTGAATACTTACTAAAAAATAATTCTAAATAAAAATAAATTTGTGTAACCGCTGGACCAGAGATTATTGTGGGAAGGGGGTCAGAAACGCACACTATGTTGCAGTGCATGCTGGGGGACTATAGTGCATCTCAGGGTGAAACGAGCTGATAAGAAAGTTAAAATAATCTCACGGGCTCGATGGGACTGTGTCACGGGCCAGACTTGGCCTGCGGGCCTTGTGTTTGACACATGGGTTGAAGAGGAACAGGCAGGGTGATGTTATATAAAATAGTCCCAAAAGAAAAAATAGAAAAAAATAAGCTTCCAGATTATTATTTTACCATTATCAACAAAATAAATAAATACGGAACATGTGTACATTCACTGGTCATTTTGGATAGTAAATAAAATGGCTATATTTGCATTGTGGACACCCTGGTTCTCATCACCACCACTGTAAAGGAAACCCCAGTCGATATGTTTCTTTACAGTGAACCATTTCACATCAACCCACTCTGAATGACTTTGTTTACATCTGCAGAAACTGGATTGTGCAGACATTTTGAAAAATATTACTATAACACCACTGATCACAGTTTATGAAGGGAAGAATGCAGCTTCGTACATTTAGTGTCAAACTTTCGTTTGTAAAACTGAAAAAAAAACTCAGCGAATGCATCAATGAACTGACTTCAGCTCTGTCGTCTATTCACTTTTTAAAAACAGCACACTTTTCTGCAGTGGTGGACGAAGTACACAAACCATGTACTTGAGTTAAAGTAGAGACACCCAAGGTAAAATATTACTGCAGTAAAAGTAGAAGTTCCTCCCTTTAGACCTCCACTTGAGTAAAAGTACAAAAGTATTTGCCTTCAAATGTGCTTAAGTATCAAAGGTAAAAGTACTAAACGATTAATTATGGCTCTGATGTCCTATTATCATTTTTGTAACAAGACTCGCTTCATTAACTCATTTTAGGTGAAAATACTCCAGTGTCTCTCTTGGTAAACCAGTCTTTTAATAGAATGTCATTAATTAGTGACGCTGATGTCAATTAAAATTATCATAAACACAAAACACTGAAGGCAAACAGTTTCCATTTGGTAGAACTGAGTGGCTCTGAAATCACTTTTTACAAACAAGCAAAGTTTCAGTTTAAGATTTATTTGCAAGTTTAAGTTTAATAAAAACTTTAAACTCAGATTCACAAATGAGTTTCCTTTACTAAACTGCATCTGTAGGTCTCTGTTCATAAACATAAACTAGCAAAAACTTATTTACTATAAAATGAAATATTGTTTGTATAAATTCAGAAAAAAGACACGTCAGTCTCAACTGCATATGTGTACATATTTCTATATTGTGGTCTGTTTACACAAAGTTAGGTCAGTTCATCATTTATGTTGAATAGACACTCCCAAACTTTTACGCTGCTGCACTGATGTTGAACCGTGTGCTGCACTGGGTCGGTATGACCAACAGGTCAAAACAAGCTCAAAACAAAGTGACCGCTGTGCCCTGATTGATGTTTTTGCTTTGCTCTTCTTTCGTTTTGACATTGTTTTTTATACACACATAAACCAAAAGGAAGGACAGATTTCTCATAATGTAGTGGAGTAAAAAGTGAGATATTTCACTTTGAAATGTAGTGGAGTGAAAGTAAAAAGTCACCCAAAATGGAAAAACTTCATTTACTTCATTACTGTCCACCACTGCTTTTCTGTGATATGAAGTTCCTTTATGAACGGACTGGTTTGTAGCAGCAACACTGAAGTCATGTTTGCCTTTAGACTCTTGACAGCGGCATGTCCCTCTGTCGTTTCTGAAAGAAATGACTAGAAACGTGTTTCACAGTATAAATTTTTATTGCTACTTGGCTGAAAAGTTAATTAAAAATACAGCTTTTCTGCTCAAAACTAGTCATAGCAGCATCTCAAATGAAATAATGAGCCGTCACCCACCCTCAAAATCCAAAGGAACGCAGGTCTGGCTGACAAACAGCAAAAGTGCTCGCGTTTAGGCCTTTTCCCAAATCAACAAAACAAACAAATCTAAAAACTAACTGCATTAAATATAACATAATTAAAATAGTCAGCAGATTTCTGCATGCTAAAATAAAAACATAAAAATATCATATACAGTATGCTTTGGATATTTAAAACAATTCTTTATAAACATAAATGTTTGTCATTTTGTACAAAGTAATCACATGGTATATTTTTTATTACATGTAATCATTTATATAGGGCATGCTTTTGACATTAAATACATTAATAATTAGTATCCTAACCAAAACATTTCGATGGGGTGACAGTATGGCGTAGAACCGCAAATTCTAGATTCTGTACTGAAGGACCTATAAATCTGCACAAACCAATGAAGTACAAAAATAAACCTCAGCTTCTTGGCATCGAGAGAAAATACTCAAGCATCTCTAGAAAAAAGAATGTACAGAAATGATAGCGAGATCAAACTTTGGTCACATGTCAAACGAATCAGAACACCTTCCAAACCCCTGTGAGTCCAGAACAAACCTTGATCATTCGGAAAATAGTCAAAGAACTCATAATGAGGAAAAAAAAAGAGGAAAAAAAAAGAAACATATTCACATTCAAAGGAATAATTTGCTTTAAGAATCAAAGAATCAAAACAAAAGCAAATCAGCAACCTCAGCAGTCTCTGTTTGAACACTTCAGGCAGTATAACTTCTTACAGGCAAGCAAATAGAAGAAAAAGAATTTATGACAATTAATTAGGTTTAACGAAACACCTAGAGTTACTAAATTAAACCTAATGAGACAAACGGGATTTATATGGCCCGCCTGCTTACATCTGCATCAACAGCCAATGTATGTAAATATGTCTACACAGCAGTTGGACTCCCATCTCATGGCAGACGTCTGCTCTCAGCCAGGGGTTTTAAAGGGAATTTCTTCATCTTTTTTCTGTTTGTGCATACAACACTAATATCTAACAACGGGCACTCATTCCTCACTGAATCCACTTTCCCGAATAGCTCTTTTTACGATGTGAAAATGTGAAATCTGACTGTTAATGCGAAATACTTGCAAATCAAACTTGGCTAGGATTTATTCTGAAACACTGCTCAAAAACAACAGACCCAACACAAATTTTGGCTGAGGGAGCACACAGCGCAAACGATTAGTGGAACTTGAAGCACTTCGCTGGTCCCAGCTTGGCAAAACAAGGCTCTGAATTCCACACATACCACAGGCAGGCAGTCTCGAAAAGCAACTATGCGACATACAGAGGGCAAAATCATACAGCGATAAGACAACAGCTGAGCACTGTGTGTAGCAGCCATTCACACCCAAACTCATACACACAAACTTTCCATGTTATCCTGTATGAATCCATACGGAGCCCCGCTGGTGACATCCTGTATAAATAAAAATAATACGTGGCCACGCCTTATTAACGAGTGGGAACGAGATCCTAATGCATGGCCATGATTTAGTAAGGCGTGGGAATGAGATGATTAAGTCATGGCCATGACTTAGTAGGGCGTGGGAACGAGATCACGGCTTACTAAGCCATGGCCACGCATTAGAATCTCGTTCCCATGCTTTACCAAGTCGTGGCCACGACTTAGTCGTCTCATTCCCACGCCTTACTAATGTCACCAGTGGGGCTCCGTAAATCCAGAATGAATCTTTAGACCACACAGACTCATCTACTGAGTTAGACGTATTTACAGGTGAATCTTCAAGGATTTGCATATATCATGTTGGAGAACGTCATGGATAATGTCACGCTGACAGTTGTGTAATGCTATCAAGTAAATGTCCTACTGTAATGGTTATCTTGTGCCTAATTCACTCTGGAAGTGTCAGCTGAGCAGCGCCTGTAGGTGTTGTGCCTAGGTGAGAGCAGGTGACTTCATTTATCAAACAGCGCGCAGTCAAATGCCCTGCGCTCGGTCTCTGATCACAATTACCATGAATCGACATGAGGTGCCTCATCAGTCCCTGTCAGCTGAAAACAAAAGCGCACCTCTGCTTAACTGTACAACACGCCCTTATGCTCTTATTTACCATACATATTTCCATCAAGTACTTTCTCTTAGAGAAGAATATTTGGCCACAAAAAGCCACAGCAATCACAACTCAAGGCAAACGAGTGTATGTGCATTTCAACAAATAGCTAATATACAGTGTTTCCCAAATATATTAATATCTCTATAGGCTCCTTGACCTATTTACAAAGTGCTTTCGTAGTACAAGATCCTTCCTGATTGAAAAACAGAACAAGCAACTCAAGCATGATCATAATATTTCATTATATACTCTGTAATGTACCATGATGCTCAATCTAGGCAGGGAATGATTTCAGTTTGCATCGCCAAGTACCAGACAGTCTGTGAGAGAATTAGTTCAGTGTTTGGTCACCAGAAAGTACCGAACTCAAAAGGCTCTAGAAGGGTCCTTAAACCTAGAGTGGAGAGACGTTGGCATGAAATAGTGTTTAATTTCTGCGCATTTGACAACAAGGCTGAGAAATGGGGGGGAAGAAGGGGGGAAGCTGAAATGAACAGCACAGAGCTGGCTTGTAGCAGCCTCCTTTTAAGGCTACGGCAGAGCTGGACAAGCGCAATTCATGCCGGATTGCTTCGGCCACCGCTCGACCAAACCTTCTCAAATGCCACAGCCGTTTCAAAATGACCCCTGTTTGGCACAAGAACAGCAGGATTTGGTCTGCAGCTATATGTGATACAAGTGCTGTGTGAATCCACAAGCATGAGTGACTTCAGCAAAATCTGTTTGTTGAGATTAGGAAACTACTGATATGCGTAACACAGTAACTCTTGAAACAAGTATGTTGGCACAGAGGGCAATCAGTAGCAAACCATGAGAGAAATAAAGGGGAAAGAGAAATATACCACTCACTCACTGTCAAAAGAAACCTCTTCCTAAATGAACGGATACTTAACAAAGTGCAGAAACAGGCAGGGATTATCTAGCGTTCATGTGGAATGTCTCTGTGAGCTTTAGATTCAAATCCCACTCCACTCACCCTTCTGTAGTTAGCATTTTAATGAGATTGACCCAAGGTTGCCACAGCCAAAAGGTAACTCCCTTGTAAAAGTGTCGTTGCTTGTTACATTTTAAAACTGTTAATATCTAAAAAGAATATATTAGCATGGATGAAAGCCTTGAAAACATTTTGCTGAGCCAGAGGCTTGATATACGCCTAGGGAGCTTTAGAACGGGACAATGTCCCTTTCAGATCCGAACATTTTGGTTAGGTTGTATTTAGCAGGACGACATACACCAATCAGGCATAACATTACGACCACCTCCTTGTTTCTTTGCTCGTTGTCCATTTTATCAGCTCCACTTACTATATAGGTGCACTTTGTAGTTCTACAGTTACAGACTGTAGTCCATCTGTTTCTCTGCATACTTTGTTAGCCCCCTTTTACCCTGTTCTTCAGTGGTCAGGACCCCCATGGACCCTCACAGAGTAGGTACTATTTGACACAGCAGTGCTGCTGGAGTTTTTAAACACTGTGTCCACTCACTGTCCACTCTATTAGACACTCCTACCTTGTCGGTCCACCTTGTAGATGTGAAGTCAGAGACGATAGCTCATCTGCTGCTGCACAGTTTGTGTTGGTCATCCTCTAGTCCTTCATCAGTGGTCACAGGACGCTGCCCACAGGACGCTGTTGGCTGGATATTTTTGGTTGGTGGACTATTCTAAGTCCAGCAGTGACACTGAGGTGTTTAAAAACTCCAGCAGCACTGCTGTGTCTGATCCACTCAGACCAGCACAACACACACTAACACATCACCACCACGTCAGTGTTACTGCAGTGCTGAGAATGACCCACCACACAAATAGTACCTGCTCTGTGAGGGTCCATGGGGGTCCTGACCACTGAAGAACAGGGTAAAAGGGGGCTAACAAAGTATGCAGAGAAACAGATGGACTACAGTCTGTAACTGTAGAACTACAAAGTGCACCTATATAGTAAGTGGAGCTGATAAAATGGACAATGAGTGTAGAAACAAGGAGGTGGTCATGATGTTATGCCTGATCAGTGTATATCCTTAGTTCACTCAAGACCAGGTAGGGCTAGTGTGCACTCACTGGATAATCAGGTGTCTTATATATCCTTCAGTATTACTGTCCTCATCTGACCTTAAACCTAAAGTCCATACTGTCTTTTTGTTACCAATATATAAATGAAGTGCAGTTAAAGTAAGTTAGATTCAGAGTAACTTGAATACTTCCTCAAACCCAATGCTGTTGTTTACAGTGATCACCACCAGATGGCACCTTAATCCATGAGCACATGGGTCTATTCCAGCCAAATCCACTATTTGTCTATTCAACCAAACTCCTCGAATGCACTCACTCGATACCAGATAACTAACGAGACAGTGTCTTGATATCATCTTGATTTGAAAGGTATTCATTGAGTCGGTTCATTTCAATGTCTTACTCTATGAAAAAAAAATTAAAAGGGGACAGTGCGGAAATGACACACACACACACACACACACACACACACTCACACACACAGAAACACACTCTGCACAATATATGACATGGGTATTATATGTATTACTTCGTACACTGTTTGGTAAAAAAAAAAAAAGATTTTCCATTTTGTCACGTTTCATAAACAATTAGTTGTTTGTTCAGTTTACCGGTTCAGGTATAGGATGAAAAATAACCCAGTCATTCTCAATCAGTATATACAGTATTTTTTCCCCAAAGCTTTAGGGATCGGTGCTCTAAGTCAGTCTCTCATGGCACACTTCAAGTATTCCTAACAAGTGAAGACCATTTTGTGACTTTAGTCATGGTTAAAGAGGTCTTTTCTGGTCCCCGTCAAAATGGCCTTAGCCACTGAGCTGTGACGACAGCTCCCCAGTGAACTGGATGTACCAGTGATATGACATGTAGATCTCACTCTTACCAACACTACTTTGCATGTCCACTGTGGCCCTTGCTTCATTAAGCCCAGAGGGATCTTGCACAGTTTGAATGTGTTGTGGGGTGCATTGTTCTCTTCCACTGTGCAAAACCGTTCCAGGAGTTGGCACAAGGGCTATACGCAAGCCTAACAGGCTGTGCCACGCTTCTATAACTCCATGGCTTCATTTGCCTGATCAGCAGTCCAGCAAGGAGACCAGAGGAGGAGGAGAACACTTGTCTGAAAATTTTCCATCCAATAAAGAAATGTTTTCCGTTTTCAGGGTGGAGCTGACAACGATCCATCAGATTGTTTTAGTTATCTTGACAGACTACAATAAAGCAGTTAAATCAACCACAACAGCCACAAAAGGGAAAGAGAAAATGTTGGCATTGCTGGGTAACAATGAAAGTACACCAACCCAGTGAGGGCCCCCTCGAGCCACAACCATCTACAAAAGGCACTTTTCTTACCTTTTGGTCATGGTTAGCCCCGATAATCTTTCCATGGACGAGAAACTGAGATGATAAAAGCCTGCTTAAGCTAATGTCTTCTGACGTAAAGGGCAAGGTAGCGAGTCAGTTATGCAAGGTCATTTATGAGGTATTCTAGCTCACGCTCTGGATTTTGGTCTGGGACAGCCGTTTTACCAAGACCTCTTTTCATTGGTCCTGAAATGCGTACGCTTTTCCAATTGTACATGTCTGCTCCTCCTCAGATTCACCACAGACCACAGACAGTCCTGGTTGGTGGGATGTTACCACATAAGCACATGCAGGGCTTCACACACTATGACAGCTGAACAGGAACTGGAATATTCCACAGGTAGCAGGATGAGTCACACCTGCCTGCACAATATGGCACTATGTCACACAAATGCTCAAAGGGTGCTGTGCTGTAGCATCCATTATAGCGCAGTGTCATAGACCTCCTGTTGAAAGGTAGCGGGAGGGAGACCAGGCTGAGGGTGGTCCCAGTTTGGATCTCTGTTTGTGGGAGGTGTTGAGGGAGGTGGTGGTCCTGGAATGACAGGACTGTGGCCCCTCAGCTGCTCGCGAACATCTTGTTCCAGGCTTGGAGGGACAACTAACTGATCCTCAGGGTCCTGCTGAGCAGGCGCTGCAAAATAGCCAGATTTCTTCTTGGGGGCTTCTAGCGCCACCTCGATGATGTTGTGACTGTCCTCTGGTGCCACTACAGAGCCATTTGAGAGCTTCTTCCCAAAGAGGCTGGAAGTAGATGGAGACTTCTTTAGATCTGAGATCTCTCTTCCGCACACAGCCAAAAGGCAGCCGTTAGTAGTCGAGACCACCACGCTGTTTTGCCGACGCACCTTACTGTTGTTGAAATCGGAGCCCCGGGAGTCATGGCGGAGGTCCACCTCCTTGGGGCTGTCAGGAGGCCCAGAGCGGAGCTGGAAAGCACAGCAGTGGATGTCCACCTCCACCTCAAGCTTACTCCCGTTGGAAATAACACCCTCTAGTGGAGCCTCGTCATCGCTGTCTAGGCCATTGTCAGACTGATTGCTGGAGAAGGTGGCGGAGGACGGTTGGCGCTGAAACAGAGCTGGGTGAGCTCCAGGTCCTAGACTGCCAGCTGGACCCCCAGTATTGCAGAGAGTGACTGCTGGGTGCAGGCTGCAGCGGCGCTCTGGTCGTGCATTCGACCCCGAAGAGGGGTGCTCATCAGATGCTGTTGACCCAGCCTCACTGCCTACCTCTGAGGCAGACGTCTCGCTGTTGAACTCTGAGGCAATCCCACTGCTCGAGGAAGGTGTGGCTGGGTCCACAGGTGGCACAGATATGGGGACAGTGATAGGTGTAGGCGTCCCTCGGATATCACTCGTGCTGAGAGGAGGCTCACAGGTGCAGCTGTCCTCACCTATGTGAAGGGCCACCACCACTGCCCCAACATTGTCTCGGCACCCATAGCTCTGGGCCAGGGTGCAGAGCTTTTTGGCAGCAGCTCGGGGATCTCGGACAGCCAGCACAGTCTTCACTGCTTCCTGGTAGGAGAGGCGCTGAAAGAGTGCCCTGTTCCCGAGAATCAGGAACTCATCCTGTGAACACAGCGGTTCGGTGCGCACCCAGGGCTTGGGCAACACCCAGGGTGACAGGTAGGAGCAGCCCAGCAGGCGAGAGCAGCACGTAACACCACTGACCTTGTTATCCTATAGCATGTAAGGGTCAAAGGAAACATCAGTGGTTAGAAAGGAAAGTCTTGTGTGAACTTCACAGTATGATGGTCAATATAAATCTAAAAATATAACCAGAAGCCCTTTTATGAAAACGTTAGACAGTAGTCATAGTTTGAAACTAGCAATGATTAACCCCATATGAAGTCCATGCAACAGGATCTGACCACAGACACTGTGTCAGCATGTATGGTTAAACAGTAGGCAGTGGGTGGTGTCCTACCTCAGTGATTATAGCCTTGGCGGTTTTGACCCGTTCCATTTCCTCGGCACTCTGCTCCAGGCTGAAGACCTTGGACAGGGCCAGCGGCTGGCCATCACGGCACAGCACCGCCTGACAGGTGCCCACGTCGGCCACAGTCAGGCCGAAGTAGCTGCCCGGCTCTGAGGACTCGTGATGAATGTAGCAGAGCAGAGCTGACGCCCCCAGTTTCTGTCCGGCCATCCCCAGCTTTCTGTGAAGTACAAGAGACAGAAAAAGAGACGCAATTAACAATTATGTATTTATTTTTAATTAACCATTAGATATATTGCTTTGGCCTGGGTGATACATACCGGCTACAAGGGCATGAAACTAATATGCCCTACTACAATAACTGCACAGATAGAGAAACTATCTGTAATTTACCATGTAACGATTTTGATTATTATTAAATCCTAATAAAAGCTTAGTTAGGGCATCAAGCCAACAGAGATCAATATTAAAGCTGAGGTATATAACGTCTTATAAGTCTTTGAAGCTGTGTGTGTGTCTGTAATCATATGTGGTTGTGTGTGTTTTGTTTTACACACCTGTGTGAGGTGAGGAAAGTGTTGCACATATACACACTGTCCACACCGCTGTGCTGAATCTCTTCAGCGAGCACATCCCCCATGGTGCACTGGAGCAGACGAGGAACCTCCTCATTACGGTCGCCATCAAAGATCCCGTAAGCTGCCTCCATGCTGTCCCCAAAACGGTCCACTGCTAGCACAGATACACATAACCTACAAAGAGCAGACCAAAATCATACGAAAGCAACTCTCATGTTACATCATCACCTTCCAAAAACATCTAATGTGATTAAAGTATATGCAGACATCTCCTTTCTCTCTCAAACCATAAGCACAAAAGTTCCTCCGCACATGTAAACAGATCAGAGAGAAGAGACTGACACTAATCGTGGAGACAGAGCAGAAGTCCCGCCCCTCTGAGGGGGGAGCCTAGCGTGTGATTGCTTCATTAAAGATGAAACGTGTGCTTCACACCCACAGGAATGAATCAGATTTTATGAAACGAAACTGCCCAACACTGCCTACTGCCCAGAGGGAAGACAAGCATACGTTAAAGCCACACTGCCAAGAATTTCATCTTCTTTCAGATCTTCTGGCTAATTTTTACTAGCCTAATGTTTTCTTTCTTTTTTTTTTTTAACAAGTGTAACAAAGACAGTAACATTTATTTGCTCAAATCTTGAACTTGTGGCTAAAATAAACGCACTTATATAAAACACATAGGCTGGTGGGTGTAACGTATACACAGTAGGCAAGCACAGTATGGCATGCGCCCGTCCCCTGGGCCCCGATGACGGCTGGCAGGAAGGCAGGGCCTGAACTCGACGGGGACGAAGCCCAGCGAGGGCGGCGGGGAGAGGAACACCGTGAGTGAGTGAGGGGCGGTGTGCGAGTCCCGAGTCCTGACTTCGTGCCTCTCGTGTCCGTCATCGTCATCCTCCCCTCTCTGGTGGCTGAGGTCCTCCTCCTGTCGTCACTCGCGTCCCTCGGCGGTGTCTGGGAATCGCGTGCCGTCTCCCACTCACTCGTGGTTCTCTCCCCGCCGTCCTCGATGGACTTCATCCCTGCTCGGAGTTCGACCAAACTTCTTGCCGGCTCATCAGGACCCGGGGTACAGGCGCAAGCCATACACAGCATTCACACTTAGCTTGCTCACATCGCTAAAATGTGTGTTTAGATTCTGTTCTTCCCTAAGAACAAATTGCAAACAAGAAACATTAGTGAATGTCAGAATCTTTGTAAAAACTGCGTAAAAGAAATTTCTTCTTATGAACGGTTGGTGAATGAGGCCCAATGGTCTTAAAGTAACTAGGCTTCAGGGATTCTCACTTGTTCCTCTGGCCACACATCTCAGCATAGCCATGATCCCATAATGTTGATGTGCCCTGGGAGTCCCCTGCATTTAGGGATGGCTTCTGGTCCAATTTCAGCGTTGTTATGTGACTGAGAGAGAGAGAGAGAGAGAGAGAGAGAGAGAGATTTAAATAAAACTGTCCACTCTTAAAACTACAGATAATCTATATTTAAAAATCAAATGATCAGTGTATTTCCACTTAATATGATGTAAACAAACAGATCAGTTAATCCTTAGATGATGAATGAAATTAAAACCATTTTATTTTGGGAACTTCAAAAAAGACACCTACTACAATCCAAACAACTCAAAAACATCATTTAAAAAACTTAAGGCAGTCAAAGTTGTTGTTTTTTCATATATTCTACATATTTTAGCTTTTTGAAATCTCAGCAAAGCAATTTTCGACTTTATCAAATTCAGACAAAAGCTTTTTGAAAAGGAAAAATATACCATCTAAGTCAGTATTTTATCATCTGTACAAATCATTAGAACTGATTTCCAGGTAGCCTTTAGGATCACAAAGTCATCTAGATGTTTAATGTCACATTTGTTTAATGCTCCTCCATAAAAAATCCATTATATTTAAGTACAAATCAGACAGTTTCTTCCTACGATAAACATATGTCAGATGTAAACAGAAAACATGGAGGCTGCAAGTTTATTTGCTAGAAATCATCTGGCATTTCTTGATTTTGGCTTATTTTGCAGATATTTTTGAGCACAAATGCAGCAGATAAAATGTGGATTAATTGTAGATTTTCAAAATTACTTTACAATTATTTTCACATTTGTACAGAGTTGTCAATTTGCACTGATGCCTTGTTCGATTCTTAATTCAAGTGGTCTTCACGTGGCCCCTTGTGGTGAGAAACTACAAGACCACTTGAAAGCGTCATTCTATACAGCGTAATGATTTGTTTATCAACATCTGATCCATGTTTGTGGCAGAGCTGTAGGAAATGCAGGGGCTCACCTAAACAGATTGAGGGTTTTGTGCTCCAGCATGAGGCTACTGTTGCCTGTCAGGTCCAGCTCCTGGAGTGTGGCAGGCAGAGAGTCCGGCAGCAGGATCTCTGTGAGTTCATTGCAACTCACATCCACAAGCTACAAACAGAGCACACATAATACAAAACAATACATGTACATACACAGATCAGGCATAACATCCTTTTACCCTGTTCTTCAGTCATTCTCAGCACTGCAGTAACAGTGATGTGGTGGTGTGTGTTGTGCTGGCACGAGTGGATCAGACACAGCAGTGCTGCTGGAGTTTTTAAACACTGTGTCCACTCACTGTCCACTCTATTAGACACTCCTACCTTGTCAGTCCACCTTGTAGATGTAAAGTCAGAGACGATAGCTCATCTGCTGCTGCACAGTCTGTGTTGGTCATCCTCTAGTCCTTCATCAGTGGTCACAGGACGCTGCCCACAGGATGCTGTTGGCTGGATATTTTTGGTTGGTGGACTATTCCCAGTCCAGCAGTGACACTGAGGTGTTTAAAAACTCCAGCAGCACTGCTGTGTCTGATCCACTCAGACCAGCACAACACACACTAACACACCACCACCACGTCAGTGTTACTGCAGTGCTGAGAATGATCCACCACCCAAACAGTACCTGCTCTGTGAGGGACCATGGGGGTCCTGACCACTGAAGAACAGGGTAAAAGGGGGCTAACAAAGTATGCAGAGAAACAGATGGACTACAGTCTGTAACTGTAGAACTACAAAGTGCACCTAGCATGTATTACGTTTTATGTGTTGAATGCAATTTTATGAATTTTATTACCCACAGGTTCAAACTACATGATATAAGATTATTTTTTTGTTAAAATTGAAGGAAGTAGCATTACTAAGCCAGGAGAAAAAAACACATGCTAACATGTGGTGTCTGTGTGCTGCTCCGAGTCGCCCTGTAAAGCTTGAAATAATAATTTAAAAGTCAGAGGTGTCAGGTTGCATTTCGGGTTGGATCAGATTTTGCGGGTTTTTTGAAACACATCGTTCGTCTTTGCGTATTAACGTCACACAGACAGACTCAAAACGAAGGTCTGGTTCAATGTTTAGGTCTCAATTACAAAATCAATGCTATACTAATGAAGATAAATAGAAAGACTACAGTGGATAATTCATGTACATCCTTGGAGGACAATCCTTCATCAGGTTTTGATTGACTTCTTTTTGAATACTCTTTCAAGACGCTTGCAATCATCAGATTCATCCGCTGGAAGGGGTCTGACGCACAACCGATGTTATAAAATGTTCCTCCACACGTTGTACCACCAAATCCCCAAAACGTACATAGTGTAACTTTAAAAGCAAAACAGCAAAGCCCACTGAGGCACATTCTCATGTAAGCACAAGTACCTATCAGTGTAAATCTACGTGATTTAGCATGTCGTGTCCTTTCCTCAGACACACTCACCTTAATCTCAGGCAGGTTAAGGACCTCAGGGAAGACACTGATGTGATTGGAGTGTGCAATGAGGGTATGCAGCCTCTTGCAGCTGGACACTGTGGAGGGGATGGTCTTCAGCTTGTTGCCGCTCAGATTCAGCTCCTCCAGTAACTCGAGCTTACTCAGCTTACTAAGAACATCAACACAGTGCCAAGGATATGACTCAGTAAAGAAAAGTACAACCCCAATTCCAAAGAAGTTGAGACGCTGTGTAAAATAGAAACAAGTGTACATAAAAACAGAACGCAAGTTGAAAGTGAGACATTTTACCATTTCATGAAAAACATTAACTCATTTAGAACTTGATGGCAGCAACGCATCTCAAAAAAGTTGGGACAGGGGCAACAAAAGGCTGGAAAAGTGTACAGTACATAATCTACAGTACATAATACCATTAAAAGATTCAGAGAGTCTGGAGAAATCTCTGTACACAAGGGACAAAGCTGACGGTCAGTACTGGATGCTTGTGATCTTCGGGTTGTCAGGCAGCACTGCGTTAAAAACAGGCATGATTCTGTACTGGAAGTCACTGCATGGGCTCAGAATCACTTATGGAAATTATTGTCTGTAAACACAGTTCGCCATGCAATCCACAAATGCAAGTTAAAGCTGTGTCATGCAAAGAAGAGACCATATGTCAACATGATCCAGAAACACCACCTTCTTTTCTGGGCCAAAGCCCATTAAAATGGACTGAGGCAAAATGGAAAACTGTTCTGTGGTCAGATGAATCAAAATTTGAAATTCTTTTTGGAAACCAATAATCCTGCGGACTCGAGGGTTGAGGGACCATCCAGCCTGTTATCAGCGCATAGTTTAAAAGCCTGCATCTCTGCAGTATATAGAGGTTTTAGAACAATGTCTCTTTCAGGGAAGGCCTTGCATATTTCAGCAAGGCAATGCTAAACCACATACTGCATCCATCACAACACCATGGCTTCCGGGTGCTGGACTGACCTGCCTGCAGTCCAGACCTTTCACCAATAGAAAACATTTGGCGTATCATGAAATCAAAAATCCAGCAAAGGAGACCCAGGACTGTTGAGCAGCTAGAATCCTACATCAGACAGGAATGGGACAACATTCCTCTCCCAAAACTCCAGCAACTGGTCTCCTCACTTCCCAGACGTTTACAGACTGTTGCTGAAAGAACAGGAGACGCTGCACAATGGTAGACACGGCCCTGTCCCAACTTTTTTCAGATGCGTTGCTGCCATCAAGTTCTAAATGAGTGAATGTTTTTCATGAAATGGTAAAATGTCTCACTTTCAACATCTGATCTGTGTTCTATGTTCTACTGTGAATAAAATATGGGTCTATGAGATTTGCAAATCATTGCATTCTGTTTTTATTTACAGTTATTTACATTTTACACAGCTTCCCAACTTTTTGGAATTGGGGTTGTAGATGAGAGAATATGTTTACATGCACTGGTCCACAAACACGGTCATAGCATATGTAGAGTCTGTGATACCTTGCAGGGAAGGACAGTAGCTGATTATAGGCCATGTGCAAGACCCGCAGGTTCTGGTGTCCCACCAGCAGGGCAGCGCAGTTCTCATTCAGGTTGTTTTCTGTAAGGTACAGCTCCTGGAGGGTGCTAAGGCTCTCCTCTGATTGGCTACTTGGGGGGATTGTCTCCAGTGCATTGGCTGACACATTCAGGTATTTTAAGCTGGGAGGAGGAAAAAAATAAACACCCAGGCGTATGTTTAATAATATCCTTCTGATATTCAGGCATGACCAAATAAATGGACGCACAATTCTTCTAATGTTCTAATGAGTTCTGTGCAATAATGGATGTAATGTAATGTCTTCTCATCAAGCATGTTGTGCTGAAACAGATGAGACAGGGAATCGATAAGCTTGCATCACTTAATGGAAGCTATCTGAAAACACTTAGAGAAAGAAATGTCCTGGCCAAAGCACAGGGATGTTCTGAAACACCCAGAGCTCAAAACAACCAAGACATCATTATCAGAGCTTTGGTTCCTTAACGCTGACCAGGGATTTTGACCAGAAGAGAATGTAAGCGTTGCTTCTCAAGCTCCTATTACATCACCACACCCTGGGTTACTTCCTCCTCTATACAGCCAAGGAGATCTACAGTATTTTCAGCGGTTTTTAAATATATCAAAAGTGTGGTCATCCCAGGTTTACTAGTTTTATCAGATGGAAACCTAGTGGTGTTTGCTGGGCTACTACTCATGTGTTTGTGTGTTCTGTTGGTGCTGCAAAAGGGCAGTGGAGCACGCTACAGAGTCACAGGCCCACAGGGCAGAGAGAGGCACAGCTGGAGCTCTCTTAGCACCTGCCACAGACCGTGTGAGAGAGAGGGATGCACAGCGATGGAGGGAGAGATGGAAGAAGGGGAATAAAGGAGGAAGAGATAGGGAAGGAAGAAGGGAGATAGAGAGGGTAGAGGGTAGGCATTGAATGAAGGCAGAAGGTAATGGAGGAGAGAGACGGGCAAGGAAGGAATGATAGAGAGAGAGGGAGGGAGGTAGGAAAGAGGTCTAGTACAGGAGAGACAGAGCCAGAGAAAAGAGAGAGAGAGAAAGAAAGAAAGATAAACAGATCAAAGAGAGAGAGAAAGAGAGAGAGGGTGCACAGGACAGAAGGAGGGAACGACCTACTTTAAGGCCTTGTAGAAGAAGCTCTCCGGGAGCTCGCCAAGCTTGTTGTGCTGCAGATCGAGGGCTTCCAGTGGGATGTGGTCAAGTAGGTCGGGCAGTTTCTGCAGTGCATTACTGCCAGCCAGTAGCTTCCGCAGACTCAGGCCACTGAGCAGCCTAGAGAGAGAGAGAGAGAGAGACAAAGAGAGAGTGATATGTCCAAACTGACAGGAAGACTCCACTGTCTGGAGCAGTGCATTTGATCGCTTCTGAAACTGAGGCATGAAAACTAAATATGACCAAATAAATTTATCAGCTCTCTCTTTCAAATTGCTTCCCAGCCCCAAATGCCAACACAGCACAATTCAAGCTTGGAGAAAAAAGAAAAAAGAAACAGAGCAAAGCAAAGTCCCAAATGGAGCACCAACAACCAGCTGTGTGTTATCTCATTTCGGGGAACCTTTCTGGCCCATTGACATGTAAATGACTGCGCTGTCAATGAGGAATTAGATGAAAACGCACATTCATCCTTGTGACTCTTGCATCTCAATCTTTTGACAGAGACAGCTAGTGGAGTCACCTAATCATCTGTCCGACGACAGGCGGTGTCCTGGTTTTCCTTCCGAGTCTGGCTAGACTCTTATTCCAGCCAATGTAAATCATATTAATACGATGCACTGTCAAATAAATGACCATGAAATGCTGAGACTGAGACGCAGAAAAGGAAGAGAAAATGAAGTCTACTGGGCCTCGGGACAGACAGCTGGACAGGACTTGAAGCATACAAACGCACACTCACTGACCTGGCCGGCAGCTCCAGCAGCAGATTATGGGAAACATCCAGCACCTCAATCTTTCTGCTGTCGCACACCCAGTCTGGTAGATATTCCAGAAGATTCCTATCAAACCACGGCAAAGTTAATCATGTCCACAAGTACAGGTTGAGGGCTGTTTGCTGTTTATTCATCATATTTCAAAAATGCCAACCACAAATCAAAACAAGCGATTAGCTGCACATCAGCTCACCATGAAAGGTCCATGTGTGTCAGTTGGTTGGGAACTGGATAGACGTTTACTGTGGCCAGACCTGAGAATGAAAATAATGTACCAAAGCACACTTTTTCAGCAGTGTAACACAGTTGACTGTGTATGGAGTGCGTGGGAAATGGTCAACAGTCAACTAAGACGTAAGCACATCTGTTACAGCTTTACTCACGATTGTTGCTGGCATGAAGAGTGCGCAGTGCAAAGCCGCTGAGTGTGAGCGTCTCTAGCTGGTTGCGCTGGCAGTGCAGGGTCTCAAGGTTGCAGGCAGCACTCAGGTCCAGCGAAGTCAGCCGGTTGTCCCTCAGGTCCAGTTGAGTGAGCTGCTTTATGGGTTCCAGAGTCTCGCTCTTCACACAGTGGAGCCCATTTAGCCTGGAACACAACAAAGACATCAATAAGACTGAGGACCCTGTTTATGTGGGAAAGCTAAGTCAGTATGTTCAATCAATATATTGATGTTTTTGTGACCACATATTGTTTTAATAACACTAAGCTTTAAACATGATGCATCAAGGGTGGGAGGAGTTCCATGTAAATAAGCCAATGAAAGGCGAAGTGTTGGTATTTTTGCGTAGTCACTGTGATAAGAAAGCATGTTCAAGAAATGTTTGCAAGGTAGTTTTAGGTTATTTGTTGTTCGGCATTTATTCACTGGGTTATTCTGAGCTGAGTAGCAAACGAGCTGTTAGTAAAAAGAAAACTCTGCTTATGTACGGCGTAGCAGTGGCCAACAACAGCTGGTTAATGAAGCACCATGACTTATGCAAAAGCTGTCATTCTAATCGCGGTGAAAGCTGCAACATGCTGGAAATGCATGGCAGTTTCAGTGAGTCATGGAATAATGTCCTTGATAATCACAGTTATGATACTATATGGCAGCAGTTAAACTCGATTACTAACTGGCGTCCTTTATGACACTGATAAACAGCCTATTACAAATGTGGCTATATAGTCCTAAACAGGTCCATTATTTTACCTATTTACAGTGGATTAACAAAGAAATGGAGGAGAATTAAAGGTGCAGTATGTAAGATTAAAGAATTAGCAGAAATGGAATATAGTATATAAAACCATGTTTTCATTGGTGTATAATGAACTACAGGTGACTGCATTGTCTTTTTTGTTAGCTTAGAATGAGCCCTTCATATCTGCACACTAAGCAGGGTCGTCTTCCATCAGAGGCTGCCATATTGTGTCGCCCTGTTTCTACAGTAGCCCAGAACGCATAAACCAAACACGAGCTCTAGAGCTGGATCACAAAGAAATAACTAGAATCAGAATCAGTGGCTGCTGCTGGTGCTGGCTGACCATTTTGTGTTGTGCGAAGATTGTGAACCCAAATTTTGACAAATGGAGGATCACACTTTTTGTTTAGCAAGGAAAGGTGAATCCTCATCGTCAAACAAGCAAAAACATAAAGAAGCAAAACAAAATTGGGACAGGCGACGGCAGAAAACCTGATGGCCACCATATCGCTGCTGTCGGAACAAAACCTTGTATCTCCTTTTTTGTTGTTTTTCAGGTTTTGGCATAATTTGAAAATGCTTGTTGTCCTTTACATTGTGTGTAAATTTCCTGATGAACCGACCAAAACAAACGGCCCAAAATGACTTGTAAAAACGTCCGGTTCCATTGACTTACGTTAAAAGTAAAGTATGTTTTTTCTTTCTCCTGTAAAGTCATTATTCTGGAGATACGAGGTTTTGATCCGACAACAGCGATATGTTTTACTACACGCTTGGAAAGGCAGGGACAGAGGGGTATTCAGTTGGTTGCAATCTGCAACATCACCGCTAGATGCAACTAATGCCGGCCTTATACCAAACGACTTTTCAAGCGATTTCACTGTGGCAGACAAATTTCCAACGTCGGAATAAAATCACTGAAAGTCTTGCTGGAGTTGCGTCGCGTTTGCGTCATCTCAATCGTTTAGTGTGAGGTGGTCAGGACGGCTGTCTTAAGTCAGTCTTTTTCTCGTCTTGACGCTGTGGCAAAATCAACCGTGTTTAATATTATCGTAAGTTTTGAGTCTTGGCTAATGCAAATAGTGACGTGCCAGGGGTGCGCGTGAGAGCGAGCAGGTGAGTGCATGCATGTAGCGCGACAGAGAGAGAGAGCGCATGCGTGAGAGCCTGAAATCTCTGTAAAAAGGCAAATCTGCTCCACTTTAATACAATAATCATATTAACCCAAATATGTAACCTGTTTAATATTTCAAGTTCACTGAGTCTGTAACAGTGATGTAAGGAAATGTGCAGAGGACTTTAAGAATGGCATTATTGAAGAATCATCAATGTTTTTTTTTCCTTTTTTTTGCTTTCTGTTACACTGGTTTCTGATTTTGTTTGATGTTTTATGGTTTAGTTCAACACCCAATCTGCCAGAATATACAGCTCTACAGTTGAACTGGACTGAGCCCCAGATCTTTACATGCTCAGCCAACATATCTTCCCATCTGTACCACTACAGAGTGGAAGGAAAAGGGTTTCTCTGCTTGTAAATTTTCACCAGGTGCATGATGGGGAGCAAATAGTGACGCTGCGAGATTCCTAGTCTTTGCAAAATCATAGTCTGTGACTAAAACTGTGACACTGTCTTTAGATGTGAGAGGGTGTCAGACTTTAGTCTTTCAAAAGTCTTTTCAAAGTCTTTTCGAGGTCTTCTAGTGTATGGTTAACATAAATCCTTAAGTGCAGGCAGTCTACAGGAACATGCGTACCAGCACAGAATATCATATCATTCCTCTGGAGGGAGAGGAATCCCATCCACGGAACCTCATCCGGTTGCCGTGATGTCTCAAAAATTTGAAGCATGCTTTTTTCCCCACTCTTCTTGATGTCACTAACATGCTCTTTGCATTATGCAATAGCTGTCACATTTCGAGGTAAGCTTCAGCACAAGCTGTTCCTTGTCCCGTTTTGTCATCACTTCAATTCGAAGAAGTTTTCTGGTGGTTTCAAATATTTGCTCATGCTGTGCTTGCAGCTCAGCCCCTCTGCTATGAAGCGTTCTTGGTGCTGCCTAAGTGAACTACCATGTTTATCCACTGTGCTTAGCACAGCAGTTTAAATACACAAGAAAAACGATTGGCTGAAAAGTAAGTTATAGGCACACCCTCTTATTTATTCTGCTTCGTTTAACCCTTCTGCACATAGCACACCTGGGTGTACCCAGAAAAAAAATGCATGTTTTCTTTTTGTCTTTGTGACATACACCGATCAGACATAACATTATGACGCTCATTGTCCATTTTATCAGCTCCACTTACTATATAGGTGCACTTTGTAGTTCTACAGTTACAGACTGTAGTCCATCTGTTTCTCTGATACTTTGTTAGCGCCCTTTTACCCCGTTCTTCAGTGGTCAGGACCTCCATGGACCCTCACAGAGCAGGTACTATTTGTGTGGTGGATCATTCTCAGCACTGCAGTGACACTGATGTGGTGGTGGTGTGTTAGTGTGTGTTGCGCTGGTCTGAGTGGATCAGACACAGCAGTGCTGCTGGAGTTTTTAAACACCTCAGTGTCACTGCTGGACTGAGAATAGTCCACCGACCAAAAATATCCAGCCAACAGCGTCCTGTGGGCAGCAGATGAGCTATCGTCTCTGACTTTACATCTACAAGGTGGACTGACAAGGTAGGAGTGTCTAATAGAGTGGACAGAGAGTGGACACAGTGTTTAAAAACACTCCAGCCGCACTGCTGTGTCTGATCCACTCGTACCAGCACAAAACACACTAACACACCACCACCATGTCAGTGTTACTGCAGTGCTGAGAATGATCCCCAAATAGCACCTGCTCTGTGAGGGTCCATGGGGGTCCTGACCACTGAAGAACAGGGTAAAAGGGGGCTAACAAAGTATCAGAGAAACAGATGGACTACAGTCTGTAACTGTAGAACTACAAAGTGCACCTATATAGTAAGTGGAGCTGATAAAATGGACAATGAGCATAGAAACAAGGAGGTGGTCATAATGTTAAGCCTGATCGGTGTATAACACACATAGGCATGACTGACAGGAAAATGGGACCAAAGCACTGAAGACACACTGCTGTCGGAAACCCAAAACAAAGGAAGAGGAGCATTCAGGATCACTGCAACGGACAGAACACTACAACAGAACCCCAAAGGACGGACAATGACTCAGGCGAAGTGTGGAATCCTCCAACTGACCGACTTCATGTGGCTCGGGCCGAGAGGAACCTTTGAAGCAATTCCAGGGGAACATTTTATTTGCAATGGAAGTCCCTTTGAGGGCCATATCGAGAGCACTGGTGATGTGTTTGCAGTTTCACAATGGAAAACTACGCTCCTTGATGTTCGGACGTATCTCCAGCTGGTTAAACACCCCCCTCAAGCAGAGAGCATCCTGTTCTGAGGGAAGGTGGCAGTAGCTAAGCTCTCCTGCTACCTAATGATAATGAAGAGCATCAAAGTTTCTGCTCCTTTAAACTTTGTGGGCACTCCATCTCCTTACTCACCATCTGATGCTCGTCAAGGTTCCTCTGGAAAGAAACGTGAATATGTGCAGACCTATGACACTAACAGAGGAGTAAGTCTTGAAAAAACAAACAAAAAAACTTGCTGGCTGTTCTTTGTAAAGCATCTCTGAATACTGGCGCTGGTCTAGGATTTGCCTCAGAATAAAGATGAGTAAAAGCTGGGGGTCAGAATCTAGATTTAGATCAATATATCTACTCCGAGATCCCTCAGGAGTATAGTCAGAACCAGGTGAAAAAGGTTCTACCCCACCCTCCTTCTCTTGCTCTCTTCTGAAGTCTCTCTGTCTCTCTCTCTCTCTCTCTCAGCGCCAATCTTCTTTATGAGTCTGGCTGGAACTCTGATCCACCACAGGTGTGGTAAGGCCCTTGTAAATCCACAGTCCCACATGGAGAATAAGTCTTCTCTCAAGGTGAGAAGCAGAAACGGAGCACAACAACTGAACCACATGGTTATGATTTACAGTGGAAAAAATATGAGACTGAAAGCTCCAACGTGGGGTGGGGGGTTAAATACTGTGCATAAAGAAAATATTTATAGGTCAGATGAGATGAGTATATTTGAAAATGGACGGTCAGAAGTACGTAAGAGAGACCCACTCAATTTATCAAGTCTCTCCCTCTGTGATGCACCAAAGGGCGATCTTGTAACGTTACCATTGTATATTGATCCTGCATTATGCATGAACAGACTGACAAGAGTATTAGCTCAGGGACAGGAAAGAGAAGCAGGGAGAAAGAGAATGGAGACAGAGACGGGCAGCGAGTGAAAGATAAAGATTAAAGTGAAAGCACAAAAGAGGAGAGAGTGAGTGAGAGAGAGAAAGAGAGAGAGAGACAAATGGACAATAGATTCTGATGGCTCACCGTAAGTCGATGCTCTTGACGTGGCTCATCCGCAGCAGGCCGCTAAGCTCCAGGGCCTCCACTCGGTTCCCGGCCATTGCCAGCTTGTCCATGGCACCAAGCCTCTCCAGCACAGCAGGGATGTCGGGGAAATTGTTAAAAGAGAGCCCCAGGCTGCAGAGCTGCGTCAGGCCGCCCAGCTCCTCGGGCAGCGAGTTCAAGTGGTTCCCGTCCAGACAGAGTGTCTGGAGGCTGGGCGACAGACAGACAAGTCAACTCCCGTTATTCTGGGTCATATTAATCTCTCTGGACAGACACACTCTGTGACCCCTCCATAAGAAGTGTGGAAGACGGCACTGGTTAATATGAAATTCCAGTCATGCTTTGTGTTAATCACCTCCATGATTTAAGCCGGACTGAGAGCATTAAAACTGGTCTGATTTCTAAGCCTGATTTAATCTGGTTGCATAACGAGCACAGCCGAGCTTAATGCATTTCACTGGCTCAATTAGTAAAGGAAAAAAAAATGAAGTTTATCTGACAGGGGATTGGCTCATGTGAGGAGAACGTGGGTTCATGTGCCTGGAAAAAAAAAGCCACTCTGGTGGCAGGATTGCTCTGCAATGTCTAATGCCCTGCATAATTTATGCAAATTTCAAAGAATATTCATAAGCACAACCACTCTCATTATCATACACTAAGATTTCACATCACCACCAAGACAAAAATCCAGTCCTCCAAGTCATATTGCTTTTATGAAGAGGGGAGTGGCCAGTGCCGTTATCACTGCTGCACGTACAGCGCACACTTGTATCAACATGCAAGGGACTCAGACTGATTTGCATGTATTTTTTTTTATATTTGCAACTCAGCACACTGCATGAGTAGCCACAAATGGACAGCTTTTTAGGTATTAAGAAAATAGAAGAGGTATGGAGACTATGCATCCAACGTTCTGACCTCTGAAGGTTGCCAATGCAAGGTGGAATGGAGCTGAGCCCATTGCAGGAGAGGTTGAGTTCAGACAGGGTCTGGATCTCAGACACGGACTCAGGGAACACACCTAGCCGATTGTGAGACAGATTCAGGCTCTTCAGCTGGGCGAACCTGCAAACACACACAGAGCCCTCCCCCCATCAGTGAAGCTGGCACAGCGATAAGATACACAATCATTAACTCATACTGCTGGTGACGTTCTGTGGGGGAAAAATACTGTCATTACGATAAACCTGCTCCATTGTTCCTTTCTCATGGAAATATGCAGTGCTGCTTTGTTATGCTTGTTTTAGCAGCATGGGTTGGACATTTTTGGGTGCAGGTCTCTAAGGAAAGGCACTGGCTGTCTGACCTGGCCTCTTTTGCTTGCCTGCAGTAATGACCGAGACGCCTTTTGTGTCCTGGATATAACAGTTGAGTGGCGCATAGGATGGATTCTGGATGAGTGATCGTCACAAACCTTTCTGGCCCAAAATGGCTCCAAGCTAAATAATATGAAAATTGTGTCACTGATACCACTTTGAACATTCTGATAACTGATAATAACAGATTCCTATTTTATTTAACACATTAAAATCCCAGGTTTATTACATCCTAAGGCTTATTATCCTGTAATTACATGGACTACAATGCAAACTGGCTTGTCCATGGCCATTTCAGGAGCAAAACATTACACTACTGACTGATGCCCGTTGTCAACTGTAAAATGTCAACTATTACTGTGAGTTTTCAATTATAAGCAAGCACAGATATAGGAAATGTGGGTCATTGCTGAGATTTGATATTTTACATGGGCATGTCTCTCTCTCTCTCTCTCTCTCTAAATATATATATATATATATATAATATATATATATATATATAATTGAAATTTGAAATGATGATCAATAAAATGACATTTTAGTCAGATCATCTGATCTAATATTATCATTAACCTTTACTAATTCTGATGAATGATTTTTCTTTTTTATTATTTTCATGCTGTAATATACAAGGTGATTCATCTGATGTAAAATGATTTATTTGTAATAATCATTACAGATCAATGCAGTAAACTGTAAATGGTGAGCATAAAGTTTATTATGTAATTGTACAAGGTCTCAGTATGAACCTCCTCCAGCTGTACGGAAAACATCAACACCATAGTCAAACTCATCCCATACTGGATTGAGCATGTCGGGTGTCGTTGCACTCACGGCTCTATCAGTGCGATTTTGGAGATCATCCAGTGTTGTGGAACCAACGACGAACGCTCTGAGCTGTTGGAGCTTCACTGCCCACGAAAATCACACTGCACAGTTATGACGGATTCACTCTTATTGAAGTGGAGAACGCAGAACGCTTTCTGCTCAGGGGTCTCATCTCCTCGCAGACTGAAGGGAGCCATCTTCCACTGACAGTCAGAAACTCTATGACCCCCTCTTTCAGTTGGATTGTGATTGGTTCCTAGACGCCTCACAGTTGTAAAAATATGGCGCTTTGAAATCGGATGAATCTTTTTGAATCACCCTGTAGAATGATATACTAAGTATCTGCTGTTTATCAGCAGGACTTTCACCAATAAAGATCAATCCATGAGACTTCAATATCAGCTGATATTATCGGCCCATCCCTTTGGTCGGGCCCCCACACACACAGACATACCCACACCCACACACAGTGTAACTCTGAATGAAGTATTGTGGAATGGAGGACATGACTGTAGAGAATCCGCAGCTATTTCATAGTCATAGATGGCCGAGTCATAACATATGCTGAAGCTGGCTGCTTGGGAGAGCACTCCTGCCTCACAGCACACACACCCACACACACACACACACACAGATGCCCCTGTGCTGCCACACACAGTTGCTAAATATACCATACAGCTGAGATGAGCAAAGAGAAAGGGATGGGGCGGAGAGGGAGGGAGAGAGAGAGAGAGGGAGAGAGAGAGAGACAGCGAGTGAGTGAGAGAGAGACAGCAAGATACAACCATGTGTGAAAGCTGCCACGAGCAGAGCGACTTCTCTCATGCACACCCTTTCTCTCTTGTGCACACACACATACACATTAACACAGTCCATTTTCCGCTCTGTCTTCAGGTCTGTTCAGAGGACGGCAAAAACACTAAGGAAAGTTGATGATTAACATCTAATAGCATCATCTCCTGCATGGATTACCATTCACCACTCGTTCTCTGTTTGCCCTGAGCAGACAGTCAGCAAGCCAAGTGTCTTTAGCCAAGCATGGAACCATCCATTCTTACTCTTCTGCACCCAAAACAGTGAAGTCAGCATCACAGCCATATCATTGTCAGCGTACAAATCCAGCCATGATCAGTATCACACAGATCACATCCACAGCCTTATCAGCCCATTATGTAAAAGGGCATCTGAGCAACATTATGCAGTTATCTTATCAAAACCAACACCATGCAACTACAATAACAGTCACAAGCAGAACCATGTTCTAATGGACTCTGTCAAGTTAATCTAGATATCAGTTTATGAGCTGTTTTTGCAGTTTCTGTCTCGACCAGGCTGGAATCACAAACTTATGCCATGTTTAGAGGCAGGATGTGGGAAAGAACACAGGTCTTTATTTCTGGTGAGATAACTCCTACCGGTCAAAGTTGCAGAGTCCTCCAGGACCCTCCAGACTCATGAAGTTGTGCCGCAGGTTGAGATGTGTGACGTCTTGGCTGTAGAAAAGGTATTCAGGCACCTCCTCCAGACTGTAGCAAGACAGGTCCACCAGGCTGATGGTCTGAGAGACGACCTACACACAAACACATGCAACGGTATCATGGTAAAAACCACATTACCCACAAAAACAGTGGGTTGAATTTCCTGTGCTGTTGCTATGGTGCAGAAATAATAGCATGGGCACATAACATCAAGGTGCATTTAGGAGATTGTTCTGAATTTTTGATCGACTCAGAACACCTGTAGAATGTTTTGATATAGAAAGAGAAAATAAAAATGAAAAAATAAAAATACAACATGCAGCCCATGATCTGTTTAAGGCACAGATATAGTATAGATGTAGCTCAGGACAGTGTACCAAGAAGATTTAAATATTGGGTACGGGATGGACAGCTCGGGTCGTTCTGAATAATAGTGAGCAATATGGAAAAAATATCATAATGCTGAAATAAACAATAAACAAAAAAAATAAACAAGATATTTATGGCAAAATTCTTACTAGTAAAAATGTTTCCCCCAATAAAATGAATGGGGAAACTCATAAATTATCACTAGTAAAAATTTAATTTTGAATAGTAAAAAGTACAATTTTACTTTTAAAAATGTAATTTTCACACATAGAAACTAAAAATTTAATTCTTGATATCAAGAATTAAATTTCTACATGTGAAAATTCAGTTTTAACTAGTAAGAATTAAATTTTCACGTGTAAATTGAATTTCTGATATCAATAAAAAAAGGATTAAAAGCTAAAACGGTTTGCCGTAGATATTCAGTTTTTGTAAGGGACAAAACAGACCCAGAGCTGCACAGCTTTATGAGTGTTGGCCCTGTACTGGGTGATCGAGAATTCAATTCCTGGCACTCATCTGTGGCCGGGCGTCCAAGACAGAATAACCCTCCCTCTCTCCTCATCACTCAGCAAGATGCTAGCCAATGAGGGAGTCTGTAAGCTGAAGTAACAGAATTGGCTATTAGCATTCTCCCGAGACTGTACAGCTGTCCAATAACATTAACGGTAGTTCGAGAAGACGTGATGGAGCTTCACGTGACTCGGATGAAGCACGTGGTAGCTTTCACTCTCCCAGCTTGGTGGCAGTGTGTGATGGGGGAGACCTAGCAAGCAGGTGGAATTAGTAATCACTAAACTGGGGACAAAATTTGGAGAACCCCTATTTAAATATAGACTATTGTTATTACTATTATTATTATTATTATTTCTGCAGTTATCCGGCTTAAGGTTTGAGTTTTACTTTACGTTTACATCACGTCTTCTTCTGTGAGTTTATTGGCTGGTTGCATAGCAGAAATCTGATTACTGTCTGACTCATGTAGACCTGGAGTTTCCCCATTATCTGATTACTGAAGAGCATGTAAACGTGTTGATCGGATTACTGACAAAATGTGATTTTCTGCAGTTATCTGATTATTAAGTGCATGTAAACACACTCATTGATATAATGATACTAAAATAGTTTAATAAGTTAACAGTTTAATGGGTTGTGTTCTAAAACTACAAATGATAATGATAACATATCATCATCTTGTCTGCCCAAAATTCGGATCACATTTTCCATAGACTCAGTGAACAACTTTCTTGTTACAATATGATAACCAGTCACATGAATAGTATCAGAACACACTCTATTTTAATGAGAGAGAGTAAGAGAGAAAGAGAGTAAAGGAGAGAAAGAGAAACAAAGAGAGGGAGAGAGAGCTTATGTGGTAGTGGCTCCACTGACTGTTGATGCTATCTGGCAGTCAGGCAGTCTCGCCTCTCTGTTGCACTGAAAGAGTGCCTTTATAAACCAGCCTTTTGCTCCCCCCACATCACAAAGACTGCCACAATGCACATTAGTCACTAAGCCCACCATGCACAGCCTCCACACACACAAACGCACACTCAGAGACAGCACACAGGCACGCATGAGCGAACACACATGCTCACACACACAGCACTAACTGAATTTAGTCTCGCCAGAAAAGATCTCAAAAACGCACTGAAACTGGAAGCCCGTCAACATCTCTCCTTTCCTCTCTCGCTCCCTCTCTCTCCCTCTCTCTCACACCATGTCATCATGGTAATCAACTCTTCACCTCACACAGGCCTCCCTCCTAAGCCAACGCTGACTAATTGGATTTTCATTCTTCTGTGTTTTTTTTACCTACTCCCTCATTGTGTACAAGTGATCGTTGCCTGGATGGAGGTATTCACAGTCAGCTGGGGTCTACACAGGGGAAGCACGTTAATTAGATGATTAGAGGCCAGTAAGGAAGAAGCTGGCAGAGAGGGCAAGAGGAGAAAAAGAGACATTCATATGACTAAGGCTGGCTTTACATCGGGAAACTTGCATGCAAACAAAATTCAGCTGCATAACGTAAAGCGTTCTGCTACTCTTTTGAAACTCAGCTGCAATAGTTGCAAGTGACTGAACTTGGTTTCATGGAACAGCCAACCAAAACAGCAATAACTCATCATGTGATCACGATGCACTGAAAAGAAGATCCTCCTGATAAACTTAATGGTAGGTTGATAGTTTTTCATTTTGTTATTTGCACAAGCAACGACCAGAAAAAGCTAAATTTTTTTCTGTAGTCAGCTGGATTAAATGCACCCTCACTCCAAATTTGATACGTTCCAAAAAAGTTGGGACACAGCATGTTTACCACCGTATTACACAATCTTTCTTTTAACAACACTTAATAGTTGTTTTGGGCCTAGAGACACTGATTGTTTTAGAAGTGAAATTTTTGCCATTCTTCTGTTATTCGAGTCTTCAGCTGTTCAACTGTACAGAGCCTTTGTTGTCAAACTTTGCGCTTATTAACACACACTTTTTCAAAGGGAGATGGGTTTAGTCCACATGAAGACAAGTCTAGCATCCTTACTGATTACGCAGCCATACTGTTGTAACACATGCGAAATATGGCTTGGTGTTGTCATGTTGAAATAAGTAGAGATGTCTCTCACAGATACTGCTAATACCCCCCCCCATACCATGACAGACCCTGGCCTTTGAACTTGATGCTAGTTAACAATCTGGATGGTCCTTTTCTTCTTTGGCCCAGAGAACCTGATATCCATCATTTCCATAAACAATCTGAAAGGTTGACTCGTCAGACCATAATACTCTTTTCCAGGATGCATCAGTCCATTTCAGAGGAGCATGAGCCCAGAGAAGTCGGCAGCGTTTCTGGACACTGTTGACATATGATGTCCACTGTGCATAGTACAGTCCTAACTGACATTTGTGGATGCAGCAACGCACAGTGTTTATTGACAGTGGTTTGTCAAAGTATACTTAAGCCCATGTAGTGATATCCTTCACAGAAACATGCTGGTTTTTAACGCAGTGCTGTCTGAGGGGTTGAAGGTCACAGGCACTCATTTGTGATTTTCAACCTTTAACTTCATGCATGGAGATTTCTCCAGATTCCCTGTATCTTCTGATGACATTATGCACTGCAGGGAATGAAGTACATAAAATCACTGCAGTCTCTGGCTGAGAAATGTTATTTTTTAACTGCTGGATTTTTTACTGGTGTATTTTTGGCAAAGCCTCGACCGTTCTTGCTCATAAAGGAACAGACCTTTCCTGGATTTTCTATTTACAAGCATAAATGGATAATGGATAACTTAATAGGTTTTCTGAACATTTCACAATGTTCCTAATCTTAGATTGCCCTTGTCACAACTTTTTTGGAAAGTTTTACAGGTTTTCAGAATAAGCGTATATTTACAAAAAAACAATGAAGTTGATAAAACATTAAATATCTTGTCTTTGTTCCTTTTTTTCAAATACAGCTTAAAGTAGATTCATAAAATCACTGCTTTCTCTTTTTACTAGCATTTTGCCTACTGTCCTAACTTTTTTGGAACTGGATGTACCTTGTTAAATAACTGTTTACTCTTCTCTTGATGGCACCTAATTTTACGGAGCATGGAGATTCTACACAAAGGGAGGCTGAAATGTTCTCCTTGATAACTTGTAGTGCTTCTAGACAGGATGAGCGAGGCGTCAGGTACAACCACAGCAGCTAATTAAACACCAATTTTCAAAGAACATACAGAGAACAGAAAAAATGTATCATATATAGATGCACATAGTTAGATAAATACAAGATAGATATATAGATATAGAGAAAAAACAGTGACAGCTGGAAAAGTTATACAAAGATGACAAAATGCTGCAAATACGCAAACTTAAAAACATCACAGATGATTTTATAAAGTGACAGCGATATAATGTATTAAAGAAATATTAGCTGTTAATTTGGTTGACTAGTGTTTTATCTGGTATGCGAAACTGACTGATTTGTGTCAAGTTTCACAGAAATCGCAAATGCCTGTAAGAAAGTTTCACATGTGAAGCCGTGGTAAAAAAAAAAAACAGGGAAAAGATTATGTCTGCTTCCATCATACGTAAACACAGGCTGCTGTTTCAGCAAAGCTGTGCTCTGCAGGTGGTTGGTAAAGGGTGCATCTCCGTGGTACACTGAGTACAACACACGCACACTCATTTCATGACAGGAGAATTGGGACTAAATACAATAGACAATCAGGAGTAAGGAACAGTTAGTCATTTACCCAGCAAGCTTTGAGCTCTCTAATGAAAGCTTAATGCGGTGCTTGGTTAGATAAAACCCCATCGACTCACTTTGGAAGCCTGCCGATGCCAGTGCTGGTATTCGGCCAGCGTATCGAAGTTTACGTAGTAAGTCTGGGCCTGGGGGCCGGCAGAGCTGAACATCAGACAGTGCTGCCTCCTCTTCACCTCTTCTACCTGGAGACAGAATTGATTTAAAAAAAGTTACACTATCAGAAAAAAAGGTATGAAACTGTCACTGGGGCAGTGCCCCTCTTATCACTGGGGTGGAACCCTCAAGGGTCCATCTCAGTACCTTTAGTCAGGGAACATAACTGAACCATAATCCACTGAAATGATATGTTCTAAGCTGTACACTCTCCACACACCCCGTCTCGTCTCCAGCCTTTTATTTTACTGTTCTGTTTTAAAACATTCGGTTATGAAAATGTTCAAATATGTACTTTTCACTTGGGAAAAACTTGTTTAACTTTTTCAACTCCTTGAGACCACCGGTGGCTCCAAAACGCACTTCGTCATATTCTTCATAACTTTCATATTTCATAAGCTACATTCAAAAGGCGGGGGTCGTATGAGAGCTGTAACTGTCTTCTTTCCAGTCAAATAGATGGGTGATGTAATTTTAAACCCTTATAATAAAAGAAGCTGAACTTTTTTCTACTGAAAGTCGACCCATTTTTCCACAAATCTGGGCTATAAACTATAAACAGATGGCGTCTCTTCAGTGATCTGCTCTGTAAAAATTATTTTTATAAAATAATACAAATAGCGTCTAACATTTGGCTTTCAGCAGTAAATTGTAAGCATATAGCAATATGTGTATCATAAAACACATGTTCTGTTAATTTGAGGGGAGCTTTTAAAATAAATAATTAAATAAATAAAATAAAAATTTACATTCATTTCATGTAGTTACTGAATAATTTGACTTACGATTTGGTCACGTAAGTTCAGATGGACAAACCAAAACATACCCTGGTCAATAAGAGGTTAGGGTTCACAACTGGACCTTAGAACCACTGTTGTACCTTTGAGGGAACACTTGCATTGTTTGCACCTTGATAAACGAAAAATGTACCTGCACAGAACCTTTATTTCTAACAGTGTAGGGTGTGTTTGTGTTCGTGTGGGAGAGAGAAAGTGAGAGAGTCCGACATTATGAGTAAAGTTCCAAAAGCAATTTGTAAGGTGTTATAAAAACGTGGTGATGGAATGGTGTTCTCTGTACCTGAGATGCAGTTAGGGTCCCCTTTGTGCCTTGAAAATTATTTTAATCTACTCAAGCAGACTCACAGTTGTGTTTCTCTTACTATAGAAATAAGTGGGTGAGCATCTCGGTTACCTTAATTATCCACCCACTAAAAACCATCAACAGTTTCCTTAGCAAACAGCAAGGGACACAGCACTCTCAGCAGCAAGACATTAACTGTTGTCCATGGCGTTTGACTGCTAATGCGTCTATGTTAATCAGTGAAGCCTTTTGTACCAGCCATATGCATCTACAGTCACATGTGCTTCGATTCTATTTTTACCGCTTTCAAGCAGCACGCTAGAAGTTTCTCGGTAAAAAGTTGATATATTTCAACTTGTAGCCCTAGGAAAGACATGTAGGATAGGCTAGTGTTACACTCTTCACCCTCCCCACCCCCAACCACCAGTGTCACCCACTACTAAAAATTTCTAGGGCAAACACTGCATAACTAATGTAAATGTAGCCATGCGAGTCCCTCTGTGCTCTAGCATTTCTTCTCCAGCTCCCCTTTCTTGTCATCCACAGCTGTGTTTGTACACTCCAGCTGTGACTCTGTCCTCAGGGAAAGAGGAGGGTGACAGGGTTGAGCGTGGGTGTCTAAGACCACCCCCACTTACCTTCCCTCCGACCAGGGGTAGGATGTGCATCTTGCCCGTCAGGCTGTCTTTGACGGAGGCCACGATCAGGCACGTGCCACATAGGATGACCTGCCGCTCCGCCCATTTGTGAAGTTGCGTCTTGCCCTTTCGCACACTGAAGACACCCTTCAGTAGAGTCCGCTCTTGCTGGTCTGCGTTCACTGGACGCTCTGCAGACACAAACACACACAGGGGTACACCTTCAGAAATCACCCTCAAGAGTACATCTCGGCACCTTTAATCAGGGAACATAACTGAACCATAATCCACTGAAATGATATGTTCTAAGCTGTGCTGACTCCACACACCCCGTCTCGTCTCCAGGCTTTTATTTTACTGTTCTGTTTTAAAACATTCGGGTATGAAAAGGTACAAATACGAACTTTTCACCTGGAAACACTTATTTAAGGTTCACAATCAGACCTTAAAACCACTGTTGTACCTTTGAGGGAACGTTTACATTGTTTGTACCTTGATGAATGAAAAATGTACCTGAACAGAACCTTTATTTCTAACAGTGTAGGTAGACAAATATAAATACAAAAATTTGCACTGGCCACTCGGACCACCAAGCCAATCCTTTTGGGGCCAAAATTAAGAATCTGGCTAGAATTACTGAAACATGTTGATCATATATATGTTGCATTTGCAATTAACACACATGCATCATGATCAAAAATCAGGTTTTTCGCTTTTTGTCATCCACTCTTTTTTTTTGTTATACCTGTTAAACCACAGAATGACATCAAGGGATCCTCATATTTCATGATATGAACAGCCAGACTGTTTTTTTTTACTTTTTTTTATTATTATTATTTTTTAAATACTCTGAGTTCTAGAAAGACATTGTCACTTAGCTACTGCGGTGCTAAAGTTAATGTTACAGTAGGCACATTTCAACAAAATTGGATGCAATTAGTTCCAGGTCTGACCAAGTTTAAGCTTGTAGCCTGAAAAAACCTGGAAAAACTAAAACGTTGGCACATTTCGAAGCCAATGACTCGTCACCATCTACCACTGCACCAGCTGGTTGTACTTTTGGTGTTAGCTCATTAGTTCATCAGCTTCTGTTATTCAAGCCTTATCTGACAGCAACAAAAAGAATTCCTTTGGCTAATTTTCAATAAGAAACATGTTTTCAAATGTAATATCTATAGCTGATAACATTTTATTTGTGCTACAGATTTTTTTAACTTGCTAGCACAAGTGCACTGGCTTAAATACTGTATGAGGAAGATGAAAAAGATCTACAATACATTAATATCAGCAGAAGCCCTGCTTTCTACCTTCTTTCCTGTGGTTAAAAGGGCCATAGAATGGAAAACTGTATTTACGTTGGCACAGTTGAATAAGGAGAGTTCAGTACATAGAACTGACATACAGTGAACCTCAAACACTGTTATCACCTCCTTCCACTACAAATCCCGTATTTGCAAAAAGAACGGCAGTAAAACATCCTAAACTGCTGCATAACAGTCTTGACTCATTAACACTTACACCCCCAAAATTTACATACAATGACAACGCAGCGCAAGAAAGAAAATGGCGGGCTATGTGCAGAAATGGAAGCTCACTCTTTCCAAGGAACCAAACTGTCAACGGGCATCGTTGATGTCCATCCTTAAACAAGGCTTAAGTTGGCTTCCTATTCGCCAGATTCTTAATCGATGCTCCATTCCACCTTAAATGCTTCAGCTTGTACAGCCACCAAAATGTACAACACTGTGGCACCATTTAAGGTGGAACAGAAAATGTGTAAAACAGGCTGGCAAATAGGAAGACAAGTTCAGCTCCCACATTATCGGGATCCCAAACAACTTCAATTCAAAGTTGATGGTTTGCTCTGCACATTTCACTCCAGACAGTTCCTCAAACCCTGGACAATATCACGAAGGCTTCACTCTGCGTTTGACACTGAAGAGACTGAAGAGAGGGGTAGTTCCAACATTATTAGCATCACAACCCCAGCAGCAACCTGTAAGTAGCTACCAGTGCTGTGTAATTGTATCCACTTTTTGATGGTCTTAAATTTACAACTTTATAACTACTATAATAACTTTAATTTACTCTGTGTTGTTGTTGAGATGGAAAGCAACTTGCTATTATAGGTAACATTAGCTGATAGCAGGCTCTAAGTAACCAGCATAGCTAACTAAATAGTATGACAACCGAGCTTATTTACATTGAGGTTTACTTTATTTTCCTGCCTGTGTCTATTTCAACACCTGCATGCCTCACTGTAAACCAGCAAATCAGAGCAGAGCTCATCAAATTATTTCTGAGTGCACCAACAAAGGGAAAACGGTTAGTTTCATTCTAAGGCCAAAATCAGACGGTTGTAAATGGGTGTGTAAAACCACATTTGGGCATTTTTCATAACCCCATAAAGTCATATATCTTCTATGTAGACATCAAAAAACAATTTAAAATACCAAAGAAGTGCAATCTTTAGCACCTTTAACCGAATATCCATTCATTAACCCTTTAAGGCAGATGTAAAATGCCATTTTATTCAGCCCTTTCTGTTAATAATGCGCCTTCTGGATGCTGTTGTTGCAATTAGTTGATATATAAAAAAGGTGATCTATCAAAGCCAAAAATTCTGGGATTTTTATTACATTTTTATTACATTTTGGTCACAAACTAACTTTCTAAACAAGCAAACACATTAATAGCTCACACATAAGTCTGATTAAACAAAACAATAATAACTGCGTACCAACCAGAACTGTGTTTTCACTCGGAAAAAAAAAACACGGTGTATCCAACGAGAAGAGGAAGCCTCGTGCATATTTTACATAAAGGCAGAAAACCCACAAAAAGCTCCTGCTCTACACACTGAGACCGAGAACATTTTAACCGCTGCCAACAGGAACGTGCATGTGGCGAAACTCTTCTGGCAGCTGATTTGAATGAGCGCCTTTCTTTTCTTTCATCTTTTCTCATTTCTTAAAACCAATATGTAGCATGTGCACACACACAAACACACAATAGGTGTAGCTGATAGAGATCTTCTTAGCACAGAGCCCCTTCCAAGAAGCAGCTGTCACAATATGATGCTCACACAGCCACATGTGCTAATTAGGGCCATATGCAGAGTATATTGCAGGCGCTCTCTGTAGGAGGTGCAGACCGAAGGACAATGGGGCTGCCAACAAATGATGTCACATAGACTTCTCTCCCAGTGAGACTCATGCAATCTATAAGGTCACTGAGGTTACACAGAAACAGATACAGCCGTGTCAAACCCCTTTTTCATACTGTCTGACACACACACTCACATAAATACACACCACTGAGCCGTCATAGGCCTTAATAACTTACATGACCGAACAATGCAATGTTGCTGCACCTCAACTGTTTGTAATAAATTCCCTATTATTCTAACAACAGAGTCATTCTCTCTCGAATGAATGAATGAGAGAGTGAATGAGCCGTTAGGAGCCATCCGTCTTTAAAGACTGAGAGAACGTCACATGAAGCAAACGTGAGACAGGAACAGATAGCTATCAGCATAAACACTGAAACGCTTCCTCCCACAGCCACACACCCACACAGCTCAGAGGACTTGGCTGCTGCTCTGCTCCCTGAGCTCATCCTCCCCAGTTGCAGTCAGGTTGATGAATGAGCCGGGCTTTTGCTACATTAAACTTGCCTTTTTCAATCTGATTATTTAGCCAGCGTCGGCCGTGGCCTCGATACGGCACCTCTGAAGGACACGTCAGACACCCACAGCTCCAAACTCTGCCAGGGCTCAAACACACTCAGGTTAATGGCTGGTCAAACAAAACACAAAGGACGAACAACTTTTACTTCCCTTGCAGCTTCTTTTTATGTGTGCTGGTCTGATGTGAGAGTGGATCAGAACCGGTGTCTCTCTATGGAGATTTGGCACAGTGTGTTGCCTGCACTGTTGTTCCTACAAATCTAAAGGAGCCCAGCTGAGTGTCTTTTGTTTGGAAAGCTGATAAGGAACAAGTGGCAGTGACAGTGCGCTGTGGTTAGGGCTGAGATCGATAAGAGTGTCTGATTGCTGGGCTTTCCCACTCCCTGAGTTCAAGAGCTCCAGCTTAGGGGACGAATATGCAGAATACAACTTCGGAGGAGGGTCTCTCGGTCACCCTGAGGGGCTAAGGGCTTGACCTGTCAAACTCAGATCTATGGAGCTCAGCAGGGAACTGAGTGACGGACAACAACAAGAGAATCACAATATGCTTTTCTTTCTGCACATTATCAAAAAGACGGATTTAGACCAATTATGGAAAACCTGTAAACAACTACTAGTGTATAGTAACTTTACCACTTTCCTTTTATTCCATTTTCTTCCTGCAAATGTTTTAAAAAATCATTGTACTTGTTTATCACAGCCTTTTCCAAAGGTACCACTACTGTTCTGCATGTGCATTTAGTGTGTTCACAACTAGCCTGTAAACCTCAGAGTTGGGAAACCTGTTTTGGGAAAATGTCTTCATATTGAACCTCCTTAATAGCAAAAATATGCTTACACACATACATCATCAAACAATAACGTAGGGATGCTATTCTCAGTTAAGGCAGAAACAGCCATGTCAGCACATGTATATGGTCACACATGCCGTCTGCCATCATTTGATTCTCAGTCAGTGAATCTACAACAGTTCACGCAACACCTTCAAATCACTGATACCATACAACCTCACCCCACACACACGCACAACCTTCTAAGGACCTTGGTTAAGAGTACACGTCAGTCCAGCCTTGTTTTAAATTGTAAAGTGTGGGCGAGAAGGTTGGAGACAGTCCAAGATCACCCGAAAGGAGTCAAACTCCAGCACGACCAAAAAAACTCCTAACACAGACCATGAAAAATGGACTAATCAATTAATATTATTATATGCACAGTCTCAAAAGCATGGTGCAAAGTCAGTTGTTGTAATAAGTAACTGGACAGTGATATGACTTTGGTTGTTTCAGCTCTACTTCAGCACATCAGGTCTGAAACAAAACAGTGGCAAAATATCAGCATGCCTACTATTCCTCCCTTGTGATGAGCAATTGAAATGCTTAAAGTCCCAGGGAACAATGTAAAATTGGTTGTTATATGAAACATATAGCAGATTTTTAATTAAAAAAAACAGATACAAGTATGATAAAACCTGCTTAAAGGCCCATGACACAATCCCATCTGGCCCGCAAAATTATTATTATCTCATTTTAAGTTTAAATTAAAATTATTAATATTATCTCATTTCACGATGCACTGCACTACAGTCCCCAGCATGCACTGCAACATAATGTGTGCTCCAACTCTCCTACCCCAACAACAATCTATGGGACAGAGGTTACACTTCAGTTCTACACAGTTCCACACAAGTCATATCACCAAACACACTAACTGTATTAACAGTATTAATGAACTTGCAGCTAAGAAAAAATGCCAGGTGTCCAGTTCAAGCAAATAGGTAGGTTTAAAAACTCAGGCCCACAGATTTGTTGAGATTTTTTAATATGGCCCTTTTAGAGACACCCCTGGACCAGACCTATCTGAGAACTGTCTGGGTGTGGTCAATATTCTGATGAGCCTGTGCAATTGACACCCCACAGTCCAACACTCCCAGCCTGCTATGCCACTAAAGCAGAACAAAAAAAACAACACTGCAAGTGAAGCAGGGATGAATGAGTGAAACGGGCTCTACATATCGCTGCTGTTGGAAGAAAACCTTGTTTCTCCATTTTTTTCCAGTTTTGACATAATTTGAATATACCTGTTACCCTTTACATTGTATGTAAATTTCATGATGAATGGACTAAAAGAAATGACCTAAAATGATTGGAAAAAAGTCTGGTTCCATTGACTTACATTAAAAGTACAGTAGGTTTTTTTTTCTCTTGTAAAGTTACCATTTTGGAGCTACAAGGTTTTCTTCGATATACAGGTGGTGATGCAGACCCCACTGTGTCCACTCATTAAAAACATTATCAAGCTTTTACATGACAACTTCTTAAAGAAGATTCTGATTCATTTTACTGCTGGATCCAGGGCATTCCTGCGTGAACGAATGGACAAACAAATGAACGGATTGGCAAAGGAACAGACAAACGAGCTAGCTTGATAGCTTAGGTGTGCTTGCTAGGTTAGCTTTTGCTTCTCATTAGCTTTTGCCCAGTAAGGTTCTCTGACTCAAACAGAGAGACCATGGAGGAATACAGATCTGTTCAAGATGTGTGGGCGGGACTTGCTGCATCAGCCTTGTGATTGGTGAGGGTATTACTTACGTAAGCACTAACAAAACATTAGGACTGTCTATTAAAATAGAAGAATTTAGGCAAAATAAAACAGTAATTTAGGGACACTGGAAAGTTATTCACAGGATGTACTTGTACACGCAAACTCAGGGCTTTAAGGTACAAATATACTCTTCAAATATTCCATTCAATTCAGAATTCTTCCTGCTGCTAACCTGGCCTTTATATTCTCGAAGCTTACCAGTGACTTCCATCCTATGGTAAACCCTGATGTCATTACTGGTGTATTCTTCTTTTTATGGTATTCTCTGTCTACATCCATGGCATGGGTGACGTATAAATATGCGAAGGTACAATTGGTGCAGAGGCGAATATTGGGATTTTAGAGAAACATATACTTCCGTCAGTTAAATAGAGGTTCAAGAGAATTAACAAATCACAGATTATTGTTTTCATTTTACAAAATGTACCAACTTTTCCAGAAATAAGTTTACATAGAATGTAGCCTAGAATTAAAGCTGATTTCCTACACTTTAACCTCACAGTCACTGTATCATTTCAAACCCACTGAGCTCGTCTAAAGAGCCAAAGCAACACATACTGTCCTGTTGAAAGGTGTTCACAGATTTTTGCCCCATCTGTCAAACTAAGATATGATGATGAGAGTAAACGAGATGAACCAGAAGTGCATGTTAGCTCAAATTTCTGAAAACAGCAGCAAGACAAACCTCAAAGGCAAAAGTCAGGCTGAACCAAAATTAAGTTCAAAAAGGCAGTCAAATCTAAACCTGCACCATTCTATCCAAAAGAACGTCAACATACATTTCTAAATTGGACATCCCACATACAATGCACTTGTTTTCCTTGGACCGCCATGGCTCTGGTGAACTATCTGAGATAAGACAGATGACAGACATTCATCAGTGCCCTTGACAACATGTCCTAGATATATTCATTGCCTGGGCTGCAGCAGGCAGATCTTCCAAGAGATAAAGGAAAATATTCTTTATTGATTCTTGCCATTTGCAAAAAAGGAAACTATACAATATAGTGGTGATTCAAACATACGCAAAGCAGAAATAAAGAATGTCACAGTGATTAAATAACAATAATAATAATAATTTAAAGAATGGAAATGTCCATTTTAATACAGTACAGTAAGGTTGACTTGTCGGCATCTACCTTAAATGTCAGAGATACTCAATAACATCAGAAATATATCAACACCTGCAGACATATTAGTGCTATATCAGTGCTGATCTCGTGTTACCATAGGACTGATAATCCCTAATTTAAAGATGCAGAGAAGGGGCCAGTATAGTCTGGCATTCATGGGAAAAAACGCTGGGGCATGATTGGGGTGGAACAGAATACAAATATTGGAAATATGCATTCAGAATACAAAAAATTAAGTATCTGTATTCAGTCCAAGTTACATTTTTAGGTGAATACTTTTAGAATACTTACCCACTAAATAATAAAAAACACAATATTCATAGGAAACACCATTAGTGCTTGTTTATGAACTATTTTAGAACATTCTTGTTAAACTCTAAAGAGGGCCTCACTTAATGGCTTCTTCACAAACACTGCAGTTCCTGCTAAAGCCTGAGTAGACTGATAAATCAATGTGATCAGTTATTAATCTCAGTGTTACTGAGCTCTACTAAAGCCTGAGTAGACTGATAAATCAATGTGATGATCAGTTATTAATCTCAGTGTTACTGAACTCTTCTAAGGAATGATCAAACTAATAATCTTCTTAGTAGTGGACTTATTTGCAAGTGATAACTAAGTGAAGCATCAGTGTTGTACTGGACTTCTGCTGATGGGATACTGGGAGCAGCAGTGGGCTGAAGAAGGCAGTGAGAAAAAAAAAGAAGTTATTAATTTTGTTTAAATGAAAGAATTTTCATGAAAAATAACAACCAGTAACAGCATGAAACAGTTTAAATTAAGTAAAAAAAAAGATTTTCCCCATTTGTCCTATCAAGATGTATTGAAAATGTATTCTGAATATGTTAGTTCTTATGAATCCATTTAGGACAGTGTACTCAGTATTCAGCCTACACTATTTTTTCCAAAGTCTTGTGCCCAACTCTTGCCTCAGGCTGCAGGTGTAAGCCCTCATCAGCAGAATCTGTGACTGGACATGCCTAATTGCCTTTGCTTCAGCCATATGGAGCTTCCTCTAGTGTCTGCCACACCACAGGGACAGCAAGACAGCTGACATATCTCTGGATCTCCTAACCGAATCCCCCACCGCCACCAGCTCCCTGCTCCATTCCTTTGGGCCCTGGCTCAAAACTCCAAGCCTCTCGTTGACAGCAAACTTGGCTACAGTCCTTTAGTCTGACTTTCTCTCAGTCAGAGAGCGGGGTCTGTAAAGACTTAGCACCCCTTATTGAATCATATCATATTAATTGTATGAAACATTGACCCATTTAGAATAAAACAAAGGTTCCATCAAAGACCAAAAAGTCTGTCCTGTCTCAACTCCTGCAGAGCTCAGTTAGAGAGGAATATCCCATGTATTGCCTATAAATGAACAGTCAAGTTGGTTTAAGCTACGTAAGATCACAAAGATTAAGCCCGCTTGCAGGGGGCGCCAGTGGGGGCGGAAATGCAGGCCGTGGACTCGGCTAAAAGCAAAGAGCAGTTCTGGTAATAATAAACATCAGCCTCCATCACTAATGTTTTCAGCTGTGAGAAACCCGGCTAATGGAATTTTCAGGAAAAGCACAGCATTCTTATAGGAAAAGAAGAAAGAAGAAAATGAAAGTTTAAGTGCATTAGACTCGCTTTTTAAACGGAAAACACGGAGACACATAACTGAGAGAAGCCATTAGGGCTATGAGGTGGAATGGAAAAACTACACACACACACACATCTTCTAAGCCGCTTATCCTTCTGAGTCGCGGGGGCAGCTGGTGCCTAACCCAGCTGTCATTGGGCGGAAGGCAGGAAACACCCAGGACAGGTCACCAGTCCATCACTGGGCAGACAGACAGACATATACCATTTTATCAGCTCCACTTACTATATAGGTGCACTTTGTAGTTCTACAGTTACAGACTGTAGTCCATCTGTTTCTCTGCATACTTTGTTGGCCCCCTTTTACCCTGTTCTTCAGTGGTCAGGACCCCCATGGACCCTCACAGAGCAGGTACTATTTGGGTGGTGGATCATTCTCAGCACTGCAGTGACACTGATGTGGTGGTGGTGTGTTAGTGTGTGTTGCGCTGGTCTGAGTGGATCAGACACAGCAGTGCTGCTGGAGTTTTTAAACATCTCAGTGTCACTGCTGGACTGAGAATAGTCCACCAACCAAAATATCCAGCCAACAGCATCCTGTGACCACTGATGAAGGACTAGAGGATGACCAACACAAACTGTGCAGCAGATGAGCTATCGTCTCTGACTTTACATCTACAAGGTGGACTGACAAGGTAGGAGTGTCTAACAGAGTGGACAGTGAGTGGACACAGTGTTTAAAAACTCCAGCAGCACTGCTGTGTCTAATCCACTCGTACCAGCACAACACACACTAACACACCACCACCACGTCAGTGTTACTGCAGTGCTGAGAATGATCCAACACCCAAATAGTACCTGCTCTGTGAGGGTCCATGGGGGTCCTGACCACTGAAGAACAGGGTAAAAGGGGGCTAACAAAGTATGCAGAGAAACAGATGGACTACAGTCTGTAACTGTAGAACTACAAAGTGCACCTATATAGTAAGTGGAGCTGATAAAATGGACAATGAGGGTAGAAACAAGGAGGTGGTCATGATGTTATGCCTGATCCTGAGAACATGCAAACTCCACACAGAATGGACCCTGGTTGCCTGGCCAGGAATTGAACCCAGGTGACAGCACTACACACTGCGCCACCGTGCCACTCGTTTAAAAAAAGCGAAAAAGAAAACTAACTCAAGAAACAAGAAGCAGAACGAGCCTTCAAACTTCAGATCTCACTGAATATATTTCATCATACAAGTAATTTATGACTAGTGGGATCTTGGCAGCGAATAGTGGGACTATGGGCAGTTCAAATATGAAACAGGGTCACTGACAGACATCAACATACAAACAAAAAATCTCTCATAAAGCTGTGGCTGGGAAAGAGTCTGAGTCATTTACATCCAATAAACGTTTGGCCTCCTGTCAGACGGCTTGAACCACATAAATGACCCTTGCACGATGAGGACTGACCTCGTTCGAATTGCTTCACGTTAGTCACTGTCCTCAGGACAGCGTGATGATCAAAAGCTGAAGCTAATCCAAATCACTGTAATCAAATTACAGTGAGAGATAAAACATCACCAAGGACTGAGGCAAAGCTCCTCACATGACAAACCGAAAGCAAACTATAGAACGGCGTCATGCAGGTAACGTTTATAAGCCAAAAGCTATACACGGACAGAACGGGTCAGCAATATGAATTACGTGGATCACATATAGTGGAGATCAGAGCTTCACGATATATTGTTTGTTAATTGTTAACGTGATATTGGACTTTGCAGCGCTGATATTGCAGAAGGCTGGGTTACGCAGATGAGCCTCTAACCAATTATAATTTATTTCACTATGTGCTGTTAGCATTCTGACAAATCTCAATCCCAGAAGATGAGTGTTTTGATATTTTATGGCTACGTTCACATTACAAGCCTCACTGGTGATGGTCACGCGCAGTGGAAACAAAGCACGTGAATTCCAATCTGAGCGTCACATTAAGGATCAGTTACATATCCGATCTAGGACCACGTATGAAAGCGGCTCAGGTCTGATTTGAAAAGATCAGATTTGCGTGTCACACAGCCCTGAAAAGATCAGATCTGAGTCACATTAGGGCAAAAAATCGTATTTGTGGCACTTCAACCTGGTAATGTGAACGTAGCCTATGAATACATCTTTAACCAAGCCACATTATGATTCACCAAGGCATCCGTAACATATCCTCAGGTGTAATATGTAACAAAATGATTGCAATGCTATTTTGTCCATATCGTGCAGTTCTGTGGAGATTCTGATACATAAACAGAACCTCGGCGTTTGGGTCTCTACTCCTCTGATAATAAACGGTCTCCAGTTATCTGCTCCAGACAGGGGAGCCTCAGCTGTGATCTCCCCTCTCTTACGTATCAGTCTGGTCCCAGAGTAACACCTCTAAGCCCCAACCTTCCTGACAGCACAGTCACAGACAGACACACACACACACACACACACACCCTTTATTTAGTTTTCATTTTCTCCTCTAAGTTAAGGCTCCTGGCAGATCAATATCTCATTAACTGGCCAAAGCCAGCCCCAAAGATGATTTATTTCCTACGGGCTGCTGCGGCGGCCAGAGGCTCCAGCCGAATTTCATTGCGGGGCGGGATGGGGTGGGATTGGGTCAGAGCTCCAGAGGAACACCCAGCCAGGCCGAATGGAGCCGGGCCAGAACTCACATCTCTCTCCCCTAGGAGCTGCAGCTGGACTTGCTGACCCTCCACCCTGACTCCCCTCTCCCCCCCCAGAGCAGTGATCTAGGACCTCAAAGCTTGTGTTTTTCTAAAGCATAGACTTTATTAAGTCAGCATTTATTAAAGTTTACTCCTTTCCTTCTCCTTTCATCTCATACTTTGTCCAAAGTCTACTCTCTTAAAAGAACAGAGGAAGGATTTGCTTTCTGTACAAACGGTTCTCTCAGTCACTGGGATACAAATGTACACTATTCGTCCAAACGTTTGTAGACATCTGCTCATCTGACACTTCTTTCTAAATCAGTGGTATTAATTGGGAGTTTGGCCTCCACTTTTCTGCACACTCTCAGAAAAAAAGGTACAAAACTGTCACTGGGTCAGTTCCCCTCTTGTCACTGGGGTAGAACCCTCAACGGTCCATCTCAGTACCTTTGGTCAGGGAACATAACTGTACCATAATCCACTGAAATGATATGTTCTAAGCTGTACTGACTCCACACACCCCGTCTCGTCTCCAGGCTTTTATTCTACTGTTCTGTTTTAAAACATTCGGTTATGAAAAGGTACAAATACGAACTTTTCACCTGGAAAAACGTATTTAAGGTTCACAATCAGACCTTAAAACCACTGTTGTACCATTGAGGGAACATTTACACTGTTTGTACCTTGATGAACCAAAAATGTACCTGCACAGAACCTTTATTTCTAACAGTGCAGTAACAGTCTGTTACCAATGTTTGAACACTGCTGTGAAGATTTCAGTGCATTTAGCCACAAGAGCACTAATGAATTAAGGTACTGATTTTAGATCACTAATGCCAGTTGTTCCACTGCTCCACAGCCCAACACTGGGGAATTATATACCCTTGTAGCTAACGTTTGGCATTAGGCATGTCGAACTTAGCTTCATGCACGGCTGCTTCAGAGCATCCCATTCTATTTGCAATGCGTGTCTAGGGAGATTACACAAGCTGTGTGTACACGATTTGAATGTCTGTCAGCAATGAGTCACCTTAAAGTAACAAAATTCACTAATCTGAAGGAGCGCCTGGATACTTCTGGACATATAATGCATGTGTATGTACAACCCCAATTCCAAAAAAGTTGGGACACTGGGCAAAATATAAATAAAAACAAAATGCAATGACGTGCAAATAATTTAAACACTATTTGTAATTGAAAATAGTACAAAGACAACATATCAAATGTTAAAATTTTAATGTTAAAATAAAATTTCACCACTCTGTGAAAGACTGCACGAACAAATAGTGCAACAATTCAAGAATAACGTTTCTCAATGTAAAATCGCAAAGAACTTTTGCTTTTTATCATCTACGGTACAAAATAACATTAAATGATTCAGAGAATCTGGAGAAATCTCTGTATGTAAGGGAGAAGGCCAAAAACCAGTATTTGCTGACCATGATCTTTGGGCCCTCAGGCAGCACTGCATTAAAAACAGACATGATTCTGTAGTGGAAATCACTGCATGGGCTCAGAAACACTTCTGAAAACCACTGTCTATGAACACAGTTCATCACTGCACCCACAAATTCTAAGTTAAAACTCTGAAACACAAAGAAGAAAACAAATATAAACAGGATCCAGAAACGCTGCCACCTTCTCTGGGCCTGACCACATTTAAAATGGACTGAAGGGAAGTGGAAAATGTGGTCTGATGAATCAACATATGAAATTCTTATTGGAAATCATGGACACTGTGTCCTCTGGGCTAAAGACCACTCAGCTTGTTATCAGTGCACAGTTCAAAAGCCAGTATTCATGATGGTATAGGGGAGCATTAGTGCACATGGCATGGGTGACATGAATATCTGCGAAGGCACCATTAATGCTGAACGACATATGCTGCATCCAGACGACGTCTTTTTCAGGGAAGGCCTTGATTATTTCAGCAAGACAATGTCAAACCACATTCTGCATGTATTACAACAGCATTGCTCCGTAGTAAAAGAGTCTGAAGTCCAGATCTGTCACCACTGATAACATTTGGTGCATTATGAAATGAAATGAGACCCTGAAATGTTGAGCAGCTGAAAACATTTCACTTTCTAAACTACAGCAGTGTCTCCTCAGTTCACAAACACTTACAGAGTGTTGTTAAAAGAAGAGGTGATGAAACACAGTGGTAAACAGGCCCCCGTCCCAACTTTTTGGAACGTCTTGTTGGCATCAAATTCAAAATGGGCATACATTTTTCAAAAAACAATAAAATTTCTCAGTTTCAGCATTTGATAGGTTGTCTTTGTACTATTTTCATTTAAATATAGGATTTACATGATTTCCATTTCATTGCATTCTATTTCTATTTACATTCTGCACAGCGTCCCAACTTTTTTGGAAATGGGGTTGGTACAAAGTAACTTCTGAAGACCAGCTTAGTTGCAACTTTTTGCATCAATATGTGTTTTTTGCATCAATATTGCACTTGACCACATGAAAAGCCAGGCGTAAACAGACCCTGGACGCACTGTGCACTGATCCCAAAGTCAAGCCCCTCCAGTGACAGCTCATTCAGAGGTGCCAGTGCAAGCTTACTTGTCTTCCATGGCAAATCTTCCAGGGCCTGGCCAGCACACAGGGCACCAGCCCAGCCTCAGGACAGCCAGCAGTCTCTCCCTTTCTGCCATGCACATGGAAACAAGCTCATTATATTCAAACATCCAGCCCTGCATTCACATTCTGCGTAGGAAGGAGGCATTGCTGAGATTTAGATACCGGATATCTTGATGACATTTTGGACATAAATTACATGTAAATTCCTTTACAGCACAGCGTAAAGAGACCAGGCGGAAAATCTTCCAAGTATCCGCTTCTCTCTCTTTGGTCACTTGTGCTGCCATCACAGTCTTGGCAACTCAGTGTGACACTGACTCAGCACCACACACGTACACACACTCTCCCAGTCTGGTTATTAATAGGAGCAGCATTACAGAACATCAGGTCCCCTGTTTCCTCTCAAACCAAAGCCTATCAGCAGCTTAAAGAGGATCATTAGACCTGCCTAGAGCTGCACGCTGGCACGCTGTGCGTTTAAGAGAGTGTGTGTGTGTGTGTGTGTGTGTGTGTGTCTCTGAGGACTCAGTCCACATCACTCTAATGTGTTGTGCCCACCTTCCCCAGAAGGCTGCGGTGTACAAATGAAGACGGTGCAGGCCATCCGTCCAGCTTCTACAATCATCCATCAGGCTGTCATGTGGGGCTGTAGCTCACCACGGCAGCCTTGACAGGGCCAGGCCACCTGGGGATGAGGAATAGCATGCCCTCTCCACCACTGCCCTGACAGATGGGCATTTGCTCAGCATCCTGGACCAAGTGAAGATGTGTGTTACTCATGCCCACAGAGGCTGTCGCACAGCCACCGGCCCAACTCGCCAGGTTTCCACGCACTGGTTACTAGTGACACACGTAGGGACAACCCGAATAGCATTTTACAGGTTTTGAATAGTCGCTGGTGTTTTCGAATGAGTACTCGAATACTCGTTCTCAACACCACCCTTAAAACAATAATATATATATTTTTATTTTTACCCGATTTTTCTCCCCAATTTAGTTGTCTCCAATTCCACCCACAAGTTAGGACTCCCCCAATCACACGATGCTATCAACGCTAGGAGGGTGAAGGCTAACACAGGCTTCCTCCGAGACCTGTGAAACCAGCCACCGCTTCTTTTCGAACTGCCGCTCACGCAACGTCACTGGACAGCCGAACGCAGCTCAGTGGTGATGACAGTTTGGGAATTTAGTGTCGTCTCATCTTCAGAGTCTGACCAAATCGGCTGTCGGTCAAATGTGATCTTAAAAGTGTCCATTTTCTGTTTGTGGCAAAGTAAGAAGTACAAACGTTCAAATGGCTTGAGCGCCTCCTACAGTGGTCAAAGCTGTTGCTTAGCAACGGCGTCTCAGCGGAGTGATACAGTGTTTGTGAAAAACCTGTGATGTTATGGCGAAATAACAGCACGGTTAGAACACTTCTCAACCAATCAGCTTGCGTGGCCGGAACTAACTGCTGTATAATAAATATAAACAACATAAGGATGTACAAATAATGTTAAGCTAACTGTTAAACATAAAATGCATTTTATTATATGACATTATATAAGTATATAAATTCTGTTTTATTAATCAAAATAGTAAATGAATCCCAACATGAATGAATACTTAATTTATTAGAGCCAGCCCTAGTTGTCTGATATACCTGTGGCCAATAAACTGTTTCAGCTCGCATGCCCTGGCTTTTAGTGCTGGCTTTTCCACCTTTTCAACTTACTGAAATGGGTAGTATTTGTGGTTTGACTCCCCCTCCAGGCAGGAATGCCCCTGCTATAATAAAAGTCACTGGACGACCTGCTTCTACATTCGCCCACCAATGTAAGTGGCTATAAAAAAGCATGTTTGATAAACAACATAAAATATTAAACTATATATTTACTCTAATCGTCATTCTAATTTAGTTGTGTCATGGCTATTTAAAATAAACCTTTAGAGTCACACTCACTGAGCTTCATATATAGATACGGTTAACTTTTTTTAATGCTAGAAAAATGGAAATTACCAGTTATTTTCAGTTTTCAATTTGTAAAAAATACTTTGCACATTTATACATCTCCTTTTACCATGAACGTCTTAAAGATGCCAAGAGAAATGAATCCATAAATCACGCCCAGTGATTGCACTTACTCCTCGTTTTCAAATAAAATGTTTAAAACAGTGAAAAATAAGTCTCTAGTTTTACCGAAGCGGAGTTGAACTCCCTTCCCCGTGATAAAATCGCAGTGACGCACTGCCTCGAGTGGCTCAATGCTTTTATAAAACAGCAGCCAACATAAAATATATATTAATATACACAATGTGTTAGATAATTATTTAATTTATTATTAATAATAATCAACATAAACAAGTATTCCGCCAAGAAATGTAGTTCCTTCAGAGTACGGTATCGTTGCCAAACAACCATTGACCGCTGAATGAGGAGAAGGACACTTGGTCGCCCATCACTCTAAACTGCAGATGTTTCATGATTTTTTAAACCTTTTTTTTCATATAACAGTAAACATATGATAACACAGCACTGTTCAATGCAAATCCTTTCAGTTTATAAGTGTTTTTGGTTGTCAGATTATCACCGCGAGTCGTCTGTCAGTCTGACGACGCCACTTTTCTCACACTGGGCCTGAATCTCAAATGGCTCACTGCTCCCTACACAGTGCACTACATAGGAATTTAAATACTGACTCCTGCAGCCCAACGGAGCAAAATATCACTAAAAATGGTTATTTGGGATTCATCTACACTGATACTGGACAAGCAGTCACTGTTTGACAGAAGAAGCTAGAATTTCTAAATGTAATGTTAAACAGCAGATTATTTAGGGAGTACGGAGCCGTTTGGGATTCAGTCTGGGTTCGACTTCTGACTGAAACATGGACATTTGAAGCATGTAAAACATTCAGGTGACATTCTTTAGACTTTTATTTTGCCGTTATTCAGTGAATCATACCGTAAGTACTTTAATTCAAGCCTGTGATATTAATGATGGAGTTGTTTAGCATGTTTGCTATCTTTTAGCCTGTTGGCTAGCTGACCAGCCCAGTTCTAGTAAAGAAAATAATTTTTCAGGCCTTCAGTTTAAACAAAAACGGGTTCTTACTTCATCAGTTCACTCGGCGCTCCGTGCGAGCAGCATTAGAGTCAAAGATTAATCCATCAACAGCAGAAGGATTGTCGTGCCGTGGCGCAGTGATACAGAGTTCAGTTGCTGTGAGGCGGTCATAGGAGTGGTATATCGTGGATTTTACAATGGCTTCGAACGCGGCTCAGCCAATCAGATTTTAGGACCGGAACGATCCGTTTTATAATAGGTTAACAAAAAACGAAACTTCTGAATAATGAATAAGTAAATGAATCCCAACATGAATGAATATAAATGAATGAATATAAAATTATTAGAGCCAGCCCTAGTTGTCTAATATATACCTGTGGCCAATAAACTGTTTCAGCTCGCATGCCCTGGCTTTTAGTGCTGGCTTTTCCACCTTTTCAACTTACTGAAATGGGTAGTATTTGTGGTTCGACTCCCCCTCCAGGCAGGAATGCCCCTGCTATGATAAAAGTCACTGGACGACCTGCTTCTACATTCGCCCACCAATGTAAGTGGCTCTAAAAAAGCATGTCTGATAAACAACATTAAATATTAAATAATATGTTTACACTAACTGTCATTCTAATTTAGCTGTGTCGTAGCCTTTAGAGTCACACTCACTGAGCTTCACATACAGACAGGGTTAAATGTTTTTTATTGTTAGAAAAATGTAAATTATCAGTTAGTTGTATCCATACCAGCCACAACAAGATGTTAATTATCGGTTATCGTTCTTGATGCATACTTACTGCTCACCGCTGTGCTGCGAATCACAGTGTTGCACAGCTAGTGAGAGGGTCATATCCTGATAAATGGTAAGATATCTATTCTAAGTGTGCTGCTTACATTTATTACATTTACATTTATGGCATTTGGCAGACGCTCTTATCCAGAGCGACTTAAAACTGATCATTTTTACACAGGCAGATGAAGGCAGTGTTAGGAGTCTTGCCCAAGGACTCTTATTGGTAAACCCCAGCCTACAGCGTGGAAGGCAGAGATGTTACCCACTACGCTATAGCAACTACATATACCCACTATGCTCCCCCCCCCACCCTCAGGCACGAAGTCCTCGATAAGCCAGCAATAGGAAAAACTCTATATGACGAGGGAAAAAACTATAAACGCGGCTTAGCGCACTAATCACACGCAGACAGACCGGTGCTCTCGCCGTGTGACGGCTGCAGGAATGAAAGCCACATTGTAATAAGCTCAGTCTCCTTCTAGTGACATAAAGAGGCAGCAGGAATCCTGAATCTCACTCACAATTCCTTTGACACGAGGCAATAAGCATACCTATCAAAGCATGACGTCCGCAAAGAGTGTAGCTCAGCTGTGGGGTTTAAAGGAAAGCAAGAGGGGGATGGTAAGAAAGCTTTAACAACACTGCAGCACCCGAAGGAGTTTTGCTGTGTCAGACCAGGTAAGCACAACACAGCACAACAGAAATGAGGGGACACCAGCACCTTTTTTACTGATAAAAGCCCAAATGTTGCTAGCTATAAGTGCTGGGCTCATACTGTTATTTGGGGCCACAAAGCTGGCAAACCGCTCCCAGGGCCACAAGCTGCCAACCAGCCCGCAGGCCCAGAGCTCATTAGCATCCAGACCCAAAGAGTGTGAGCCGGGCATGGGCAGCACCTCCGGGATCGGTACTCACCACTGTAGAAGCGGATCATGCAGCTGAGGTCCGAGTTGGCGGCTTCTTGCTGCACACGCAGAGGGTCATCGTAGCCCATGGTGGTCAGGTAGTCATACACCATCTGAAGAGGCCGCTCAGAGGAGTCCAGCCTCCTGCACAGTCAGAGATACAGAGAGAGAGAGAGAGACAGGATGACGTAACATAAACTGAGACTTTGCAATGTTAAAACTTTAAATGGAAATCACAGAACTGCAGTGAGCACATACAGCATGGCAACACCAATATGTACATATTTTAATTTAAAAAATAATCTGTCTGCACACATACAGCACTGTGCAAAAGCCTGAGACCGTCTTTCGTTTGTTTAATTTCCAGTCAAAACGACCGTTAAACACAAGTTATTAATTTTTCAGGAGATTTTTCTGGGGATTTTATATATGAGACAAATCCCTTGCACAAGGAAGGGGGAAATAAGTGAATAAGTAAAAAAAACAGGAGTTTCCAAAACTGGAGTTATTAAAAATATGAACTTTGGAGATGTGGAAAAATAAAACTGAAGGCAAATGTCCCGAAAAGAATGGAAGCTGTGGTAAAAGCAAAGGGTAGATGAACAAATTAAATTGAAAAAACTTGAAATCATAGTTTTGTTGTTGAGGCTTCTATTTTTTCCTTACACTGAAAAATTAGTAACTTGCAGCAACTGGTCGTTTTGAGTGGAAATAAATAACAAGTACTATACTTATTTTTTTATTTTACTTTTTACTTTACTATTTAATCAGTCCAGATTTGCAGGGTCAATGTGAGTTAATAAAACATTTGTAAATGTGCCAACTTGGTAAACCTGGCTAATTTTCAAATGAGGTCCCTGATCAGATACACATATTATAATGCTGCACAGACCACAGTGCAAGATTAGCATCACAAAACCCAAACTGGCATTTCAGCTCAGGAGCATCATGGTCATGAGTCCCTTCAATGAAAACGTCTCCAAACAACAGGGACCTCTCTACGGCTCTCTCTCCTTTACTATGTCTGGTAGGAAGAACCGAAGTCTTCTAGTTTGATTGTATTTGTTGACTTTTTCTTTGTTCAACCCTTGTGTGGTGTTGATGTGTGTGTTACTCAGTGGTCTGCTGGACCCACCGCATTATTGTTTATTTAAATCAATACAGCCACAACAATTTATCTAAAAATACCAGATGTTTAAAATATCACAAGCAGCCAGTGTAGGGTTCTCCTTTAGCAGCTGTAGCCAGTCAGCAGCCTGTCCATGTTGTCCACCCTCACATACACACACACACACACACACACACACACACACACACACATATATGTACAAACATACACAGACACACACATTTTACTCCTCGCAGGTTCACCCAAAACCACGTGTAATATAAACGTGTGGGGGGTGAACAGAGTGAAGACACTGAAAATGGGTTATTTTATATGTTCTTTACAGAAAATAAGCCAAGACCAAGAATCTGAGGTTGAAATAATTAATAATCGCATCATTTCCTCTTTTGGTAAACATTAAAAAAATGGTCCCACAGACCCCAACACCACACAAGGGTTAATTTCCACTCAAAACAAACATGAAATACAATTCATTCATTTTTATTTAGGGGTTCCTAAACTGGAGTTAACTTAAAGGTAAACTTTGGAGGTGTGGAAGGATATCCCTGCAGATTTCTTTGAAAAACTGAAGGCAAGAGTGGAAGCTGTGTTATAAGGGAAAGGGTGGACAAACTAAACACTAAAAAACTTGAATTTATGCTTCGTTTTTGAGGCTTTTATGTAATTTTCTGTTAAATGTTGTTCTTGTTTTTCTCATGAAAACGTCCCCAAACAACAGGGACACCTTTACAGCTCTGTCTCTTCTATGTTTAGTAGGCAGAACCCATCTCTTTCGGTTTGACTGTAGCTCCTGCTGCTCTAGAGATCGTCTAGACTCATGGCTGTTGCTCTTGTGTCAAGCTACTGCCTTCATCCACCTGATTAAACGTTTGCCTCATTTAGTCATGCTGGGCCCTGCAGCACTTCCTTAGCTGCCCTTCTATCAGCCTGAGAAGGCTCTGACTGGTGCCCTGAAGCCTGCTACCAACAAGAAGCAGTTTATTTCCATGCACTGCTCTCTCTTTTATAAAGATAAATGGCTGTAGCGACGGGCTAGACAGTGCAGGTTATCAGGAGGACACAATCAGAACCGTTAGAACAGGACAAAGACCTGACTTTCAAATACCACATGGAAAGTTTTACTTTCTAGCTTTAAATTCAGTACTGTGCAAAAGTCAAAGACCATCATGCATTTATTTAATTTCCAGTCAAAATGGCCATTAAAGTACATTATATTTCAGGATATATTTCTATAGATTAAGTATAAGATAATCCACTTACATAAGGGAAGAGAATGTCAATGAAAAACAGATGAAAAAACAAGTGCTTCCAAAAAGAAGAGTTAAAAAATTATTAGACGATATAGAGAAAATGAGACTCCTAATAACAGTGCAAGACCTGGCAAACCAACAAAACTGAAAAATGCATACCTTGTACTTAATAGCCATTTTAACTGGAAATAGGTATTAATAAATACATGAAGGCTGGACTTTCTCACCTTATTGTACTTATATAAAAATCTAAATGTTTACTTTAAAATGACAAAACAACAAAAACGTTTATTTTAAACACGCACAAAATATGAATAAAAAGAACACACATTAAATATGCACAAACATTAAATATAAACTGATTTGCAGCTCCTCCAGCAAAAGCAGTTCTGCTGTCTCGTAACTGAACAGTTCTGGTCTGGTCACCCTATTTGCTCCTAGAAAGAAAACAAAGGCCCGTTTGCAGTGATAGAGCAGATGTGGATTGGTCATGATGAGAAGGGATTGTTGCGGTTGGCTCAGGTTCTCTCCTGGCTTTTAGAGTGAGAGGGTGGTTGACGAGGGAGTGGGAGAAGTAAGGGTTTATTACAGAATTGTGAAAGCTAGAACATTAGAGCTTACGAGAAGGCAAAGAAATGGAGACGGAAAAACGCAGGTACAGCACACACACACACACATACACACATGTACACACACACACACACAGGTGTTTATACACAAACAGTCTCCCTGATGAACCGGGTCCCTCCTGATTACCTCAGCCTGTCCGTCTGGCCTCCAACCTAAGCTCAGGGCTTCTTCCTGAAGAACAATGTGATTTCATCCATTTCAGCAGGCTAGTCATCCTCACAAGGACAGAAAAAGGGGAAAGCATGACTCGTCTGTCTCTCTCTCTCCCCCTCTCTCTCTCTCTCTCTCTCTCTCTCAGACACACCTTCCAAATCTCCGCAGACGCTGCAGAAAGTGGACACTGGGACACAACAGGCCTTTTTATGCGTGCATACAAGCACAGAATCACAAACACAAAGTCAGACACACACAGACACACAGAGTCCTTCAGGGAGCTGAGGCCACGTCGCGACCGTTCTGGACCTTAGCAGGTTTTTGTTTTTTTATTTCTGTCTTACAGCTTTGTGGTCATAAATGCGTCCTTTTTTCCTTACGACACAAGTCATAAACCTGCTGTGGCTCCTCTCACAAGCTAGCGGTTGTGCATGCGTGTTAACACGTGCAAGCTCAACCACGGCATCCGGTCCTGGGCGAACCACGTTTCTCGCAGCGTTCAGATGTGCGTGCATGTGTGTGTCACTGTGAGTGCGCCTGTGGTTTGTGGGTTGATTGCCTTTCTGATAGGCCTGGCTGGGGACGCACACAGCCCTGTCGCTCTGCCAGTCCTCTCTCAAGACAGAAAACAGCTTATCACACTCAGAAAGCTTTTTCCCTCGTGGCCACACTCACAGCCTCCCAATCGACCCAATCTACCTCTATCAAACGTGACAAAGCATCCTATTCTCCTTACAACCCATATGAAACAAACTGCACTGATATTAAAAATAATACCCCACAAATAATCCAACATTTTCGCACCGCAATGAGTAAAACACTCTAGCATTTCCGAGGGTTTCGGTTTATGGTGAACTGCACTAATCTTCACAGCTCAGTAAACTGAGCCATAAAGTTATGTAATTCTGCTCCACTTGGTTTCCGGGTACAATGTTGCCCCTGTATGATTTAAACTCTGTGTAGCAGAATCACAAATAAATCATACAAAGCATCACAAAACCAGTGATGAAAACCAGTGATGATCAAAGCTGATTCGTTGACTAAAATTACTATAAACATAGTTACAATGCATTATTAATCATTTATTAACACTGTAACAACGTCTAAACATACTTCCTGTAATGTAAGTGACATTATTCAAATCTATGCCTACGCTAAGCAACTCCACATTTAGAACTGTATATGTAAAAATGAGCAATTGCTGACTACCAGTTCAGTTCATAAATTAATAAATCAATCAGGAGTGAGGTAAAGTGCATTCACTGACTAAGCAGGATAAAGAATTACGACAGAGTGAGTATCTCGTGTAGAGCGAGGTGGTGTACCAAGCACTGGAACAAACAAGCGTTCAGCAAAAATAGACTAAGAGGAAGTTAAAAAGCCCTTCCCAGTCTCATCAGAAACCAAGAGGGGAGGCAGACGGAGAAAGGAAGAGAAAGGAGAAAGGGTGTAACCCGATTACTAGCTGAGTTAGTGGAGGCCTGCTTTATTCTAGAAAGCTGTCATCATGCATTACATGTCAAGGAGAGGAGGCGGACTGTGACTCTGCTAAAAAGTCAGAGCAAAATCTGCATGTGTGGGTTCAGGAGTTGGCAGCAAGTCAGCGACACTGGTAAATATCTGTTTGTTTTTACCTGATGAGGTCTCCGTGCAGCTGCAGGTACAGGCCCTTGCCGTCACGTTGAGCACACAGCTCTTCCGCTGTGGTGCTGGTTGAACACAGAACCAGTTTGAGGTCCGGCTGTGCCGTAGACGTGGTCTGAGGCCCTGGGACTGGTGCCTGGGGCTCAGTGGGCCCATAGAGACACACACAGCCACGCTGGGCATCCCCCTTGAGCCAATCCCTCTCTCGTGAGCCGAACCGCGTCTTCCTGGTCACACAGCCGCGGCTGCCGTTCCTCTTCATGTTACGCTTGGATATGAGAAAAGAGAGCGGGGTGAGGCTCAGACCACACAAGAAATCAATAACATCATCGGTGCAAACCATAGTCCACCCAACTTTAACAAGGCACATAAAAACACTGTTGCATTTACACCAATCAAGCATAACATTATGACCCCCCCCCCATACTGTAGTCCATCTGTTTCTCTGCATACTTTGTTAGCCCCCTTTTACCCTGTTCTTCAGTGGTCAGGACCCCCATGGACCCTCACAGAGCAGGTACTGTTTGGGTGGTGGGTCATTCTCAGCACTGCAGTAACACTGATGTGGTGGTGGTGTGTTAGTGTGTGTTGTGCTGGTACGAGTGGATCAAACACCTCAGTGTCACTGCTGGACTGAGAATAGTCCACCAACCAAAAATATCCAGCCAGCAGCGTCCTGTGACCACTGATGAAGGACTTGAGGATGACCAACACAAACTGTGCAGCAGCAGATGAGCTATTGTCTCTGACTTTACATCTACAAGGTGGGCCAACAAGGTAGGGGTGGACAGTGAGTGGACACAGTGTTTAAGAACTCCAGCTGCACTGCTGTGTCTGATCCACTCAGACCAGCGCAACACACACTAACACACCACCACGTCAGTGTTACTGCAGTGCTGAGAACGATCCACCACCCAAGTAGTACCTGCTCTGTGAGGGTCCATGGGGGTCCTGACCACTGAAGAACAGGGTAAAAGGGGGCTAACAAAGTATGCAGAGAAACAGATGGACTACAGTCTGTAACTGTAGAACTACAAAGTGCACCTATATAGTAAGTGGAGCTGATAAAATGGACAATGAGCGTAGAAACGAGGAGGTGGTCATAATGTTATGCCTGATCGGCGTAAGAACTGGCAAACCAGCGCAAAACAACAGCCTTCACTGTACTTTCTGACAGTCAAATTAGTGGCACGAAATGGTCCAGCACTCCACCCAGCAACACAGAGCCCGTGTCTGAACCAGCTGCCTTGCTTTCCCCGACTGGGGACTGCTGGGGCCCAAATATTTACACAGGGCACAAACGCCCTGGCGAGAGGCGCGAGCCAGGCCTGATTCACAGACGGGCGGCCAGGCATCAGGTCATTAGTCAGTCTGATGAAATCATACTCCCACAGAGCTGGGCTCCCCGGCGTAGACGGAGAGAGGGCCCAGGCCGCCTGTGGCTGCGGCTGCTGCTTCAGTGCCCACCGCGCAGCGAGGGCTGAGCTCAGACAGCAGCCCACCACCAGCACTCAAGACACTTCTGCAGGCTATTACAAAGATGAGTGCGTTTTACACACCAACACACGCGCGCCGCTGCCACCTATCAATACAGCCATCTATCCAGCTGACTCACCATCAGCAATGATTAGATGTTCCAGTGTGTTCTCTGTGTCTGTGTAGCTCTGCACACTAAGATCGAGATGACAGGCCTCTGTGACTGGACATTTTGGTCTGGCCTAAGATTTACATAAGACAGTAAACGACGAGGAGTGATGCTCATAACATCCAGCACACAGAGCTGTGAATACAAGCCCGTCAGACCCTCGACGAGGATCCTATTATAGACAGTTATTATAGACAGTTTTAGGTTTATAACTGAACACTGATGAATCCTAAATGATGATTCTGAACCTTCTGAAAGTCAGACCTTCCTCCGCCGGGCTGTCACAGGTTTCCCCCCTTAGACAGATTTAGCGACAGTGCTAACAGGTTAGACCGGAGACTGTTACAGTAAGTTAGCTAGCATGTCGCGAGTTACCGTTAACGCGCTGACGGCACGCTGGTGCGAAAGCCCGTGACCGTCTAACCCGCACGGACAGCCCGGCTCCTGACAGATACCATCGCCGAAGGAGGGTCAATGGCGTGCCGAGGCGTTATCGATGCTGTTCACGCATCGAGGCTGCCTCGGCCCTCGTTAACGGGAACGTCCCTGCGCGCTGCGCGTTCACGGCACTCTGTCGGGAGCAAGCTGGTTAGACCAGCGTGGACATGCTTGCCAGGTAACTACCTTTAAAACCCGTATCCCGGTGCCGCCTCGGGCTGCCAGAGCGCCGCGCTCTCCCGCCGCCTCGCTGAGCCCCTGCCTCGGACACGCAGCCCCGCAGCCCCGGCCGCCGTCCTCGGTTTTTCCGCCAGCCTCGGCACTCTGCGCCGGCCTCTCCGCGTTCTCGCCGTCCTTCATCTCGCCTACATTTACGTCTTCGTATTCACCCCGAAACGTCCAGATGTAACGTCGCAATTGACGAGCGGTAAATTCCAGCACAGGAGGCGGCGGAAGAAGCCCATCCTGATTTGGTGAGACGCCATAATGGGACCGAATCGCACGGCTGTCAGATCCGCGCTCAATAAACATGAGAGGGCGGGGCTAATTATTATTCATAAGGCACTGCCCATTCCGGGGCTTCAGATTTCATGAATTATTCATGCAGGCGCTAACGCCCAAGCAGGTGCTCTTTTACAGCTTATACAACAAAATGTATTTCTGTGCAATGAAAACAAAATAAATAAATAAATAAACAAAAACAAGAGATACACTAATCTATACTTGTCAATCTTTATTCAGGAAGGTTATGGGACGCAATGCACGTTCTTGGTCGAAACTGACACCTGGGCTGCGTTCACATTACCAGGCTGAAGTGGCACAAATCCGATTTTTTGCCCTAATGTGACTCAGATCTGATCTTTTCAAGGCTGTGTGGACACAAATCTGATATTTTCAAAGCCACTTTCATATGTGGTCCTAGATCGGATACGTATCCGATTCGTGGCCATATCACCTTAATGTGAACGTTTAGATCAGAATTCATGCGCTTTTTTCCACTGCGCCATCATTCAGCGTTACCATGGCAGCAGCGCAGAACAGAAGTTAAAGCCTGTAAACGGTGGAAAAGCAGCTCATCTCACCTTTTTCTCCTTCGTCTCGCTCTAATAATGAAGCTGAGAGCTGATCAGAGTTAATTATAATCGTGATTCATTCACGTGACGTTACTGAGTAGGATGTGCGCATGAGGGTCATTTCAGGACGCCGGTTTGTTCACATTAATGACAGATTTGAGTCACTTACCTAAAGGAGTGTGACCCATCGTGTCAGAGAGATCGGATTTGAGCAAAAAATCGGATTTGAGCAATGAGGCTTGTAATGTGAACGTAGCTTTGGTTCGCCCAGGTGTTCTAACAATTTGTCCTACCTATCGAGTACTAAGCATGCGCATATCAGTTTTCTGATAAGGAGATGTAGGCTATCAAATTATCCTATAGATTTCAGTGCTGGTAGCGTTTTCTGATAGGGTACTTTGGGACATTGAAATATCCTACTTCCAGTTTTATGTAGAGCGAAAAATATGTGATACAGTGGGACATTTCGACAAGGTAGCACAACTCGTCAGAACACCGGATTAGCGTTATGTATATATGTAATATTTGTTTGTATTGGGTTACAAACACATTACAGTAAAATGAATAAAATGCACTTTATGTACTTTATGTACTGCATGACTGTCATAAGATGCTATGTTTATATGTGCACTGAGTTCGTTTGTAGCCCTGGTAGTTTTTGGGATAAAGTTTGGGTCTAAAACGTATTTTAAACAATTTTTTGTAATCCATTCATGGCGGAGGGATACATGAAGGCTGTTCTAAGGGTGATCAAAATAGTCTGCAAAGAAATCCTATTTTTTTTTACTTCAGATTTTCCATTATGTTAGTATGTTCAACATTGCATACACACCGATCAGGCATAACATTATGACCACCTCCTTGTTTCTACGCTCATTGTCCATTTTATCAGCTCCACTTACTATATAGGTGCACTTTGTAGTTCTACAGTTACAGACTGTAGTCCATCTGTTTCTCTGATACTTTGTTAGCCCACTTTTACCCTGTTCTTCAGTGGTCAGGACCCCCATGGACCCTCACAGAGCAGGTACTATTTGGGTGGTGGATCATTCTCAGCACTGCAGTAACACTGACGTGGCGGTGGTGTGTTAGTGTGTGTTGCGCTGGTACGAGTGGATCAGACACAGCAGTGCTGCTTTAAACACTGTCCACTCTATTAGACACTCCTACCTTGTCAGTCCACCTTGTAGATGTAAAGTCAGAGACGATAGCTCATCTCCTGCTGCAGTTTGTGTTGGTCATCCTCTAGTCCTTCATCAGTGGTCACAGGACGCTGTTGGCTGGATATTTTTGGTTGGTGGACTATTCTCAGTCCAGCAGTGACACTGAGGTGTTTAAAAACTCCAGCAGCACTGCTGTGTCTGATCCACTCAGACCAGCACAACACACACTAACGCTCCACCACCATGTCAGTGTTACTGCAGTGCTGAGAATGATTCACCACCCAAATAGTGCCTGCTCTGTGAGGGTCCATGAGGGTCCTGACCACTGAATAACAGGGTAAAAGGGGGCTAACAAAGTATGCAGAGAAACAGATGGACTACATCTGGACTCAAAAATAATTAGAACACATGTGCAGGTTCACCGGTGGTTTTGCATAGTAAATAAAATGGCTATATTTGCACTGTAGACACCAGGAGTCGATAAGCTTCTCTACAATGAACCATTTCACATCAAATCACTCTGAATGACTTTGTTTATCTCAAACCATTGCATTATGCAGAAATTTAGAAAAATCAGTGGAGTCAACCTTCAATATAAAGGCTTAAATCAGCTTGTTTATTGTTTTAAAGTTTGAATTTAAAGACAGGATCCCTCCCTCCGTCACTCCCAAAATAAATACATGTTTTAAGGACGTTAAACATTATTTCTAATTTTCTATATTTTTCCTGATTAGAACTAAACATCCTCCTTTTTCACAAGAGGCCCACTTCTGAACAGGCACTGAACCCTGTGTGATAATCACTTTATCTAAGTCGGAGCAAACACTGGACACAAGTTCATAAGGTAAACCCACAAGCACATTAACAAAAGCTGGATTGCTTTCTCTTGTGGCCCCACCTGTCACATGGACTGCAGAGTGCTGTGTCATTCTTCCAAGCTATGATCCCATCTTTCCTGAAGCATGTAGGAGTGGAGGGTGTCACTGAGATGACAAAAACCATATAACACTTTAGTCACGCAAAGAGTACCTTTTTTTTTTTACTAATGAACCCAAAAAGAACCATCTTCTTAAAGTGTGTAGTTCAGAATAAACTGACACCTTTATTCTAGCAGGATTGATCACTGGGTCTCCTAACTGGACCCCCAAAAAAGACAATCAAACAGCTTCAGATGATCCAAAATTCAGTTGCCAGAGTCTCACTGGGAGTAAAAGAAGGGAACACATCACCCCCCCATTCTTAAATCCTTCCCCTGGCTACCAGTCTGTTCCAGAATAGACTTTAAGGAGCTGTTACTGCTCTATAAATTGCTTAGTGGTGCAGGAGCAGAATATTTATTACATATGCTGCAGCCAAGCAGGACTCTCAGATCATTAGGAACTGGTCAGTTAGTCCTGCCGAAGGTGAAGACTAAACATGGAGAAGCAGCGTTTAGATACTAACTATCCCAATTTAATTTCTAATTTGATTTTTAACGATTTTTTTTTAAATGTATTGTTTGAATCATGTTTTTAATTTCTATTTTCAACTCTGTATTTTCCCATTTGTAAAGCACTTTGAATGACAGTGTATGAAAGGTACTATATAAATAAACTTGCCTCGTTTCCTCAACCTGTGGAGTATCTTGCAGTTCTAATATCTCACCACAAGAGGGTGGTAGTGCAGCATTAAACTCCAATCATTCTCGAGGCTCTTGTTTGGTTCCAATACTTTAAAGGGGGGATTCCATCTGTTTATTAAAAACTGTATAATTTAATCTTTCAGATATAAATAAAGTCATTCCGAGCAGTTTTATACGAAATGGTGCATTGCAGAAAAAACAGTTTGGACATGCTTTACAGTGGTAGTGGTAAGAACCAGGGATTGTGATATGCACAACCCAAAGTATGGCTGTTTTATTAAACTACCCAAAATGACCAGTCAACCTACATGTGTCTTCTGGGTTTTATATGTAATGTTGAAAAGGGTTTTATAAACATAACTAAATCCCAAACTAAGTTCTCTTTGGATGCTTTGTGGCCTTGCATGTCTCTATCCACCATGAATGTGTTAAAAAAACATTTTAACACGAAAGCTTATATCAAAACTGTTGTAAAACAACGTCTCAGGAATCATCAGTATATTATACTCATATTCATGTATTTTGTGTAATAGTTTTCATGGGTATGAAACACCAGACGTCTGGTTCCTATCACCACCACTGTAAACAATTCTGACTCAGCATGTTTGTCTAGAATGAAACACTTCACATCAAATCACTGAAAGATTATGTTTACATTTTAACTGTTAAATTATGAAGAATAATCAAAGTGAATTAAATAGACCTCCTGAAAATTTCCCATAGAAAGACTCCCAGGTAGGCCAAGTACAGCAAATAGGGGAGATGTTTAATTGTTCCTGACCTTTTTTTATTCGGCCTACATTAACCAGTTTATAGGAAGGCACCAGCACTCAGTAATCAGACAGTACAAGTTTATACCTTCTTAATAACCACACTGCATAATGCAATGTTAGTTTTGACTTTTTTATTTCTTGTGGTCATTTTCTCCAACCCAAAAGACAATAATACACAGCATAAGTCTAAAATATCCCATGTAATAGATTACAAGTTATTTTCATTCATCATCATCATCATCATGAATTATTTTCAGTCCAGCACTCGCTCCTTGAAGACACGGGACACTGTGATTCAGTTCAGCATGTCAAACTCATGGGGGGGGGTATATCCGCCTCTCCCACCCTGCGCACGTTTGGATGTAGTCAGATAGCAAGTGTAAAATGGCTGGGGAGGAGGCACATGTATAGATACAAGTCCAAAAAGAACAACCGATAGCTTTTACAGTTTACAAAGAGGGGATCTGGATGGAGAGGGTCATCATCCAAGCATATGATACATGGAGCGTTCACCTGGTCAAAGAACTACATCCAAACGAATGGTGTTATATTCAGGCCCCATAGTCACCAACCTCCAGCCCAGGAAAGAGAGTCCGACTCTTAACATTAACTCGAGTTAACAGAACATTAAATTTCTCCAAAAGCTCGGCCTGTGTCAAGATGTCAGGGAAGCGGGATGAGCCTTGTTCAAGAATCAGAACTTCTCTTGCATTTTGACAGGAAGTTTACAGAAAGAGTAAAAATGACAATATTTACACTCAGTTTTCACATGCAGCTCACAAGCTGAGTCGAAAAATCATCGCAGCCAAAAATTATGCTCGACAGCGTGAAGGTGCGGCCAGACGAGTCAGCGCACCTCTTGAGCTCCTCGGGTTCTCTCCAACACACGCACAGGTAGGTAACACACCTTTATGAGCTGATTGAATAAAATAAGCCTAAAAAGCAGCAGGTTTCCCTAAGTTCTGTTCGCGTCCCCATCTGGTCTCAGTACACGCAACTTGTAGTGCCCTTTTAGATATTTGTCTTTCACGTCCCCATCATGTTAGAATGATGACACTATATTTCTCACGAGTTAAACGAATCCGGTAGCTGGTTTGCACTGATAAATATTGATGACACGAGGGTTCGTCCCTCATTTCATTCTGACCCTCTGCATCAACACAGTACTGACCAAAGACTTGAGACGGCATGTGTGCAGATGCAATACGCCAGACTAGAAACAATAGCTTGTCTCTAAAGGTCTCCAGTCAAACCAGCGAATGATTGTTTATTACAATGTAATATGTGTAGCCAGGACTGAGGGATTCACAAAACTGTGGAGGCACAAAGAAAAATATTTGGAAAGGAGTATCTTCTTGGAAATATGGAAGAGGTGATAAATGACAATTGTCATTCACTTATGATCTTCTGCTGGCGTTATATAAATCCTGTTTGTTTTGATAAAGTGAGCAGCTTGAGAGTGATGGTGGCGGCTTGGGGGGGCCGGGGGTGCACAGTAGGTAGAACAGAGCGGTCAAAGAACGTCCCTACATTGCATCGCAAGACCTCCTTTCAGTAGTGCATCACAAACCACCAGCAATCAGAACAGCTATCTAGTAAATTAGCAAAAGGAAATAAGAGAAGTGTGAAACAAAGCCAAAATCGAGAGGAAATAAAACGAAAAGTCGATTCTTTACACTTGTGTACAAGTACAGGCCCTAACTAATCTCCACAGGTCTTCAAACGGGAGTTTATTTGATTTGATCTTTTTCGTCGTCTTTTACAATTATATACAATGTACAGGCAGCAGATAATACATTTTCATCTAAATAAACAATCAGACAGGGAACATGTTAAATTAGACTATGATTCTGAGTATGATTACTGTGCAGTACTGGAAGGAAGTTTTAGAAAATGGTCAATATCTTTTTAAAAAAAGAAAAAGAAAAATAGGGATGACAGGAACAGTTGCATCTGAAAAGCCCTCAATATGTACAGAACAAACCAGAAGTCCAAAAAAAAGAGACAGAAAGAAAATTAAGTAACAGAATGCAGTCTTTTTCTCCATATACACATAACATTGCTCAAAAATATTTCCAAAGCCAAAAGGAACACATCTCTGATTTGGTCACCAACTCATAATGAGGCATAGTGAATCTTAAATTTGTAAAATCTGGTCGCTGGGTGTATATGAAGATTCGAAAGAAGAGCAGCAGGAGAGCTGGGTTAAGTTTGTTAGTGATGAGGTGCATTTATTAACGCTAAGGTTGTCCCCAAGATGGCTTGAAACCATGCGAACGATCTGATGAAACGGCCACGGTTCCGCTGCCAGCTTAAAAAATTACAAGTTATAATAGATGTGAGGTATTTAGGTTACCGTTTCCAGCCGTCTTCCGAGAAAGAGACGGCCTGGGATCCGTATCTTACACAAAGACTTCTACACACCTACGGCACACGCTCGATATCTGACCGTCTCGAAGCCCTCTCTGAATAATCAGAACTTAAATGTGAAATGAAAAAGGTCAACGTCCTCCGTTTTCCAGAACAAAACCTCTTCTCGCTCTCTCTCTCTCTCTCTCCTGTGGCATCGCCCGCTAGACAATCTCAAGACGTCCGAGGGCTTCAGTTCTACCAGTTTCGGCAAAAGGCACATCGCTTTAAAATCAGGCAAGAATTTTTTACTTCAAAATCGCTGCTGAAAAGAAACCAAAAAGTCTTTAGAAATCAGAAACAAGACAAACAAACTAGGAAATCCATTCAGTGCATATAACTACATTCATGATGGGTCTCACATACAGTGTATGTTGACATCGGTGACCATGCTTGGTTCGACGCTGCGTGAGCAGGCCACTGTTAGTCAATTCTAATCAGGTTCATTTATGGTTGATACTGTTGCATTGATCTGAATTTCCATTTGCTGCTTTTATCATTTTAAAAATTGCACTGATATACTGTGCTGTTCCTTGCGAGTTGCTCAAATAACTAGTTCAAATCTCTAGCAGCGTTGAACAGCTAAACAAATCACAAAAGCAGGTGTCTTCTGACACAAGCATACTGGCTAACAGAGGTACAAAGCCAGGTAAGGGAAGAAGAAAACGCATCTAATGCAAACGTTTTGAAATGACTGATACAACATTTGGGCAGAATTAGTAATAAGACTAGACCCACAAAGGGGTTTCAATTCAACCTCGACTGCCATCTTTTCTGACAACTACTGTTAATAATCACTGGGTGACCTTAACACGTGATCAAGATGCTCACCGGTCGAGCATCTATGGACAAATTTGGTAAGAGTGCAGTCAAGCGATGAATGCACTAGAATGTATGTTGGTGCAGCAAATGATTCTGAACGAACACGGCGTAGCCACCACATAGGTTCTTGTTTGGAGCATTGATCTGATATTCTTTATTACAGGTCATAAGATCAGTAAAGAGACAAGCCGACTCTCCAGAGGTAATGAAATGCCACACAAATGATTATTTTCAAGCCCCAGCACAAACCGTGTTCTGCTTACACTCCGAAATGCCAGTGAGTTGGACAAGGTGCAAACATTCATAGACTATGCAATTCAGAGTTCATACAGTTCAAAGCAAAATTTCCCCCCCATTAAAATTACCCCAACCCATCAACAGGTAAGATTAAAAACATGAAAGAAAAATCAAACAAAAACAGACAAATCAAACAAGTGCTCATACCAACGAGCTCCTCTCCAGAGTGACCATGAGTGTGGTATATTCCATCTACAGACAGCGAATGGGCCAGCTTGGGGTGCATGTAAGGGCAAGTGTGTTCGTGTGCGCACTGAGGTGAGCATCTGGGTGCAGGTGAGGAAAGGAGGAACTCCAGAGAAAGACAGACAGAGAAAGACGCATAAACTGTGGTGAGACCAAATCAGAGAGGAGGGGAAGCTGTTAGTAAAATGGATATGTACTGAGACGTTTCTGGTGGATGGTTCATCATTGTCATCGTAATCGTCATCATGGTCTTCATACCATCAACTCTTTTGTGTGTGTGTGTGTGTGTGTGTGTGTGTGTGTGTGTGTGTGTGTCAGGAAGATTCCACTGCTTCCCATGCAACCCCAGGGCAGCGATGTGCAGTGATGTCACAGGGGGATCAGTCAGGGATGGGCAAGGGCGATCTTTCCCATAGTTCCCTTGGTGGGGGTCTTTAAGATCAAGAGCGACAGCAAAATCACTGCCAGGACTGGGGAGGGAAGTTGTTGACTTCGGCCAGGTCTTGAACAGGAGCGCCTTTGTAGGTGTATGTCAGCTTAATCCGCATTCGCAGCTGTTGCTGTAATTTTGAAAAAGGCATCTGAAGTCAGGCGTTTTCAAACACTACTGGAGAAACATTATTGCATAAGTTCTTGATAACAACTTTCTGTAATCATGAAGAGGCAATGTTAAAGAATTTCATCTAAACTAAGTCACTAAAGCTCTTGTTCTTTTGAGTTGCCTTTCTTGAGCACCTCCTACAGGCAATGGCAAAGAATAATCGACAAAGAAAGCATCGACTGTAAGCAGTAAAGCGCAGTCTTTATACACTGGAGGTCGCAGACGCTCCACCCACACGAAAACGGAGCGTCTGATCTTTTGCAAGCAAAGCTGGTCGTAACTACTGGGATTTTGTCAGATGCATTCTGACTGGATATACAGTCAGAGTATATGCACTTAAACACCGATCAGGCATAACATTATGACCACCTCCTTGTTTCTACGCTTACTGTCCATTTTATCAGCTCCACTTACTATATAGGTGCACTTTGTAGTTCTACAGTTACAGACTGTAGTCCATCTGTTTCTCTGCAGACTTTGTTACCCTGTTCTTCAGTGGTCAGGACCCCCATGGACCCTCACAGAGCGGGTACTGTTTGGGTGGTGGATCATTCTCAGCACTGCAGTAACACTGACGTGGTGGTGGTGTGTTAGTGTGTGTTGCGCTGGTCTGAGTGGATCAGACACAGCAGTGCTGCTGGAGTTTTTAAACACCTCAGTGTCACTGCTGGAATGAGAATAGTCCACCAACCAAAAATATCCAGCCAACAGCGTCCTGTGGGCAGCGTCCTGTGACCACTGATGAAGGACTAGAGGATGTCCAACACAAACTGTGCAGCAGCAGATGAGCTATCGTCTCTGACTTTACATCTACAAGGTGGACTGACAAGGTAGGAGTGTCTAATAGAGCGGACAGTGAGTGGACACAGGTGTTTAAAAACTCCCGCAGCACTGCTGTGTCAAATAGTACCTGCTCTGTGAGGGTCCATGGGGGTCCTGACCTCTGAAGAACAGGGTAAAAGGGGGCTAACAAAGTATGCAGAGAAACAGATGGACTACAGTCTGTAACTGGAGAACTACAAAGTGCACCTATATAGTAAGTGGAGCTGATAAAATGGACAATGAGTGTAGAAGCAACGAGGTGGTCATAATGTTATGCCTGATCGGTGTACATATGCACTTCTGTGTTGCATAGTCATGCATCACAGAACAGAAAGGTTCTCTCCCCCCCCCCTCGGCTAGATTCTAGTCAGCAATAGCGAACAGCTGCCTGGACTAGACATTGCGACGAAAAATGAGCCTTTTGGAACAGGCCATATATGCAAGGGAAAAATCGCCTCACACTACAAGGAGCTGTGTTTGATTATTCAGCTTGTCAGTCAAATTCCTGACAAATTAGGCCATGACCATGTTACACAGTGAAAAAAAGTACTAGACTCTCTACTGATAGGCAGAAGTCTGGCTTGCGAGACTACTGAAGGCCTCACCTTCTGTGGGTTAAGGACCCTGATGACCTGCGTGACGTTTCCCTGGTTGAGTGCTGGGACAATATTACTGCTGGGGGAGAGGAGCTGCAGCTGGAATGTCTGCAAAACACAATAAGACGCCATGTGAAAAACAAGGGCACCCATGAGAAAGAGCAACAGTGCAGCATGTGAACAACAACAAAAAAAAATGAAGATTTGCTAACGTTTTTAGATAGTATGGGCTGTAATGGAACAAAAGAGTCTGCTGAAGAGTCAAACCTTTGGTACTGCAGCCTGGAATACGAAGTCTGTCATGTCAACCTCAGTAGAGTTCGAGGCATGGATGGTGATCACTGAAATGTTCGGGTTGGGGTTGGACCTCTCAAAGGTGAACTCAATCTTCAGGCCGTTCTTGTTGTATGCAATCATCGGAGGGATACCTGCAAAGGAACAGCAGGATATTTGGAGCATGATGGCTGCTTCTGTCAGGTTTTGCTGAGTCAGTGTCTAAAGGCACTACCACCGGGACAAATGGGGCATTGCGGAGAGCTCACCTGCTGCAGTGTCATTGAAGAGGGGTTGTGAGGAGAGGCCATCCAAGAGGAAAGGGGGCTGGGAGATGGGCACAGAGGGAGCAGGGGCAGGGGTTGGACCACCTATGGATTGTGGAGGAACAGACTGGTGTGGGTGGGAATTAGGGGAGCAATGAAGACATCAAGCAACATGTACTACATATCTACTCTATGAGGTGATCAAACAAAAGCGACATGGGAGGGGCAGAAAGATGGGGTCTACATTGATGTAGACTTTTAACTACAGCGTGACAGGAGCAAGGCCAGGGACGGAGTGCTGGCCTACCAGACAGAGAGAGGTCCCCTAGCAGGTCGAGCAGCTCTCCCCCAGCTGAGGCAGGTTTGGTGGGCAAAGCCGTCTGGATCACGGGCACGACGTCATTACCTCCAAGCAGGTCTAACAAATCATTTGCCTGCAGAACAGAACACAAGCACTGCTATGAAATTCCAGTGTTTTACCATTACTAAATAAATAATCTAGATTATTAATTATCTATTTATGTACTACTCTGTTTATTTTTCCTTAAATTTGATTTTTTTTCGTGTGAAGAACACATTTCTGCATCTAAAGCATGCACTGGACAAGCTGAACAGACAGACAAGGGACAAATCTAACAAAAATCACAAGTTCTCTACATAAGTAGCTGATCTAACAGTACGTGATGCCTCACCTGATTCGTTGGCTGAGTAATGCTGGGTGGGTGTTTCGAGTCCAGTGCAGAGGATTCTGTCTCTCCATTGGTCTGTACAATCTCTGTAGGCCCATTCGTGGCTGTTTTCTCCATAATAGGCATTCGCTCTAGTAAGGCAGGCCTTGGAGGTGAGACAAGACAAAGTTGTAAATCATAAACCCATAAAAAGGTTAACAAGAGACTAGGAATGAGTTTAGTTAGTAAGTAAACATCAGTGGGATGCAGAAGCCCCAAGTCGATTGTCTTAATTTACTGACCATAAACAAATGTCCAGCATAAATATTAACTTAGTCATAACTAAAAAAATGTAATTACAGCAACATATATTGAATCCATAGTTACAATAAAAGCAGGTGTTGTGTACCAGGGTTTGCAAGCAAACCTGTTTTATCAAACATGATCAGCTGCCTTGAGTGATCAGTGAGTGTGTGGAACGTTGAGCTTTTACCTCATGTGATCATATTTCTTGAAAAGTGCATTGTACTCCACAGCTCTCTGCTGCAACTCCACATCTATGCTGCTGCCATATATCGACACCACTTTCTTTATTCGGCTGAGGAAAAAAAAAAAATACAGGAATTAACAGGGCCCTAAACATGGGGACATCACGAAATAATTCAGCAGAGGGTAAATTAAATCTACATTCACTATACATAACAGGATTACTTACTTCACACTGCTGAAACGTGTGGACAGCTTCATGATGGCGGTCAGTGAATAACCTCGGGTTACAGGGGTGGACAAGTTGGAGACGAGGAGACCTTCCAAAACATCCAAGACTTCATCCTCTGTAACCTATGATTACAGAGAGCGAATATAGTTAGCATGTACACAAGGCAAAATAGTGTTGGCGCGTGTGAGAATGAGTGAAACTCAGAGTGAGTAGGACTACCTGGATGGGCTCCTCCTCCTCACACTGGCCTGAGACCAGCAGGTCTCCATACTCCCCTATGCACCAAGATGCCACCTGCACCAGTGGTTGCTGTAAGACAATCGAAAAATATATTTATTTGTCTCTCTGCAGCAGAAACGTCTTCCTCAGATGATCTCTTTCAGAGCTTTGTGGCGATTTTACCTGAGAGATGTCATCCAGAAGGGCTTTGTAGAGCCTCTGTACAGTGTAAGCATGCATCTCCACACTGTTTGTGATGAGCTGGATAAGGTTCGGTACAGAGTCATCTCTGACATAACTCCCCGCCTACAAGGACCAAAAGGTATTCTTACATACCGCAATGAAGAAATACTGCCATTTCAAAAAGCGTGAGTTATTAGACATAAATGAGCTGTTGTCAGAATTAATGAACTCATCTGTTCTTGTTTCAGTCGATGGATCACTCAGTATAATCATCATTCAACAGCAAGCAATGCAAACATGCTAACGATCGTTTCAGAAATGTTATGCAGGTTTACTAATTAAACCTTACACTGGCACGGCCCCAGCCACGTATAATCATCACAAAACAAAACTGGCTTTCATTGTTGCCTGCATGTTATGATTTACTATGGAAGCATTTGACAATTGAGCAAGTGATGTACTTGCCGTTGTTAACACCCTCATTATGGTGTCTATGTGCCATCTTTTGGAGGGTGCATACCTGGAAAAGAAAAAAAGCGCAAGTTAAGTAACATAACAGATAACATCACTTAGTAAAAAAAGAGAAGAAAAAACTTCCAAATGCCCTATTTGAATTTGATTAGTTTTTTTTTATTTTTTTAATAAATAAATAAAATAAAACAAAACAGTGACCTCCACAAATATGGGCTCCCCTGGTAAACATGACCAAAACGGTGTAAAAACACCTTGTTTTATACTTTTGATCTTTCATTCTAAACATTAACAAAAATCTAACCTTTATTTGAAGCACAATGATTAAAAAATAAATCTAAATCTTAATCAGCAAATCTGTGTGAGCCAGAATTGTTGGCAACCCTTCATTTAATAGCAGCTGCACTTTGCAAAGATAACAGCTCTGAGTCTTCTCCTAGAAGGCTTGATGAAACTGGTGAACACATGGCAAGTGAGCTAAGATCGTTTTGGTCACTATAGAGACAAAGGTATTACGACACACCTCTTAATCACGGAATTCAGGTGTTTCATTCAGTCGCACTGGCACAGGTGTATAAAATCAAGCACCTAGCCATCATAGCATGAGTTTCCATGGCTGAACAGCTGCATGCAAGCCTTACATCACCAAGCACAATGCCAAACGTTGGATGGAGTGGAGTAAAGCGTCGCCACTGGACTCTGGAGCAGTCAAAACTTATTCTGTGGTGTGACAAATGACGCTTCCTGCCTGACTGCATTGTCCCAGCTGTAAAGTTTGGTGGAGGAGGGATGATGCTACGGGGTTGTTTTTCCAGGCACTGGTCTAGAACCCTTAGTTAGAGTGAAGGGAAATTTCAATTCTGCAGCAGACCAAGACATTTTGGACATTTGCATCCTTCCAAATTTGTGGGAACGGTTTGGGGAAGAACCCTTTCTGTACCAGCATGACTGAGCCCCAGTGCACAAAGCAGCTCCATAAAGGCACAACTGGGTGAGTGTGACGTGGAACAACTTGACTACACAGATCCCTGACCTCAACCCCATTTAAAACCTTTGGGATGAACTAGAACGGAGATTGTGAGCCAGGACCTCTCGTCCAACATCGGTGTCTGACCTCACAAATGCTCTTCTGGAGGAATTGGCAAAAAAATAAAAAATAAAAAAATCCCACAGACTCTCCAAAGTCTTGTAGAAGCTTCCCAGAAGAGTGGAAGCTGTTACAGCTGCAAAGGGGGACCAACTTCATATTAATGCCTATGAATTTAGAATGGGATTCATAAAAGCTCGTGTAGGGGTATTGTGTAGGTGTCCCAATACTTTTGTCTATATAGTGTACGTCTTCTTCCTGGGCGATTCTTAACATCTCCAGTTGTTGTAAACTTCATAAGTATTGACCTGATAGTGGAAATAGACATTTTCAGCTGTTTAGCTATTTTCTTCTATCACGAGATGTAGTTTTTTCTTTCAATCATTACACCTTAAATAAAGGTTAGAATTTCTGCTAACATTTTGAATGAAAGATCACAAGGATAAGTAAGATAGAGGTTACGTTGACCTAACAACAGTGGTCAAAAAAAAAAAATTTCCAACACAGCGTGACATCTGCCTGAAAAATTCCCTGAAATCTGGACAGGACTAAATTTATCAGGCGACTGCTGAGTTCGGTGACAAACAGTTAGTAATTCGGCCTGTAATTTTATCAGGAAAAAACGGAGAAACTTAAAAAATTGATGGCCGAACAGACAGAAATAAAATCACAGAGGGTCAATTGTAAAAGAAGAAATGACCCCAGGACACTACAAACTTAATGTTGTCCGAATAGGACTAAAGACTCAGTCACAACAGATCAAACCATACCCTGATAATTTTGTCTGTTCCTATCTAATTTCCTTTTTTGTAAGTCATGCTGTCAGAAATGAATGTGTCAACAGCGTCAAGGTCTGACGATGGATCACTCATTATATCATCACCCAGCAGCTTAATAACTCACTCATTATAACAACTACCTCTGGTCTAAACAGCTTTAAAAGCAACTAGGTAAATGGGCTACTGATGCTGTTTCTGCTTCCCAAGGCACCTCAAACTCAGTGCTTTTCAGTGCAATAAAAAAAACTCCCTGCTAGCCTCAGCTTTTGCTGTGAAGGGCTGCTACAAAGAACCTCAAAAGTCTGGTCACTTATTACAACGCCCACTGGTCTAACACACAAACAGCCTCAAAACCCTCCAGTGCACAGCAGGAGGACTAAACAAACCCAGACGTACTTCTCAGCAGCCAGGAAGACCCCTGACGCACAGTCGGCTTTGAACTCTGGGTCACAGGAGTCCAAGAAATACAGCAGCTCCTTCATCATGCCTCGGATGTTGTTGCCGTTGACCAGGGCGAAGCTCAGTTCCATCGCACGTCTGTGGAGGAGGAGAGACCATAGGTGGGTTTTTCACAACAGTGTTACTCTTAGAGTCAGAAAAGGACTAAAAATAAGCAAGCGCCCATGAATTACCTTTTGATGGAGACATCCAGGTCTTTCAAACAGTCCACAATGGTGCTCCGATGCCTCTGCACCGCATTGTGGTCTGTCTGCACTGTTTTCAGTAAAGATGTCAGCGCCACGTATCTGAAGAGAGAATGGGCAAATGAGCACAAATTCAGGTCATAGTCAGCTCAAGACTCACGAAGCTAATTCCGACTACTTCAAACTGTTTGAAAGTGGCTTTGTTACTAAACAAAGCATCTAAAGAAGCTGCCATTAGATCATGATGTGGACATCTTCAGTTTAAGAATCACCATTTAACAAAATGAAACCAACCTATCTAATATCAACCAACAAGCAATTAGTGCTGGGCGATATGACCAAGTCATTATCACGATTAACTGAATGTTTTACCGCGATTACGATTAATGATTATTTTTTGTTTGTTTTTTTCCCTCTCATAGTTCACTGAAAAGATCTGTACTGTAAACATGCTCTGCATATCGTAATGTAAATTGTCTGAACAGCCAGATCGGAATTCACGCGGCTTTTGTGTCGATCCAACTCCACGTTCGTCATGATTTTGTGCTGCTGAGACCTAATAAACATTTGGGGTGATATTTCTGTACAAAAATTAGAAGAGACTTTTCAAACACGGAGGGTTTTGGATGAGATTTTGAAAGAAATGTCCGAACGCGGCTGCAGGAGAACGAGGCTGCAGCGTCAAAGAACAGTTAAAAGTCTGAAAGCAAAGTTTAAAGAATCCGAGGACGCGAACCAAAGAAGTGGCCGCGCCCTTTTTACAGCTCGAACACATTCTGGGTGATGAGCTCAGCTGTCAGTCAGTGAAGCTTCATGATGGCTCCTGTGATGCTGGTGAAGATGAAGCTAAGCCCTCCAGAAGCGACTGGCACTCGTTCACAATCTTGATAGTTTACCTCAGGATGAGCCGCGTGAATGTGGGTCAGTTTAGGAGCTGATCTGTTCAGACTGATGTCGTATACAAATCACCTTTAAAAGATAGTGAACAGCCCAAAATCATTTGAAAATCAGATTTGGGCCTCAACTTTCATGTCGCAGTCTGGACGTGGCGGAGTCACGAGATACACGCACGGTAGTAAGTTTTAAGGAGACAGTACATGAACATAGAGTGGGAAAGGAGAATTAAAAATAAATAAATCAAAATACCCACATGGGCAAGATTACGTCGGTTAGAGGTTCTGAATGTCAGTTTCAATTACTTTTCGATTAATCGCCCAGCCCTACAAGCAATCAAAAATGTGGTTTTAGATCAAATAAAGTCTTGACATCTCCTGCTGAGGAGAAAACAGCTACCTGATGTTTTTGTCATTGTTGAGAAGAAAACGTCCCAGGATGTTGATCGCTAATACCTGCAGTTAGAAGAAAAACATCCAGGTGTTATTTTTTTAAACATAAAAATGGAAGAAAGTGTGATCCCCTTAACAAAACAGCATTGCTACAAGTGTAGCCCACTCACCCTCAAGCCACTCTCCGATTTAATGTCCATAATTGTAAGAACAGTTTCATACAGGATTGCATTGCCTACATTTTTACTTGTTTCAGTGTTTGTCGCAACCTACAGAGGAAAAAAAAAACAAAACATTTTTTTGATGGTTTGATTGCGGAGAACCTTGAGTTGTAAACTCAGATCTACTCAAAGGTTTCACCTGCGCAAGAATGTCATTCATAGCTTCACTAGAATCGTCGTCACTCTTTCCCAGAATTCTTAGTAGCCTCAATATCCGCACCTGAAATAAATCCAGAAGACAAATGAGCCACTGAGTCAACTGAATTTAGGATAGAAGAAATGCTGTCTGGGGTCTGTGTGCACAGTCAGCGCACAAATCATGGATCAGTACACAATATACGTCTATAAAAATAGACCTGTCAAATTGTCTCATTCTGTTGATTACGCTGTAAATGTCAAAGAGCAGCATGGGAGAGGAGAGGAGAGGGGATACCTGCAGAAATGGATCACTGATGCCAGACACGTCATGCTCAGGAGAGTAACCAGACATGATAAGGTTCTTCAGGATTCGCACCAGTTGTGGAACCAGCTAGAAAAAGGCCAGTAAAAAAAAATAAAATTGAAAATTATTAAAAGACTTTCAGAAGATTATCATACACATTAAGACTCAATTAAAAAAAAAAAAAGATACACACAGTAAAGTAAAACAAGTAAAAGAGGGGAGCAACGGTAAACACAATGGGGTGAAAATCATCTTAAAATAGTCTGATTCTTTCAGCACATTTGGTTAAGACAGCATGTCCCAGTCCTGGAGCTGGAGCACTCCATACACTGCACATGTTGGTGTTTTCTCTATTCCCAAAACACCTGAACCAATCCAACAGCTAATAAGACTTATCAGGTTAAAATGGGTTTACTTTAATGGGCATAATACAAGAATGTGCAACGCAGGGGTACCCAAGGTCCAAGACTGGCAACGACTTGGTTAGGATGTTTAAAGTAAGTGAATCAAATGGATGCATCAGATTATATAATTCTATGGGATTTAGGGTGCCTACACACTAGACAACGCAAAGACGGAGCGGTAGACGCATACGCATGCAGATCTTATCCGTCTAGGAAGGTGTGTACACGACTGGAGCGGGGAGGAATTTGTACAGTTCGAAATCCAGCAGGAAACAAAACGTTTGGATCAGAAACAAAGAAATATGGGCCACCGAAAGGAAATTATGGTGATGGTCATACACCAATCAGGCATAACATTCTGACCACCTCCTTGTTTCTACGCTCATTGTCCATTTTATCAGCTCCACTTACTATATAGGTGCACTTTGTAGTTCTACAGTTACAGACTGTAGTCCATCTGTTTCTCTGATACTTTGTTAGCCCCCTTTTTACCCTGTTCTTCAGTGGTCAGGACCTCCATGGACCCTCACAGAGCAGGTACTATTTGGGTGGTGGATCATTCTCAGCACCGCAGTAACACTAACGTGGTGGTGGTGTGTTAGTGTGTGTTGCACTGGTCTGAGTGGATCAGACACAGCAGTGCTGCTGGAGTTTTTAAACACTGTGTCCACCCACTGTCCACTCTATTAGACACTCCTACCTTGTCAGTCCACCTTGTGGATGTAAAGTCAGAGACAATAGCTCATCTGCTGCTGCACAGTTTGTGTTGGTCATCCTCTAGTCCTTCATCAGTGGTCACAGGACGCTGCCCACAGGACGCTGTTGGCTGGATATGGTTGGTGGACTATTCTCAGTCCAGCAGTGACACTGAGGTGTTTAAAAACTCCAGCAGCACTGATCCACTCAGACCAGCACAACACATACTAACACACCACTACCATATCAGTGTCAGTGCAATGCTGAGAATGACCCACCACCCAAATAGTACCTGCTCTGTGAGGGTCCATGGGGGTCCTGACCACTGAAGAACAGGGTAAAAGGGGGCTAACAAAGTATCAGAGAAACAGATGGACTACAGTCTGTAACTGTAGAACTACAAAGTGCACCTATATAGTAAGTGGAGCTGATAAAATGGACAATGAGCGTAGAAACAAGGAGGTGGTCATAATGTTATGCCTGATCGGAAAAGAGTACACAGCGCTGCTACTGTCCTCCATCATGGATTTTCATCCGTCTTCTGCCTGCACGTTTCTACTGGTTGACGTTCCCCCACGTCAGAATGCGTTGTAGCAAAAGTTGAAATGATCTGAACTTTTTCGACGCTCAATGATGCGTCTTTTCACTGCATACAGACACGTTTTTAGTCCGACAGAGCTGTCAGCCTCTAGTGTGTAGGCACCCTTACCTGTATCTCCATAAATTACATAATTAACATCAATGACCATAGTTCCATTGACATTTAATCCCATGTTAGTTTTAGCCAAAAACCTAATTTGATCTGTGCCCGTGAGGTAACCAACATACCAAAATAACAGTCTTTCACAAACAAAGGTCTAACAGATGAATGGCAATTAAAATTAGTCTAATGGTGAATGCTGGACTACAGAAACATGTATGCAAAGTATACATATTCTTGTGATGACATTCAGAACCAAAACCAAAAAAAACAACAAATAACATTTAGAAAGACAAAGAAAAGAAAATACTTCAAAACCAAGAAGTGAACTACATCTACAGTGACCACGGTGAGGTGAGTTTCTTTAAGAGCATGCACCAGCTATGAAACCAGAATGTCCTCTTACCTTTTCATTCTAACACAATGCAGGAATTGTAACAAAGACAAATGACAGAAAAAATATGAAGTAGATGTTAGGGGGGGGAACTGGAAGAGAGAGTTCACTTTCAGAGAAGAGCTTAAAATAAATGTTACGATCATGAGTATGAGAGGTGGGCGTGCTGGCACAGCAGTTCAGGCTGAGGGAGAGCATAGCAATAGGTACACACAGTGAGAACAGGAGAAGAGGAGGAGAGCCCATATTCACCTCCACTGAAAAATACGTCTACATCTACTATTCAAAAGTCAAACTGCCAAAGACATTGTTACACACAGTAACAGCACTACAGTTAGCACCCCAATTTAGCACTTCAAAAAAAACCACCATGACTGCTGAGGTACGGAGCAAAGAGGATGACCACATACCTTTCTAAAGTGAGTAAGCATGTCAGGACTTCGTTCACACATTTCAGTGAGCAGGACAACAGATGTGTGGAGAACTCCTATATTATAAAACAGCAATTAAAGAAAAAACAAGAAACTGACGTTAACAGATAAAGACTGAAATGTTTCCTTTGGTCAAGAAAAATGATAAATAAAAAACATAACCCTGAAATCCAAAGGCTAAAATGACCGACAATGCACAACAAGATTTTGGTCCAATCCCATTTTACTCCTTACCCCTCCCACTCAGCCCTTAGCCCTCTGTTTTGCACATTCACGTCTAGGGGTAGGGTGTCCAGATTTTTGTTGAGATAGAGGGGTAGGGCGAAGTGTTAGGGCTACATGGCCCTCCAAACGGAGGTTTTTCAGAGACTCCAAACAAAGTGATATGAGAACCAAAGAAAAACCGGCAAGATGGAGAACAAGAGACCAAAGAAACACACAAATGTGAGAATTTTCTCCGTTAAAAATTACAATAACCAACATATTATCTTAGTTTAATGTCGTTTCAATGCATTATTGTCCTTTTCTTCATAACACAGCATAAAAAAGAAAT